>NC_046660.1:8431763-8502235 GCF_010883055.1 Belonocnema kinseyi | reverse complement strand
CAATCGTGCATCTTCGAGTTTTCAAATTCAGAAGAGGAGAAATGGGTTGCGCGCGCAACTCAGTCATTTACAGCGTCTCCTACTATATTCACACGCACATAGGCCTGTCATAGGATTGGACCGCATCTCGTTTCAGATCTGGGATCACTGTATAGCGTTCCACGCTGCCAATACGTGAACCTCCTGTCGTCAGGTGCGTACCTTTCCACAGTCAGGACAGAACTGACGGACGAAAAGGCGTACGACCAGATGACTACTGGTATTGATTAACGAGTGAACTTTACTGATCAACCAGTGGACTTTACTGATCAACCAGTGAACATGACTGATTAGGCCAGTGAGGGAATCACACTAAGTGAACCAGTGAAACACTTCTGGCTGTTTCAGCTAGTGAGATTTCACTGGTTTATTCAAAGAAAGAAAGAAAAATATTATCTTTGGATAACAAATTTAAAGATTTTAGATTTCATACTAAATTTTGCAACAGAGAATTCAAATCTTTTTAATCATGTCAATTAAGAAACTAATAATTTCCAAACATTTTTGTGATCATCCAAATATTATGTGACACTGACGGTTAGGGAGGGGGGCAAAATCGTCACATTGGAGGAGGCTCGCAAAAGGTTTTGTAACACGTGACACTTCTCTGATGAAAAAATTAGACTACCGAAAATGGTGGCTTTAATAAAATATTTCAAGAAATTTGTATTATAATCAGAGAATAATAGAAATTCTTAACGTCTTTTTAAACTAGATGGAGTTATGAATTAAAAAAAAAATATCTGAAATAAGATGTTCTCTTTGGCCCTTCTGAGAATCGAACCACAGAACTTCCGATTAACGATTGGGTGCTTTTCCGTTAATCTACTAGAGAAATCGAAAGAAAAATCCTTTTTTCAGAAATACACGCATTGTTTTTCTAGGTGTCACGTATTAAAAATGTTCAAGGAATCTGCATTATCATCAGGGAATAACAGAAATTCTTAATTTATTTTTAGGCTAAATGGAGTTAGAAAATTAACAAATGTTTTTATTAACTTTTTTTGAAACAAGATCTTCTCCTTCGCTGCGTTGGGAATCGAACCGCAGATCTTCCGATTGAGGAAAAAGCACGGGGTAAGTAATCGGAAGTTATGTGGTTCAGTTCCCAGAAGAGCGAAGGAGAAATTTTTTTATCAGCAAAAATTTGATTAATTTTTTTTTCACAAAATAGATGATTTTGCAATCAAATAATTAAAATTGCAACAGAATAACTTAATTTTTAAACATTTTATTGTTAATATTTAAAAAAAAAAAGTTAAAAACCAAAAATGAAATAGTTGAATTTTCAGTTTAAAAAACTAATTTAAAAAAAACAACAGAAATATTGACAATTTGAATTTGGTAAAACAACAAATTAAAAAAAATAGTTGAATCTTTCA
This sequence comes from Belonocnema kinseyi, assembly GCF_010883055.1. NCBI lineage: Eukaryota > Metazoa > Arthropoda > Insecta > Hymenoptera > Cynipidae > Belonocnema > Belonocnema kinseyi. The sequence goes on along the minus strand of NC_046660.1, from coordinate 8,500,814 downwards.
AAAAAATTTGGAATTTTCACCCAAAAATATTAATTTTCTACAAAAATACACGAATTTTCAACAAAAATTAAATTTTTAACAGCAAAAAACAGAAAAAAACACTAGTTTTTTTTAACAAAGCAGTTGAAATTTCAACCAAACATGTGAGTTAAAAAAAATCATATACGCCCAAATAGTGGAATTTTCAACTAAAATGATAAATCTCCAACAAAAAATTTTATTTCTCACAATTAAGATTTCCTAATTAAAAATGTGATAGTTGATATTGCAATAAAAAATTTAAATCTTTTATGAATAACTGTTGAATTCAACAAAAAAAAAATATAATTTTCAACAAAATAGTTGAATCCTCAACCAAGACAGATTAATTTGCAATCAAAATATTTCATTTCTAACCAAAATGATAAATTTTCCACATAATTAATGAATTTTCTACTAAATAGTTTAATTTTTAACTTATAAAGAACAAATTTTCAACCAGAAATAGAATAGCTACATTTTCAGATAAAAATAAAAACATTTTTAATTAGAAAAAATTAATTTTTAACATGGAAGTTAAATTTCCCGATCAACAGTTCAATTTTTGACCAAATAGTTCAATTTTCTACCACAGTAGTTGAATTTTGAACTTAAATAATAAATATTTAAGATCAATAAAAATAGTTTTTCATGAAGTAGCTTAACTTTAAACGTCCTCGTTGACTAAAAAAACGAACACTTCATGAACCATGTAATATAAAAAATATAATAATATATAATTATATAATATAAATTCTAACAAAAAAAGATGTTAATTTTTAATCTTAAACAGTCTGATGCAAATAAAATATGACGAATTTGCAACAAAATAGTTAAATCCTCAACCAAAAAATTAATTTTTTAACAAAAAAGACGATTTTTCAAGGAAACGCATTAACTTTAAACCAGAAAAAATCAGCTTTCGATTTAAGATATCAATTCGCAACCCGAAATGGAATACTAACATTTTTAGTTAAAAAATCATTTTTTAGAAAAAAACTAATTTTAAAAACTGAACTGAAATGATGGATTTAAAAAAAAAAAGATTTTCAAGAAAATAGTGATTATCAGCAGCCAAAAAAAAATTAAATTGTATCAAACTCTTTCAAATTGAAAGTAGACTTTTAAACAACAAAAAATTAACTTTTAACCACAAGTACTTTAATTTTCTTATAGGACTCTATTAAGTCAGTTCAAATCTAAGTGAAAAGGCGACAAAAGGGGGAAGTTTCTTAAAAACAGGGAAAAAATAAGAATTATTTTAAGAACAGAAATGAGTTTATGGATGGCTCCTAAACTGTTAAGTATTCTCATACTGTCATTATTTATTGTTCCATTAACGATTATATAAAATTCTGTTTATATTTCTTACTTTAAAATAGAAGGCGTAAAAAATCACTGAAAATAGCGTTACGTAATATGAGTATTCAGTTGATAAGAAAATTTGTATCAATATAAGAAAACAGAAAACTGTTACATTCTTGTTTCATTCTGCTACAGATCAACTTGATAGCTTCAAATTTAGTGTGGTAAAATCGCTATAGAAATTTATGACTGTCGGTTTTTTAAAAATACTTTTTTAAAGGATTTTACCAGAAACAAATTCAATTTGTGTTTGATTCTGCAACAATGTATCATTTTCTCTAATAAACCGAGAAGAAGGTAGACAGAAAATCTAAATTTGATTTGTGAATTTTTTCGTGTTCTGATTTCGATGCATAAAATTATTAATAAGAAAGCAGATTTAATTTCGATCTTAAATTAACAACTTCAATGTTTACATGTAAGTCAACAATAATAAATATCCTTTGGTTGCTGCTACCAGTATACGCGTTTATTTTTAGTTGTTCTTAAACAATGTGTTTTGATACAGATCTTTATCCTCTTTAAGTTTATTATTCATGAGAGATTGTTGAAGCTAGGAAAATCGATATGTCCCAAATATCATTCTACAATAAGTAGCAGTAATGTATTGAGAAGAGAAATAGTTTTACTATTTGTGCAATGATATTTGTAAAATACTGGATTTTATAGCTTTCTTCGAGTTATTGTTTACAAAAGATTGTTGGGGCTGGTAAAACTAATATTTGACCAATATCGTTGTGCAACTAGTAGCATTCATGTATTAGAAAGAAAACTAGTTGTACTGGTTGGTTATTTTACAATGATGCTTGATAAATATTAATTTTTCTAGTTTTAACTATCCTCTGTGAAAAATTAATTGAAGAGGATATTTGCGTTTATCTGTTGGTGTTGCTCAAAAATCCGTTTCGATACAGATATGTATTCTCTTCAAATTATTGTTCACACCAATGTTTTGAAACTAGGAATACCAATATTTTACAATGAACATTGTACAGCGAGCATCATTCATGTTGTTTGATGATCCTAAATTTGTAGAAATTGTAATCTTCTCCAAGTATTTTGTTTAACCTTTGTAGTTGTTTATAATTTTGTTTGTTTTAAAAAACTACTACATTTTCTACAAAATTCTTGAAGAAGATTACAATTTCCACACATTTAGCATCTTGAAAAAAATGAATGCTACTCTTTGCATAATGATATTTGTGAAATATAAGTTTTTCTAGCTTCAAAAAAGTTTTGTAAGCGAGAACTTGGAGATATTAGCATTCATGTGTTTAAAAGAAAAGTGGTTGAAATAGTTGCACTAGTTGTACAATGATATTGATAAAATATTAGATTTTCTAGCTTTAACAATATTTTGTGGACAATAACATGAAAACGATATACGCGTTTATTTGATGGTGTTGCTTATCGACGCTTTTCAATACATATCTGTATCCTCTACAAGTTATTGTTGACAATATTTTGTTAAAGCTAGAAAAATCAATATTTTACAAAACATCATTGTACAGAGAGTATCATTCATGTTGTTTGACGATGCCAAATATGTAGAAATCTTCATATTTTTCAAGCCTTTTGTAGAAACGTATGTACTTGTTCATGTTGTTTGTGTTAAACACCTGCAAAATTGTTTACAAAAGACTTGAAGAAGATTACGATCGCTACACATCTAAAATCATCAAAAACATAAATGCTACTCGTTGCACAATGATATTGGTAAAATACCAATTATTCTATTTTCAACAATCTTTTGTGAACGATAATTTTGTATTAGGTACATAAATCTGTATCAAAACGTGTTGTTGAATAACATCAACAATTAAGCGCATATTCTGGTAGAATCTATATCTCTCTCTAGTTATTGTTCACAACAGATTTCTTAGGCCAGAAAAACTGATATTTTACAAATAGCATTGTACAACTAGTAGTATTCATGTATTAAGAAGAAAACAATTATACCTAGTTGTACAGTGATATTGGTAAAACATTGGGTCTTCTAGCTTTAACCATCTTTTGGGAGCAATAACTTAAAGAAGATATATTTATTTATTGGTTGGATTTTTTAAAGACGGGTTTCGATACAGATCTGTATTCTCTTTAAAGTACTGTTTACAACATTTTGTTAAATTTAACAAACTTTTGTAAAACGAGTATCATTCATGTCCTTTGATAATGCTACATATGTAGAAATCATTATTTTCTTCTAGTTTTTGTTTATAAAAGATTGTTGAAGCTACGAAAACTGATATTTTACTAATATTATTATACAAATAGTAGCATTCATAAATTAGGATGAAAACAAGTTTTTCTAGTTGTGCAATGATGTCGGTTAAATGTTGGGTTTTCTAGCTTCAACAATCTTTTGTGAACTATAACTTGAAGGGGATATATGTGTTTATTTGCTTTTGTTGTTTATCGGCGCTTTTGGATACAGATCTGTATCCTCTAAAAGTTATTGTTTACTAAGTTTTGTTAGAGCTAGAAAAATCAATATTTTACACAATATCATTGTGCAGCAAGTATCATTTATGTTCTTTGATTTCCCCAGATATGTAGAAATCGCAATTTTTTTCAAGTTCTTTGGAGAATCCTTTGGAGTTGTTCATGATCTTGTTTGTCTTGTACAGCTGCAACATTTTCTACACAAGACGATTGCTGCACATCTAACATCGTCAAAGAACATAAATGGTACTCGTTGCACAATGATATTTGTGAAATATCAGTTTTTCCAGCTTCAACAATCTTTTGTATACGATAACTTGGAAAGGATACCTAAATCTGTATCAATATCAACAAATAAACGGATATGCTAGTAGAATCTCTATTGTTTTTAAGGTATTGTTTACAAAAGATTGTTGAGGTTAGAGAAACTGATATTTTACAAATATCATTGTATAACTAGTTGCATTTATGTATCAGAAAGAAAACTAGTTGCACTACTTGTGCACTTATATTAGTAAAATATTGGCTTTTCTAGGCTTTATTATCTTTTGTGAACAATAACTTGAATAGGCGTTTATTTGCTGGCGTTGTTCAAGGGCGCGTTTCGATAGAGATCTGTATTCTCTGTAAGGTATTGTTCAGAAAAGTGTGTTGAAAGTAGAAAATCAGCTATTTCACAAATAGCATTGTACAAATAGTAGCATTCATGTTCTGTGATGGTGGTAGATATCTAGAGCTCGTAATTTAGTATCGTCAGTGAACAGAAATTCTACTCTCTGCCTAATGATCAATTGTTGTACTGATCAAAATATCAGTTTTCCTAACTTCAAAAATCTTTTGTGAACAATAATTTGAAGAGGATACATATATCTGTATCAAAACTCATCGTCAAATCAGATCAACAAACAAACGCATTTACTGGTAGAATCTGTATCCTCTTTCAGTTATTGTTTACGAAAAATGGTTGAGGCCGAAAAATCTAATATTTTACAAATATCATTATACAGCTAGTAGCAATCATGTATTAGGAAGAAAACTAGTTGTACTCTTTGGACAATGACATTTGTCGAACATTGGTGTTTTCGGCTTTAGCAATCTTCTGTGAACAATAAATTGAAGTGAATGTATGTGTTTATTTGTCAATGTTTTTTATCGACGCTTTCAGATACAGATCTGTATCCTCTTCAAGTTTCTTTTTCACAAAAGTTTGTTAAAGCTAGACAAACCAATATTTTATAAACATCATTGTATAACGAGTATCACTGATGTTCTTTGATGATGCTAAACATGTTGTTCATGATGTTGTTTGTTTTGAACAGCTGAAAAATTTCCTACAAAGTTGTTAAAGAAGATTATGAATTCAACTGATTTAGCATAGTCAAAAAACATTAATGTTACTCGTTGCACAATGATATTTGCAAAATATAAGTTCTTCTAGCTTTAAAAATATTTTGTGAATGATAAATTAAAGAGAATACATAGACTTCAACTTCAACAAATAAACACATATACTGTTAGAATCTCCATTCTCTTTAAGTAATTGTTTACAAAAGATTGTTGAGGCTAGCAGAACTACCTTTGTAAAATATCATTGCACATCTAGTAGCATTTATGTATTAGAAATAAAACTGGTACGAGTTGTATCATGAGATTGATCAAATATTGTTTTTCCCAGCTAAACAATCTTTTTTCTAAACAATAACTTGTAAAGGCTATATGCATTTATTTGTTTGTGTTCTTGAAAAACGCGTTTTAATACAGATCGGTATCCACATCAAGTTATTGTTTACAAATAATTGTTTAAACTACAAAATCCGGTATGTTCTAAATATCATTGTACAAATAGAAGCAATTATGTATTAGGAAGAAAACTAGTTGTACTAATTATTGTACATTGTACAATGATATTGGTAAAATATTGTTTTTGGCAACTTCAACAATTTTTCGTGAACAATATATTAAGAGAATATACTGGCAGAATTCACTAATTGATATTTATTCATTTAACTAGTCTAATCAAAATAATTAATTAAAACTATTTTTCTTAAATAACTGTCTAATCATTTTGATGCTAAATCTGGATCTTTTTAATCAAATGGGTACCAGTTTGCTGAGGAAAGTAATAGCCCAGAATTTTCTGCGTTTCAGTGAAAAAATAATAGCAAGTAGGCTAAAGCAATAATTCGTTTACCTTCAATGAAGTCTTTTAATTTTCTACTAGAGTATTGCAATCCCAATTACTAAATTTCGCAATAGCAGAGAGAAATTGCCAAATTTGAAAATGGTTTTCTAATTATAAATCTTTTCAATATCAGTGACCACTCTGTTTTAAATCATATTTGACTATTAATCATTAATTAAAGTAATAAGAATAAAAACACCTTTCTTATTTTTGTTCACGTGTTTACACTTTCTTGAGAATCTCTTGCGGAATATGGAATGCATTCAAAACTAGAACACTTTTATCAATCTTTTTACTGGCGGAGAAACCCTGCGATGTTATAATTGTCGACTGACACGATTGCCGTTAGGAAAGTTATGAGCCGTCCATAAACTATACGTAATCTTTTTTATTCGAAAATTCACCTGGGTTGAAAATTGAAACACTTTTTTCCTTTTTTTTAAATTTAACTTTTTGAATAAAAGTTGAACAATTCTATTGAAAATCGGTTTCCTTTTTAGTTGATCTAATCTGCTTCAGTTAATAATTCAACTATTTAAATTATAATTGATCTTTTTTATTTAAAAATTCGTATTTTTCTTTAAATGTTGAACTCTCGTTGAAAATTCATATTAACTATGACATTCTTGATTGAGGATTCATAATTTTAATCATAAATTCAACTATTGGCTTCCAAACGATTTTTTTGGTTGAAAATGAATATTTTCGGATTGAAAGAATTTAAACTGTTTTGTAAAAAATTAGTCTATTTGGTTTGGAAATGGAACAATTTCATAGAAAATTAAATTATCTAGTTGAAAATCAAATTTTTTGTTGAAAATTCATATTTTTGGGTTAAAAATTAATTTGTTTTGTAGAAAATTAGTATGTGTCAATAATTAGCCGCCTTCTTGTATCGAAAATTAGTCCTGTTTGTTGAAAATTAATAATTTTTGGTTGAAAATTAAACTATATCTTAGAGAATTAATTTATTTGGTTGAGGATGAGATCTTTTTAATTCGTTTTTTAGTTGAAATCAACTATTAAAAAATTTGTTTCTCTTTATTCGTTGAAATGTTATTTTTTTTTAAAATGGAAATATAAATATTCGTTTTCTGGCTGAAAACTTACCTTTTTAGTTGAGAATTCATGTATTTTATTGCATCAATTTTTTTTGTCGTTTTTTGTCGTTGTTTAAGTTTTTGAACGGTAATTTTCACTCTCTCATTTTTGTTTGAGAACTTATTTTGTTGTCGTTGAAAATTGAGCTATTTAGTAGAAAATTCATCTTTCTGGGTACAAAAATAATATTTTTTATTTAGAACAGATCTGTTTTAGTTGAAAATTAAACCATTTGGTGGAAAAATCACTTACTTGGTAGAGGATTCAACTATTTCGTTAAGAATTCTCCTTTTTTATTGAATTAAATTAGTAAAAAAAATTTTTTTTTTTTTTTGAAATTTTTTTTTACTGAAGATTTGACTATCTCGGCTTTTGTTGAAAAATTACCTTTTTAAGTTTGAAAAATCACCTGTTTGATAAAAAATTCAACTGTTTGGTTACAAAATTATCTTTATAGATTGAAAATTTAACATTTTTGGTAGAAAAGTCATATTTCTTGATAGAAAACAATTTTTTTTATATTTAACTATTCGGTTAAAAGTTCATCTTATTTGTTCAAAATTCATATATCTTGCTTGAAAGTTTGAGTACTTGGTTTTTAATACAACTGTTTTCTTAAAAAATACTTCTATTGTTTTTGACAATTCGTCTTTTTTTGTTTGAAAATTCAACTAATTTGTTAAACAAAAATCAGACGGTTTGGTTAAAAATTAAACTATTTATTTATAAACGCAAGTATTTTTTTGGTTGTTTGTTCTTTTTTTCACGTTTAAAAATTAATTTTTTTTTCTGAAAATGCAGCTATTATATCTTTGGTTGAAAATGTTTTCTTTTTAAATTAAGAATTCGACTATTTTGTAGAAAAATAATGTATTTATTGAAAATTCGTGTTTTTGGGTGAAACATTAATCTTGTTTGTTGAAAATTATATTTTCTCAGCTGAAAGCTAACTATTTGGTTGCAAATTAAACTATTTTCGGGCAAATTAGCATTACTTTTGAAAAATCATATTTATTGGCTGAAGGATCTTATTTTTGGGTTAAAAATTTATATTTTTGTTTGAAAATCAAACTACTTTGGTAAAAAAATGAAACTATTTTGTTAAAAATTAAACTACTAATTTTAAAATTTAAATATTTTGCTGGTAATTCGGTTTTTAATGCTCAGAAATTAATTTTTTCTAAAAATGCAGCTATACTGTTTTTTGTTAAAAATTTTTTTTATAAGTGACAATCCAACTATTTTGTAGGAAAATTATGTGTTTTATTGAAAATAATCTTTTTTAGTCCAAAAGAAACTTTGTTTTTTTTTTAAATTTAATTTATATAATTAAGGATTTAACTATTTCCTTCAACATTATTTTTTATTTGTTTGTTGAATTTAACAATTATAAAATTCGTACCAATAAGTAAGTTTGTAAATTCGTTTCAATAGTTAAATTGATTTTTTTAGTAGAAAATTAAGTAATTTTGACTAGAAATTTAACTGTTTTGTTAAAAATATAATTGTTTATTGAAATTTCAATTGTTTAAAACAATTCTTCTTTCTTACTTAAAAAATTAAAATTTTCGTTGAAAGGTCAATTTTTTGTTAAAAAATCGTGTTCTGTTTTAGTTAAAAATCTATGTGTTTTGGTAAAAAATTTTGTGTGTGTGTAAAAACTTGTTGTTAATAACATTAAAATTTAAAAAGAAACGTGAAGTTGGAGAAAAAACTTGTCAGAATGCGCCAACCAGTATAAAAATGACAGCTATGGATTATTTTCACTTCAGACACTTGTGAAAGTTTATGCGGGTATTTTTTGCCCCATTTTGCATAAATTGTTCACATAGTTTGATGAAATGCAAATCAATCATTTTGTACGATCTGATGGCCTGAAAATTATGTGGCGTGTGACGGTGACCGTTCTTCGACATATATAGTCTTTTATTTATAAAAAATAAAAGAATTTTAATCCGGAAGTAATAAAAAGGCGATATCGCAAATCTAGTAAACTATTTCTGTAGATCTATGTCATTTCCAAAGCATCCGTGACACATTCTCATTTAAGAAGGCATTGAATATTTCTTATATTCATTTTCAAATAATTTATTTCCATTTTTATTTAAAAACTAATCTTTATTTCTAAAACATTTTTATTGTTATCTCTGAAAATTTTTATAGCAGACAAACCAGTCACTTCCCAGTGGGCACAGAATTTGGCGACGTCTTTACGACATAGTTACGACATCTTTACGACAACTTTACGACATCCTATGTCCATGTCTTTTCGGAGTCTTTACGATAGCTTAAAGACATCGTCAGATCATCCCAGTGGGCACAAAATTTGGCGACGTTTTCACGACATCTTTACGACAACTTTACGACATCCTATGTCCGTGTCGTGTCGGTGTCTTTACGATATCGTAAAGACATCGTCAGATCATACGACTTATTTACGATATCGTAAAGACACCTTAACGACATTGACATAGAATGTCGAAAAGTTGTCGTAAAGATGTTGTAACGATGTCGTAAAGATGTCGGCAAATTTTGTGCCTACTGGGATACGACTTATTTACGATATCGTAAAGACACCTTAACATGGACGTATGATGTCGTAAAGTTGTCGTAAAGATGTCGTAACGATGTCGTAACGATGCCGTAAAGATGTCGTCAAACTGTGTGCCTACTGGGTTTCATTGACTGAAAAGCAGGCACTTCGACTGACTGAAAATCAGTAATTTCGACTGATTGATTCAGTCAGTAATATCGACTTCACAATTTTGACTGATTAAATAATGAGGATTCGATGCCTGAAAAATTTAGTTGAAAGTGTCCTTTCAAATTTAAATTTAAATAAATGAAAAAAATGTAATTTAAATAAATAAAATTAATTGAATTTAAATATGATCCGTTTGTGAAATAAGTCATTTGAAATGGTCAAGTTTGTTGAATTTTCATCTTATGTAGGTCAATTTTCAACCAAAAAATTTTTGTTAAAAATTTTTTTTTAATGAAACACATACATTTTCAACCTAATAGCTGAATTTTTAAACTAAAAATAAGTAAATTTGCAACGAAGAATAAAATACCAAAATTTTAATTTAATAAACTTCATTTTCAATAAAAAAAAAAGAATTTGCTAGAAAATAGTTGAATTTTCATCAAAAAAAATTATCTTCAACTTTCAGCCAAGGAATTGAATTTTAAATATAAAAATATAATTTTTTTACTAAAAATATCAAAATTGATATTTCGAGGAAAAAAGATTTTTATTATCAATTAAAAGTTGAATTTAAGAAAAAAATTTCAAGAGGATTAGTTTTCTAAAATGATGAATTTTTAACAAAAGACATGGATTTTTAACCAAAAAAGATCAATTTTCAACGACAAATGGAACATTTCAATGTTTAGTTGAAAAAATTATCTTAAATGAAAAAACGAATTTTCAACGAAATAATTCAATTTTGAATTAGAGAAATGAATTTTTAACTAAAATGATGAATCTTCAACTGAAAAAATGAATTTTCAACAAAAAAAAGGAATTCTTAATAAATTACATAAATTTTCAAACAAACAAGAATTTTTATTTCAAAAATATGAATTTTCTACAAAAAAGTTCATTTCCAACCAAACCTTTGAATTTTCACCCAACTTTGCGGTTTAAAAAATTAATCTAATCGCAAAAAAAACGAATTTTCAACTTTCATTCAAGTCATTGAATTTGCAATCTAAAAAATATTTTTTTTACTAGCAATATCAAATGTGATATTTCAGCCAAAATAGATTTTCAATTAAAATCAAAAACAGTGAAATTGTACTAAAAAAAGTCATTTTTTGAGAAAGTGGTTCAAATTTCAATCAAGTGGATAAATTTTTATACAAAAATGGAATTGTTTAATTTCAGTTGAAAAAATTAATTTTTAAGAAACAAAAAAACGAATTATAAACAAAATAGTTTAATTTTCAATCAAGGAAATGAAGTTTCATCTAAAATGATGAATCTTCGACTAAAAAAAAAAATAATTTTTAACAACGTCATTCAACCTCCAATCAAGTAATTGCAATTTAAGCCAAAAAAGTTGAATTTTTAAATAAACAGATGAATTTTTAAATTAAACGATAAATCATTAGCGAAAATAATAAATTTTTACTAAAAGAGTTCAAATATTAAACTTCCCTGATTAAATTGAAGTAACAACAAAAATTATTTTATTTATAAAAAATAATGTTAAGAATGCAACGTTACTTTTTAATCAAAAAGAATACTTTTCTAGCGAAAAAGAGGAATTTTCGACTTAAGAAAAATATGTATCTTCAACTAAACAGCGGCATTAAAAAAAAATTAATTTTCGAGTATGAAATTAATGGATCAATTTTTATTTAACAAAATTACTTTTCAACCATGAAAAAATTACATTTTCTTTAAATTAAATTTTCAACCAAAGGAAGAAATTTTGAAATAAAATCATAAATCTTGAAACAAAAAATAAATTTATAACTAAGTAGTTCAAACCAAGTAGACAAATTTTTAATAAAAAGATTAATTTTCAACGAAAAAGATAATTTTTCAACGGAAAAAAGTTGAATTTTTGTTAAGAAAATATTAAAAAAAAAGAATTTTAAACAAAATGTTTCAATGATATATCCAAAAGATGAAGTTTGAACTAAAATGGCAAATGTTTGACAAGAAGAATTATTTTTTAACAAAACGCAGTTCAACTTTCTACCAAGTATTTCAATTTAAAAAAAAAATAATTTTCCGACAAAATGATTAATTTTGTTTTTGTAATTTGCAACAAAAAAACATTCCAACCAGAAGAGGAAGTAAAATTTTTAATTGTCAAAATTAGATTATAACAAAAAGAAAACAAATTCATTTTTTCAAATTTAATTGACAAATAAAGAGATGAATTTTCACGTAAAATCGTAAATGTTCAACCAAAAAAACGAATTTTTAATAAATATTATCAACCAAGCAGTAAAATTTTCAATAAAACAAAATCTTTTTAGCAAAACATGTAATAGTTTATATTTCAACTAAAAAATATTTGTTAACTTAGGCAATAGATGAATTTTCAGTTAAAAACATTTATTTTTCAAAACGAAAAGCATGAATTTTCAACAAATCACTGAAATTATCAACCCCAAAATAAGTTTTTAATTATAGTTAAATTTCAATCTAAAAAATAACAATTTTCAACAAAAAAATGAAATAGTGTCATTGCCAATTAATACAATTTAATTATCAAAAAAAATCAGAATAAAATTGTTTATTTTTTAATCAAACGGTTGAGTTTTTAACTAAAATAATAAACAATTATAAAAAATCTTAATATTTAACAAATTAATTTAACTTTGAATCAAGTATTTGAATTTCAATTTAAAAAATATCAAAAACAATTGAAAATTAAAATAAAAATATTAAATCTGAAGCAAGAAGATTTATTTTCCATCAATAAAGACAAATTGGTCCAATCAGTAAAGTCAAATAACTGAATCAGAAATTTTGAATGATATAAACAGTCATTTCGGATGACTTGAGGAATATTAATTTAGAAATTAATTTAATATTTCATTATAGCAGACAAATCAGTCACTTCTATTGACTGAAGATCAGTCTCTTCCATTGACTGAAAATCAGTCACTTCCATTTACTGAAAATCAGTCACTTTCATTGACTGAAAATTAGTCACTTCCATTGACTGTTTTTCAGTAAAAGAACGCTTGAATAATTTAATCAGTTAAATTTAGGCAGATTTAAATTTAGAGTGTCAAAAATTAGTAGAAATCCTGAATTTTCATGGAAAGTTAGTTATTGCATTTATTCAACTAATTTCTATCAATATTATTTCTCAAAAAATTGGTTAAATTGTTGAAATTTATCTACCGATATTATTTTATTAGACATTTATTTTAAAAAAAGAAGTAAAAGGCTGCGCATGTTCACTGATGCGTGTAACCTAAATTATGGGTTGAAGGTTGTGCGCTTTATTTTTATATCGTATATAATTGGTTGGGGCTTCTAGAGGAATTCAGTCTTTTGAGGTTTTGTTCTCACGTTTGACATTTTTACATAGAAAATACACGGAGGTACTTCGATCCGAGTCTTAAAAACTTACACCGCAAACCACAAGCATTGAGTCGTTATTTTTAACACAGAAAAAAAGGGTAACAAGTGATTCGGGTAAAAATACTAGGGGTAATCTCGGTATGCAAAATAATTATGATTGATAATGGTAAATTGAAAAATTAAGAAATTAAATATTAATAAATATTAATAAATTTTAAATAATAAATTATTTAATAAATTAATAAGAATTAAGAAATTGAATGCCTTGACTTCCCCCAGGAAAGGGTAACAAGTAATTCAGATAAAAATACTGGGGGTAATCTCGGTATGCAAAACAATTATAATTGATAAGGGTAAATTGAGAAATTAAGAAATTAAATATTAATAAATATTCATAAATCTTAAATAATAAATTATTTAATAAATCAATAAGAATTAAGAAATTGAATGCCTTGACTTACCCCAGGAAAGGGTAACAAGTAATTCGGGTAGAAATAGTGGGGATAATCTCGATATCAAAACAATTATGATTGATAAGGGTAAATTTAAAAAATTAAGAAATTAAATATTAATCAAGATCAATAAATTATAAATATTAAAAGAATAAATATCAAGAAATTGAATGCCTTGATTGCCCCCAGGAAAGGGTAACAAGTAATTCGGATAAAATTCTGGGGGTAATCTTGGTATGCGAAACAATTATCATTGATAAGGGTAAATTGAATAATTAAGAAATTAAATATTAATAAATTTTAAATAATGAATTATTTAATAAATTAATAAAAATTAAGAAATTGAAAGCATTGACTTCCCTCAGGAAAGGATAACAAGTAATTCGGGTAGAAATTCTGGGGGTAAGATCGGTATTCAAGACAATGATGATTGATAAGGGTAAATTGACAAATTAAGAAATTGAATATTAATAAATGTCAAAAAATTATAAATAATAAATTAATGAATATTAATAAAGTTAATGCCTTGACTTCCCCCAGGAAAGGGTAACAAGTAATTCGGATAAAAATACTGGGGGTAATCTCGGTATGCAAAACAATTATGATTGATAAGGGTAAATTGACAAATTAAGAAATTAAATATTAATAAATATTAAAAAATTGAATGCCTTGATTGCTCGCAGAAAAGAGTAACAAGTAATTCAGAAAAAAATACTGGGGGTAATCTTGGCATGCAAAAAAATTATGATTGATAAGGATAAATTGAAAAATTAGGAAATAAAATATTAATAAATATTCATGAATCTTAAATAATAAATTATTTAATAAATCAATAAGAATTAAGAAATTGAATGCCTTGACTTACCCCAGGAAAGGGTAACAAGTAATTAGGGTAGAAATACTGGGGGTAATCTCGGTATTCAAAACAATTATGATTGATAAGGGTAAATTTTAAAAAATTAAGAAATTAAATATTAATCAAGATCAATAAATTATAAATATTGAAAGAATAAATATCAAGAAATTGAATGCTTTGACTGCCCGCAGAAAAGGGTAACAAGTAATTCGGATAAAAATACTGGGAGTAATCTCGGTATGCAAAACAATTATGATTGATAAGGGTAAATTGAAAAATTAAGAAATTAAATATAAATAAATATTCATAAATTTAAAAAAATAAATTATCCAATAAATTAATAAGAATTAAGAAATTGAATGCCTTGACTTCCCCCAGGAAAGGGTAACAAGTAGTTAGAGTAGAAATATTGGAGGTAATCTCGGTATTCAAAACAATTATGATTGATAAGGGTAAATTAAAAAAGTTAAGAAATTAAATATTAATAAATATCAATAAATTATAAATAATAAATTAATAAATATTAAGAAAGTGAATGCCTTGACTGCCCCCAGGAAAGGGGAACAAGTAATTCGGATAAAAATACTGGGGGTAATCTTGGTATGCAAAACAATTATGATTGATAAGGGTAAATTGAAAAATTAAGAAATAAAATATGAATAAATATTCATAAATTTTAAATAATAAATTATTTAATAAATTAATAAATATTAAGCAATTGAATGCCATGACTTTCCCCGAAATTTTGAACTGAACCCCTTTTTACCCTTTTTTCAGTGATAACATATTGAACCATTTTTTGAATAATTATTGTAAGAGCACAGTTTTGTGCAAAATTTGTTTTAAAATCTTTCGAAATCATTGACATCTTCTGTAATTCTTACAAATATTATTATTTTCTTTGTTTAAATCGATTTGATTATGATAAAATGATCTTTCCCAACTTTTGAAATCAGTGTGAAATGTTTTGAAATCTTGTTAAATATTTTAAATTTCTTCAATCTATGAAATCTTTATTAATTCTTCTGAAAGGTTTTCAAATCTGTTCACATTTTTGAAATCTTTTTAATTTTTGAAAATCTTTGTTGAATCCTCTGCAATTTTTCAAAATATTTTGAAATCTTTGAAATCCTTATGATATCTTGAAATTCTTTTGTGAAATCTTCTAAAATCATTTTGAAACTTTATGAAATTTTGCTGGAATCTTTTCAAATCATTGAAATCTCTTAAATCTCTGACATCTTTGAAATCTTCAGGAAATTTTTGCAAAATCTTGAAAATGTTTGTTTCAAATTTTTTGTTTAATCTTTCGGAATCCTTTAAAATTCTTAAGAATCTTTTAGAAATCTTCTTAAATTCTTTGAAATTATTCAGAATCTTTCAGAAATATTATAGAATCCTTTAGAACCTTTTCTAAATATTTGAAATCTTTTGAATCTGTTAAAAAATGGAAATCTTTGAGAAATTTTTGCGAAATATTTGTCTTATCTTCTGAAATTCTTTCACATTTTATGATTTTTCTAATTCCATTTGAAAATGACAACATTATCTTGAATCTTAAAAAAAATTAAATCTTTTTAAACTTTTTTGAATTCTTTTTTTTAATTTAACTTAAATTAAACAATTTTTCTTAGATATCTTGAAAAATTTTGAACCGTTTAAAATCTTTGTTATATATTACAAATCTTTTGTGAAATCTTTGAAATCTTTCTAAAACTTTTGCAAAATCTTTCGAATTGCATTTTTTTTTACTTTCAATGTTTTCAATTCTTCCTAAGTCTTTAAAAATTCTGTAAAATATTTCTGAAAGCTTTAAATATTTTTTAATCTCTTTTGAAGTATTTAAAAATCTTTTGAAGTTGTTTGAGATTCTTCTGAAATCTGTATGAAAACTTTTGAAATCGTTCTGAAATATTTTGAAATCTTTTCAATCTGTTCAATCTTTATTAACTCCTCAGAAATGTTTTTATATCTATTCAAAATTTTAAAATCTTGGTAATTTTTGTGATATCTTAAAAATTTTTTATGAAATCTTTCAAATATTTAAAAAATTTTTGCAAAATATTAAAATTTGTTCTGAAATATTTCGAAAACTTGTTAAACCTTTTAAATCCTTGTGCAAAATTTTAAAATATTTTTTAATTGTATTGAAATCTTAAAAAAAAATTTTTTAACATCTTTAATTTTTGGAAATCTTTGTTAAATTTTCTGACATTTCTCAAAATATTTTGAAATCTTTGAAATTTGTGTGTCATGTCAGAAATTTCTTGTGAAATCTTTCAAAATTTGGAAATTTTTATGAAATTTTCTCAAATATCTTGAAATCTTTTTGAGATAATTAAAATCTTTTGAATGTTGTGAAATCTTTAAAATTTTTGTGAGATCTTTGAAATTTTTAAGAGATTTTTGGAATCTTTGAAATATTTGTGAAATCTTTAAAATCTTTGTGAAAGGTTTTGAAATCGTCTAAAATCTTTTGAAACTATTTGTAAAATCTTTTAAATCTTTCTGAAACTTGGAATTTCTTTGAAATATCTTGGAATCTTTTGCAATTCTTTGAAATATTTCTAAGAATATACACAAACGCTTTATTTTATAGTTTCTAGTCGCAAACCCAACACATTTCGAATTTTATCAATTTTTTATTAAGATTATGGAAATTTCTAGAACTAATTTCAGAATTTTTTTAGGCATGAATTGGGGCCTTTAAACATTATAACCAAAAATTAAAACTTTTTTTTTATTACTTTTGTTCCTATTTGGACTTTTTAACAATTTTAAAAAAATTCGACCAGTTTTTTTATTTTTGTAGATAATTTTCTATTTTATAACCATAACCATTTTTTCGCAAAGAGTCAAAAATGAAGTCGTTTTACGAGTATTGTAAGCAGTGTAACTATTACCCTTACAAGAAACTGATTTGGCGATAATGGACGTCATTATAGATCATTTGATCACTTATTCGATAAGAACAGTTTATGTGCATTTACGAACAAACCACAGGACTAGGGCAAATTATAGCCACTCTGACTATAAAATATTCATAATGCAACCAATTTCATGACCCTTCAGATCGTAAATCGATAAAATTATAGTTATTATCGATTTTTCTGCTTGAACAATCGCAGGACTACTGACCAAGAGATCGAGATCTATTTTCTTGAAAAATAAGAAAGCGTACATGGTTTCTCACTTTACTTCTATTCTCGTGACTGTAATAAATTAATAATCGCGTGTTTAATGCATGTGCATAACTTTATTGGAATTTTCCCTGACACTTTCGACCCACTTCAACTAGAATAAAAAAAATTTTATTTGTTGATATTCATCCAAAATTTATTGTGTTCATTTAAATTTATGGCGAAAGTAAAAGATGAACCTAAAATTAACTTTTGCGTAGGTCATTATTTTCTTAATTTGATAAATCTTCAATTTGGAATTGAAAGAATGACAATTTCATTGCACACGCTTTTTCTGTCTACCAGATTTTCATGAACTATAAGTTGTTTTAAAAGATAATTATTTTTTATAATTTACTCAACAATATAATAGATATTTCAATTTAAAATTGAAAAAATTAAAAAGTTCGTTACACACGCTTTTTCAATCTACCAGAGTTTGACCAAATAAAGTTGCCTTAATTGACAATTATTTTTAATAAGTTGTTTAACAAATTTTATTTTTAAATTTTCACTATATCTTACACGGATGCCTTAACAGGATAGATCTTCAATTTGGAATTTAAAAATTTGTATTTTAAGAAAATAATTATTTCGTTTCACACGCTTTTTTTATCCTAACAGATTTTGAACAATTGTAAGTTTTTTTAATTGAACTTTTTTTTTAATTTTTGTGACAAATTTTATTTGCACATTTTATTTTAATATTATAGATCTTAAGTTAAAAAAAAGGAAATTTTTATTTCAAGAAAATAATTATTTCGTTTTACACGAATTTTCAGTCGAACATATTTTCAACAGTCTTAAGTTGTTTTGATAGATAATCATTTTTGTGAAGTTATTCCACAATATAATAAATATTTCAATTTGGAATCGAAAAAATGAAAAGTTCGTTACACACGCTTTTTTAGACCAACAGACTTTACACAATTATAAGATTTTTGGATTGAAAATTACATCTAAAAAGTTATTCAACAATATAATAGATATTTTAATTTGGAATTGAAAGAATGAAAAGTTCTTTACACACGCTTTTTCAATCTACCAGAGTTTGACCAATTAAAGTTGTTTTAATTGACAATTATTTTTCATACTTATTGAACAATATAATAGATATTTTAATTTGGAATTGAAAGGATGAAAACTTCCTTATAAATGCTTTAATTTTTGCCTTAATTGATAATTATTTTTAAAAAGTTTTTTAACGAATTTTATTTAAAAATTTTTACTATATCTTACACGGATGCCTTAACAGGATAGATCTTCAATTTGAAATTAAAAAATTTGTATTTTAAGAAAATAATAATTTCGTTTCACACGCTTTTTTTATCCTAACAGATTTTGAACAATTGTAAGGTTTTTTAATTGACCTTTTTTGAAATTTTTGTGACAAATTTTATTTACACATTTTATTTATATATTTTATATTATTTGTGCATACATATTTTAATTGCATAGATCTTAAGTTTAAAAAAGGAAAAATTGTATTTCAAGAAAATAATTATTTCGTTTCACACGAATTTTCAGTCGAACATATTTTCAACAGTTTTAAGTTGTTTTGATAGATAATAATTTTTGTGAAGTTATTCAACAATATAATAAATATTTCAATTTGAATCGAAAAAATTAAAAGTTCGTTACACACGCTTTTTTAGTCCAACAGACTTTACACAATTATAAGATTTTTTGATTGAAAATTATATCTAAAAAGTTATTGAACAATATAATAGATATTTTAATTTGGAATTGAAAGGATGAAAACTTCGTTACACACGCTTTTTCAGTCTAGCAGTTTTTCAAGAATTATAAGTTGTTTTGATTGGAAATTACTTTTTTAAAGTTACTAAACAACATAATAGATATTTTTACTTGCTATTGAAAAAATAAGAAGTTCGTTTCATACCCTCTTTCATTCCAACATATTTTTAACAATTACAAATTGTTTTGCTTGACAATTATTTTTTCTAAGTTATTTAATAATATAATGGATATTTTAATTTAGAATTGAAGGAATTGAGATTTTAAAAAAAACAATAAATTCGTTTGACATGATTTTTCAGTCCAACATATTTTCAACAATTTCAAGTTGTTTTGATAGATAATTATTTTTTTGAAGTTACTCAACAATATAATAAATGTTTCCATTTGGAATTGAAAAAATGAAAAGTTCGTTACACACGCTTTTTAGTTTAACAGACTTTAAACATTATAAGTTTTTTTAATTGACAATTATTTTTTTCTAAATTGTTTAAAAATACAATAGATATTTCAATTTGGAATTGAAAGAATGAAAAGTTAATTTCACACGCTTTTCCGTTCAACAGATTTTAAACAATTATAATTTGTTTTGATTTACAACTATTTAACAAAAGTTTTTTAAAAATGCAATAGGTATTTAATTTGAAATTAAAAGAATTGACTTTTACGAAAATAATAAATTCATTTCACACGCTTTTTTTATTCCAACAGACTTTAAACAATTATATGTTGCTTTAATTGACAATTATTTTTAATAAGTTGTTCAACAATTTTATTAAAAATTTTTTACTATATCTTACACAGATGCCTTAATAGGATAGATCTTCAATTTGAAATTAAAAAATTTGTATTTTAAGTAAATAATAATTTCGTTTCACACGCTTTTTTATCCTAACAGATTTTGAACAATTGTCAGTTTTTTTAATTGATCTTTTTTTTAAATTTTTGCGAAAAATTTTATTTACACATTTTATTTTATTTATAAATTTTGTATTATTTGTGTATGCATATTTTAATTTCATAGATCTTAGGTTTAAAAAAGGAAAAATTGTATTTCAAGAAAATAATTATTTCGTTTCACACGAATATTCAGTCGAACATATTTTCAACGGTTTTAAGTTGTTTTGATAGATAATTATTTTTGTGAAGTTATTCAACAATATAATAAATATTTCAATTTGGAATCGAAAAAATGAAAAGTTCTTTACACACGCTTTTTTAGTCCAACAGACTTTACACAATTATAAGATTTTTTGATTGACAATTTTTTTTTAAAATTGTTTCAAAATACAATAGATGTTTCAGTTTGGAATTGAAATAATAAAAAGTTAATTTCACACGCTTTTCCGTTTAACATATTTTAAACAATTATAGTTTGTTTTGATTTACAACTATTAAACAAAAGTTTTTTAAAAATACAATAGGTACTTAATTTGAAATTAAAAGAATTGACTTTTAAGAAAATAATAAATTCATTTCACACGCTTTTTTTTATCCCAACAGACTTTAAACAATTATATGTTGCTTTAATTGAAATTATTTTTAAGAAGTTGTTTAACAAATTTTATTTTAAATTTTTTACTATATCTTACACGGATGCCATAATAGGATAGATCTTCAATTAAAAATTAAAAAAATTGTATTCCAAGAAAATAATAATTTCGTTTCACACAAATTTTCAGTTGAACATATTTCCAACAATTTTAAGTTGTTTTGATATATAATTATTTTTGTGAAGTTATTCAACAATATAATAAATATTTTAACTTGATATTAAAAGAATGAAAAGTTCGTTTCACACGCTTTTTCAGTTAAGTTAAGTTGTTTATTGACAGTTATTTTTAAAAATTTGTTTAAAAATACAATAGATATTTTACTTTCTAATTAAAAGAATAAACAGTTCGTTCCATACACTTCTTATCACAACAGATTTTAAACAATAATATGTGCTTTTAATTGACAATTATTTTTAAGAAGTTGTTTAAAAAATTTTACTTTCAAATTTTTACCATATTATAAACGAATATTTAATATAACTTAATAGGATAGGTCTTTAATTTGAAATTTAAAAATTTGTATTTCAAGAATATAATAATTTCGTTTCACACGTTTTTTTATCTTAACCGATTTTGAATAATTGTAATTTGTTTTAATTAACCATTTAAAAAAAATTAACACATTTAATTTTATAAATTTTATTTTGTTTATACATGCATATTTTAATTTCATAGATTTTAAGCTTAGAAACGGAAGAATTGTATTTCAAGAAAATAATAATTTCGTTTCACACGATTTTTCTGTCGAACAGATTTTAAGCAATTATAAATTATTTTAATTTAACATTTCTTTCAAATTTTCGTAACAAATTTGATTTATAAATTGACAGTGCATTGTAAATGCATATTTTCATTTCATGTAGCTTAAATTTATAGCCGAAAGAATTTAGCTAAAAGAAAAGTTCGTTTCACACGCTTTTTCAATTTAACAAATTTTCAACAATTATAAGTTGTTTTAATTGACAATTTAAAAATACATTTGTTTAACCAATTTTACTTAGAAATTGACAATGTATCATGCCTTATCATCCCCACAACTTCAGTACATTGAATACAATAATAAGGTATATATTCAGTTTTTATTTTTTCACTCAATTTTATTATATTCTTCATAAAAGAGTTTGAGTGTTTAGTAAATTTTTTTAGCGAAACTAAAATAAGAACCTAAAATTGACTTCTGCGTAAACAATCATGGTCTTAATTTAACAAGTCTTCAATCTGGAAATAATACAATTGAGTTTTAAAAAAATAAATATTTCGTTCCTCACGCTTTTTCAGACCATGAGAATTTAAGCAATTTTAATTTGTTTTGTTTGATAATTATTAATGAAAAATGGTTTAACAAATTTTATTTTCAATTGGCAGTATATTGTAAATACGTATTCTAATTAAATGGATCTTTAATTTATAATCAGAAGATTTGAGTGTTGAGAAAATAATAAGTTCGATTCACACGCTTTTTCAGTTCAACTGATTTTTTATAATTATAGGTAGTCTTGATAAAAAATTATTTTTTGGATTTTTTAAACAAATTTATTCATGAATTAACAATATATGATGTAAGCATTATTCATTTTAATAGATCTTCTATTTAGAACTGGAGCAATTGAGTTTTAAGAAAATAATAAGTTCGTTTCACACGCTTTTTCAGTCCAAGCGATTTTGAGCAATTCTAAGTAGTCTTAATTGATAATAATTTTTTTTAATTTTGTTTAAAAAATTTTATTCACAAATTGACAGAATATTATACACGTATATTTTAATTTAAAAGATCTTAAATTTAGAATCGAAAGAATTGAGTTTCAAGAAAATAATAAGTTCGTTTCACACGCTTTTTCAGTCCACCAGATTTTGAAAAATTATAAATCTGTTAAAGCCTTTAAATCTGTATTAATGGATAATTAAACAAGAAACTGTTGATAAATTAGTAGGAGAGAGCAGAGAAATAGCGATAAGAGAAATCCCCACTACTTTGTGGCAGTAGTGGGGATATCGAATTTACGCACAAAAGGGAGATTCGACTACAGAGAAGAGATACAGATAACGCGTAAGAAAGAGACAGATAGTTATCGATCGTCGGTTCGGTCAGTTTTTTTTTCAATTCACTCCCGTTCCAAAAGAGGTTTGAGAATTTTTAAATCAGACTTTTGCAGCACACCTGACAGGATGTGAATGTTGAAACGGAAATAAAATATTGAAGAAATCTGTAAATGCAATTTATGTAAACAAGTTTACTTGATTTGTGATAGGAACGGTTGCGGCCTCCTACTTATAATGCAGAGGACTATGCCATAGCATTGAGAAGATGGGGGAGACGTCCTCTGGGACCAACTCAAGATTCTCAAGGAACTTTGCCCTCGACGAAAAGTTCAAGTTCCGGTTATGCATCCGGAAGTGGAGAAATGACGCTGAGGCAATTTACTTCCGTGAGCGAACTTCTCAACAAACTCAGAGCTGACCTTCGACTCGCATTTCCAAGGTATTTCATCATAACCCATTTCTCCTAACATTTAAAAAAAATATTTATTCTTTATTAACATTATTCCTTTGAATGAACCACACTTTCCCCAGTTAAACCGAATACCGCGCATTTCAATAAGAATTTGGTCAGGGGATAGGAAAACTGCGGAAAACCTAATCCCACTAGTGCAGCCGGTTTCTGAGAATCGAGTTCGGATGTTGACATTCAATATGTTAGTGTCCATACTCTTTCTCGGCGTTATACTTCCCTTGCGAGTGACTATAGCCAATGAAAAAACGACCACGCGAGACGATCACCCATCCGAGTACTAACCACGCCCGTGCTGGTCTAATTTTTTTCTTCAAAGAAAAATTATTTTCCATCTTATGTGTATCAAAGCATCTTCTAAAACTTACTCAATTGCAGAAAATTGTTCAAACTTAACATTTAGCTTTGTTATAAATAATTTAGGTTAAAAAAAGAAATTTTTTATACTTTTTTCTTGGAACAAAATTATTTTTGGTCTTACATGCATTGAAATAGATCAACAAAATTATTAGAATCCAGAATCCAGAAAATATTTCCATAGATATTAGATGGAAAATAATTTTTTTCGAGAAAAATGATGAAAATTTTCTATTTGTTAACTCAAGTGATTTATAACAAAGATTTATTTATGCTAATAAACCGTTATAACCAACAAATTATTTGCCTCTTGTGCATTAGGAACTGAGAAAAAAATTCTTTAAAATTCACTTTTTTTCTTAAATTTGTTTATAATTTTATAAACAAACGATTGAATAAAAGTCATCTTTACCTGATTCGCAATTGTTAGCTATTTCAAATCCATAGCGTTTTCATGAAATATGACAGATAATGATTACGATTAAAAATATTTCAGAATAGCTGCTGTTTAGCAATTGTTTAAACAATTTTTGTGAATTAACGAAAGTATAAAACATTTTTTCATTAAAGGGTTTGATGTTTTGCGGGGTAAACTTGAAATAACCTACCAAAGACTTAACTTTCATATTTTTTATCGTGACAAAATTTTTAAAATTATATAAACTATTTTCATGGTGATGAAAATAGTTAATTATCGAAACAATTGTTATAAAAAAATTCACGTTTAGATTATTATTTCATGAATAGGACTATTTTTTAGCAGAGTCAACTAGAAATATATTTTCCAAATCCATATTTTTAAAATTGTCAATTATAGTTAATTATATAAACAATTTTTATAAGCAAATGTTTATTTTGACCATTTTTTCAAAAATGAGCAAAATTCTTTGGCGAATTAACTAAAAATGTCCTTCTAGGGTCTTATTGTTATCAAATTTTTAAATTTCAAAAAATTCTTCATTATGTAAACAATTTTTATAAACAAATACACGTATTGAGTATTTGTTTATAAATAGGCATAGTTTTTTGGGGCATCGACTTTACATGACTTTTCAAAGACTTAATACTATCAGATTTTTCACAATAACAAAAAATTGTTAATTATGTAATCTATTTTTTTAACAATTGTAAATTTGATCATTTTTTCATGAGTGCGCTTAATTTTTTTAAAATCAACTAAATTTGTCTTGCGAGGGACTTTTTGCTGTCATATTTTTTAAATTATAAAATATATATAAGTGATTTTGATGAACAAATGCACATTTTGAACATTTTTTCCTAAAAATAGGCTTCATTTTTTCGGAACCAACTAGAAATGTATTTCCAAAGGCTCATTCATTTCATATTTTTATAGTAATAAAAATTATATTAATTATATAAATACTATTTTATAAAAAATTGTTATGAACAAATTTACATTTTAATCAGTTTTTTATAAATAAGCCTTTTTTTTGCAAAATCAACAGAAATGTCTGGTAAAATAAACATTTGTCTCGTGTTTTTCATAGCAAAAAAAAAACTATTAATTATATAAACAATTTTTTTTAAAAAATTCACATTGTGAACATTTTTTCATGAATAGAACAAATTTTTTTGCGAAATTAATTTAAAATGTCCTTCCTCGTTGATCTCATACTCTTTGAACTGTCAAAAATGGTGAAATATATATAAACAGTTTATATAAACAATTTTTATAAACACATACATATTTTGACCATTATTTGCATAAATGGGCCTAATTTCATAGAAACATCGTTTGAAAATGTCCTTTCTCGGTGCTGTAATATTTAAAAAATTGTTAAAATATTATTAAATATATATAAACAATTTTTATAAAAAATGACCATTCTACCCATTTTGTCATTAATAGAACTAATTTTTTTGCGAAATCAATTGCAAATGTCCTTCATTGTTGATCTCATATTTTTTAAAAAGGCAAAAAAATTATTAAACATATATAAACAATTTTCGTAAACAAATGCATATTTTGATCATTTTTTTCCTGAACAAGCCTAGTTTTTTTTTGTAGAATCAACTAAAAATTTCCTTCCACTGACTTTTCTTAATTTATTTTTTAACTGCTCAAAATTGTTAATTATATAAAGAATTTTTGTTTAAAAAATGCAAATTCGACCATTTTTTCATGAAAATGCTTTCCAGTTCATTTTGACAAAAATTAGGCGGATTTTGTTTTAAAAATTGCTTTTTGTTCCAACTAAAAAAATTCTCACCATCAAAAATGTAGGTTCCTTTCTATTTCACACGACTTCCGAAGAAAATAACAAAATATTGCTCTAGTACTTCGGAATAATTAAACAAAGAAAAAGAAGTAAAACTACATTTTCTGAGTTAGTGGAACTAAATACACGAAAGTCGTCGATATTCATCAAAGTAGATGAAGAGCTGAAGCGAACCGAGCCTACAGTTACTTTTTATTACTTTTTATGAAGTGAAACCCATAAAAAAATAAGAATCGGATGTCGACTATCGTACCAGTTTTAGAAAGAAATTTTTTTTTAATTCCAGAAGCTAAATCAAACATAATATAAACATTTTTTAAAATTATTCTCATTTGAAGAGCAATCAGCGTGTCCGCTTTATCTAGGAAAAAAATTCCCTAAAATGTTTAATATACATAATATAAATAATATAATATTAGATAATTTAAAATAAACGCCTTTTTTCTCTGTTTTTTGCGACCACTTTTTTACCCTCGACAAATTAAAATTAAATTTTTTTTCAAAACCAACGTAAAGAAATGGAAAATTTAAAATAATATACATATAAATAATTTATTATTGAAAAAAAAATATTTATAACAGACGGGATTTAACTATAAAATGAGGTAGGATGAAGTCACTGTCAATTAAAAAACAATATTACAAAATTTTTTTTTAAATAAATTACATAATTTATTCAAAAATGTATAATTTTAAGCAAATTAAATTGACCAGATAGGACTCTAGTGTATTTTTAAGGAAACATTGATTCGTTCATTATTTCTAAAGATGGTTCACTTTTTATCCTTAAAATTCGATTTTTTATCAGCCTAGAGAAGTTTTCTACAAAACAAATTAATCTTCAATCAGAAAGAAGAGTTTTCAACATAGAAGATTAATTTTCTACAAAAAAGATGATTTTTTAACAAAATGCATTTATTTTGAAAGTGATTTAATTTTTATCAAAGAGAATTAATTTTAAATTTAAAAACCTAATTTTCTACAACAAAGTTTAATTTCGTAGTAAATAATTCAATTTTCAAGTTAGAAACGATTTTTTTTAAAATGTTTAATCTTCAACCCCAAAAAAAAAAATTTAAATAAATTATTACTACTTTAAATAGAAGAAAATAATTTTCTACTTATAAATATGTATTTTCAACAAGAAATTTAATAGATATTTCGATAACAATATATTTTAATTTAAAATGTTAAAAAGGTTTCCTTTATGGAAAAGGAGTATAGGTAAGTATGGAATCTAATAATTTTTTCGCGAAGAAGTATTGGAAATCCAATATAAATACTGCTTTTTCGAATTTTCTACAAAAAGATTATTTAAATAAAAAAATCTATTTTTCACACACCACAAAATGTTTAATAACAAAATTAATTTTGAACCAAAAAGTTAATTTTCAACAAAAAAGTTCATTTTCAACAGAAACAGATTAATTTTTAACCAGTCTGTTGCATTTTTTCCAAAAAATAATTAAATTACTGCAGAAAGAGCCAAATTTTCAAACCAAACAGATAAATTTTCAGTTAATTAAAAAAAAATTGTTTTTATTATTTGAACCAAATAATAAATATTTTAACCGTAAAAGCTGAATTCTAAATCAAAAATTTAATAGTAGACTTTTCAACAAAAAAGAATGGCCTGCGATAAATGAATATGAACTTTGATCATTTATAGACTAAAAAATACAATTTTAAATAAACATTAAAGTTCTTTTTTAACACGTTCAAAGTATTAGCTTGGAAAGTAGGACATTTTGCTCAAAAAAAAGTTGCAAAAATTACAGAAGTCTTAAGAATGTATCAGAAGAGATACAGAAAATAAAAACTTGGTGAGATTTTATTTCCTTTTTATTATTAATAATAATAATCTTTCCTTCTTTAAAATTTTTCCCCTTTTAATACATTATTTAAATTTTGATAATTCGACTAAGAAAAAATTCTTTTTCAGATTCCGAAAAAAGTTCACGACTAACTTTCCAACAGGATTAATCGTTTTAAAAAAAGTGAGAAACTTTTTAATAAAAACACTGGAAAGCCAATGAAATTCCGCGTCGAATGACCCCTAATAGAGATATTTCTGACTTTTTGGAGAAAATTTACTAAGTGAGAAGTTTTAAGACAAAACTCAAAGAATTTCTCGAATATGTTACCTCGTCTTTAAATTATGGCACGACCTAGGAAAATTATAGAAAAAATCTAAAATTTATACCACATGGTCTTTGAAGTCTTATCTTTAATTTAAGCCAATAAAACTTAAAAAATCTTTATGGGTTCCCGAGATTTGAGAAAAAATGTCCAAACCTGTGTGTATCTGGCTTCAGTGGGCAGTCACCGCGTAAGTCAGCGATGACCGCGTCAGCCGACTGTCATCGCGCCAGGCAAAGATGACTGCGTCAGTCAACGATCATCGCGTCAGCCATCGGTCACCAGTGTCAGCCATCGATGACCCTTCAGCCAGCAATGGCTGCGTCAGTCAACGGTCACCTGTTGCAGCCAGCGTTGACCGCTTCAGCCAAAAATTACTGCGTCAATGGTCACTACGTCATACATGGTTGACGGCGTCAGCCAGCAATGACTGCGTCAGTCAACGGTCACCGCGTTAGCCAGCCTCGCTTTTGAAGCGACTGAAATTCGACGCAGACTCGCTTTGACATTTTTAGTCATAACTCGGAAACCCATGAACATTTTTCAAGTTTGTTTGGCTTGAATTAAAGATAAAACCTTGAAGAATCTGCAGTATTAACTTCAGATTATTGTTAAAACTTTCCTAGGTCATGACATTAGTTAAATTCGAGGTACCAAATTCCAGAAATTCTTGTTCTTTTTTTCAAACTTTTTTCAAGGTATACTATCTTTAAAAAGTCAAAAGTAGCTCTATTAGGGGTCATTCGACGCAGAGCTTCATAAGTTTTCCAACCGTTACATAAAAGTTATTCGATTTTTTATATCGATTAATCATGCTTCAAAGTCGACAGTAGATAATTTCCGATGGTAGTGTACATTTTTTTGTTCAACAACTTTTATTGATTGTGAAATGAGAGCAGAATTAACAACCTGATAATTAATCACTTGCTTTGTTCATTTTAACAGTGCTGTAATTAAAGTGATAAAAATTATAGGTTTAAAATGTAATGAAACGAGTTAATTAAAATCTTAGTATGCGCATATCTGAAGATTGATGGATCGCTGATTAGCGATTAGTGATTGTGAGAGAAAAAAATTAGCAATACGTCCCTCAAATGCTCGCGTTCTCCCGTTAACAGGTTCTAAACGCGATTTATGACGTTAATGAACTAGTACACGATTAAGATGCGTATTTAACGGACACTTTTTTTATGTTGATGTTTATGTTTATGTTTGAAAAGAAGTTAATTTTTAGTTTTAAAAAATAAGGACATGTAGAAATAGCACACTTAATTATGAAAGGTGCGTTAAAATTGTTATTTTATTTTGTTATTGAATTTTATAGTTTTGTACATTTTAAAGTTAATCCTAATATTCTCAGAACAAGAAATGGATTCTGTTGATTTTTAGTCTAAGAGCATTTGGCAAATATAAAAAGTAGTTTATTTTTTCGATAAAAGTCTAAAGAAATTTCCTATATTTTTTAAAACAAAAAATCCTTAATTTTCGATGAATACTTTAAGAAAGTATATGAAAGGGAACAGCTTTTGAAAATTAGAAAGAAAATAATTTCCAGAACTCTAGCTCAAAATCTGACCATTTTTCGTTAAAAGATTTCGTATTTGGTTGAAAATTTTAACCACTTGGATGAATTTTTGTCATTTTTGTTTTGCAAAATTTTCTTGCGTGAAAATTCCTCTTTTTCATTGTTAAAATGAATCTTTTCAAACAGAAATTTCATATCTTTAGTTGAAATCCCAACTTTTTAGCATAAAATTGTACTATTACATTTTTGATTGTGAATTAATCTTTTCTGGTGAAATTTTTTTTATTTAGTTAAAAATTGAATTATTTTCTTCAAAATTCCAATATTATGTTAAAAATTCCCCTTTTAGCCTTAAAATACAACAATTTGATTCTCTTTTCTCTTTTGACTGAATAATCTTTTTGGTCGAAGGCTACTATTATATTTTTAGTTGAGATATCCATTTTTTATTGAGTAATATATAAATTGGTTGAAAATTTAATTATTTTGTTAAAAATTAAATTATTAAGTTGAAACTTCTTCTTTTTTGTTTGCAAATTCATCTCCACTATTTGGTTAAAAATAAATTGTTTCTTTAGTAACACATTAATTTTTTAAAATAAAAATTAAGCTCTTGGATTGCAAGTTTATGTATTTTCATAAAATTTAAGTTTGTTATTGTCAAACAATAATTTTCTTAACTTAAAATTGAACTATTCAATTTTTAAAATTAATTTTGATATTTTTTGCTTCGAAATTTCATTATTTCATTAAAACTTAATATTTTGTTATAAAAAATTCAACTGCTTGATTAAAATTTCGTCTTTTTGGTAGAAATTTAATTTACTTGGAAGAAAATGAACAATTTGGATAAAAATGTAAGTACTTGGTTTAAAGTTGAAGTCCTTTGTTAAAGAGTAATTATTTTTTTAATTGAAGTATGTATTTTTCATGTATTTTTTTAACTCAACCAATTTATTTAAAAAATTGGATTCTATGATGAAAAGTATATGTTTTTTTAACTGAAAACTTATCTATTCCACTTGAAGATTCAATATTTTAGTTAAAAAAGTATCTCTTTTAGTAAAAATTTTATTTTTTTGTTTGAAAGTTATTTTTTTTTCTTTGAACAGTCGACTATTATATTTTTTGGTTTAGAATTCATTTTTTTTTAATGTTACTATTTAGTGAAAAATTTAATAATCGGGTTTAAAATTAAACAGTTTTGTTAGAAATTCATTTATTTTGATATCAAAACTCATCTCTTTCCGCTTAATTTCAATCTTTTCTGGGTCATAATGCAACTATTTTATTAAAAATTATTTTCGTTTGGTTGAACATTCAACTATTTTGTTCAAAATCTGTTTTTTGTTGTTAAATTTAACTTTCTTCTAGGATTAAAATCTGTTTTGTTACAAATATCGGCTAGTGCACTTTTTATTGAGAATCAAAGACTCTGAAAGCAGAACCGAACGAGCGCTCGAGTAGTAGGCAGGAGTGGGGATGACGCGCAGAAGACGTGAAGAAAGAGGTTCTCACATTCATCGCGTTTTCTGCGCGTCACCCCCACTCCTTCCTATGGTTCGAGCGCTCGTTCGGTTCTGCTTTCCGAGCTGAACCGAGCTGAATGAATGAAATTAAAATCCGAGGAGCTTGTGCTGTTCATTTAAGAATGAATGAATTTTGAATTATTTTTACCACTAGAGGCTTCACACTCAGAATTAACTGTGGTTTCCTAGTGTTTTTCTTCACATCGATGATAGACTATTCCTAATGTAAAGTTCTGAACTGCCAACCTTTTTAGAATCGATGATAATTCCTCAGAAGTATCAGATATCCATGCCATAAACGCCATGACGCTAGAAAAATTCTGTAACAGTTCTAGAACGCGGTTACATATGATCTGAACATTTCTAGAACAATTCTAGAACTCGGTTATCAGTGTTATGTAAGAATTCTGTGATAGATCTCGAACGCTTTGACAATTGATCTGTAAAATTTCTAGCACAATTCTAGAACTCAATTACAAATGTTGTATAATAAATCCTAAACAGATCTAGAACGCTGTGACAATCCATTTGTAACATTTCTAGAAAAATTCTAGAACTTTGGTACGCTGCGTTGTAAAACTTCTAGAACAATTCTATAACAGTTCTATAACAATTCTATAACAGTTCTAGAACTATTATTAATCAAATTTGGAACAGTGTTATGTACCCCTCACAGCAAAAGAATATCCCGGGATTTTCGACTAGACCCCATTTATGTCCCGGGTTATTCCAGGGATAACCCTTCGGAATATCCTGCGAGGCGGAAATTTTGATATCCTCATGGATATATTTTGATCCCGGATAGCGCTTACGCAGTCCCGACTAACAAAAATTATACGTCCGAGATATCCACATTAAGGATATTCAGAAGGGTCAGCTCGATCATAGTGTTAGCGAACTAATCTTTGTTCCTAATTCGTTTTAGAAGACACTTGTTACAGGGTTCTAGAACTTCGATATAACACTGTTACGGCACAGTTCTAGAACACCATTACCTGTTTGCTCTAGAACAGCTCTGTCATTATCTTGTAACAACTGTTATAGAAGACAGTTTTTTTTTTATCTTCTCAGGGCCCGTTTCAGACCCAGCCTTCTTATTGGCTTTGCCTTGTCTGCCCCATTCCTAGTCCCATCACTTGATGTTCAAGGAACCGCATGAACCCCTTTTTGGATTCTACCTTCTCAGCAAAAGAAGTGTTCATAGTGGTTATCATTGAAGACTCCCTTCATGTTTTTGGATTCATCTTGTTCCTACTACTAACTTGTGAATTAAAAATTTCGACCCTACAAAGCCTCTCTTGCACACAGAAAGAAGTTAGGTAAAACCGTCGCGCCAGCGGTGATGTAGTAGCAGTATTTCGGTTTGGTGTGACGTCTACTCCATATTCGGGGAACTGATTACCCCAAACTTACGGAGATCGGTTGCTCTGAAATGTGGATGCTATATATTCCTAAATTGCGCAAGCGCGGAGCTATGCGGCGCGTGCCGCCTGAGCAAAATGGCCCGACTACACTTTTGTTTAAACGGTTCGGGTTTGTTCGGGGTAATGCTTCTCCCGAATCAGTGAAGCCGTTCTACCAACCGAAGTGGGACTGTTCTTTGTGCGACAACTGGACTCGACAAATAAGAATGCGTCAAAATTATGTCAAGATTTGACGACTTAATACTCATAGACTGCTGTTGCAAAATTAAAAATTCCAAGATCATAAACGGTGGGTGTATTGATTTTTGTGAGTGTATGTGGCAGCTAGCAGCATGTGGCTGACGAAGTGCTTGTCCCAGATAAATGAGTAATAATAATCGGACTCGGACCCTCGATATAGTCGATAACCCGTAAATAGTGGTTTCGAATAACTGAGTAGTCAGATGCGCCATTAAATCTCCCAAGTAACTGTACGAGTATAGTTCGTATTATAACAACCAAGATTATGCCAATCGCGACTCGAATAGCGTGCAGAATCGCCTCATTCATGGTAATTTGTGACTAAAGCACCGAGAAAAGTGGATCGATCCGTCGGACGTCTCTAAATATTATTTTCCTGTTAAGTATGTGTATGATTGCCCTTGTACCGGATGTTTCTGGGAAAAATAAAAAATAAGGTCAGCGAGAAATGAGATGTATAGTTAAGAAGAATTCGAAATTGCAAGGTGATTTGCAATGTAGGACCTAAAATGTTTTTAGTTTTTCACTACATTTTTTAAGTCTATTGGTAACAGGCTGAAATCTAAAACAGGAAGAATAAGGAGATTTTTCACGAAAATCGGGACATAAATTCTTTCACATTTTTGACCGAAAAGATTAATTTTGTATCAAAATAGATAAATTTTCAACTAAATTGATGAATTTTTAAATAAAAAATTTTTTTAAGCAATTTAACTTTCAACCAAGTTCTTGAATTCTCAAAATAAGAAAGATGAATTCTCTAAGAAAAATCTAATATATTCATTCGATAAAAAAATAATGTCATCAAAAATGTTGAATATTTAAGGTCAAATGACCAATTTTAAACTAAATTTTTAACCGGAAAGTGAGAATGTTCAATAAAAAATTAATTTTAATCCAAGCAGTTGGCATTTTAACCCAAAAGATTAAGTTTTAATCCAAAATATTAATTTTCAATCAAAAATATTAATTTTCTACCTAAGAAAATTTTTTTATATCAAAAAGTCGAATTTTCAACAAAATATATAAATTTTTATACAAAAATGGAATAGTTTAATTTTCAGATAAAAAAATTATTTTCACCAAAAAAAAAACTAATTTTGAAACAAGACCTAAATTTTCAACAAAAGCATTGAATACTAAAGCACAAAATATTAATTTTCAACTAAAGTGTGGAATTTTTGATTATTAAATATCAAATTTCTACCAAAAATAAGAATTTTCAACCAAGAATAATTTTCTATAAAGATAAGACATATTTTTAATAAATACTTGAAATTACGGCTAAAAAAGATGTACTTTTATTTCAAAAAGTTGAATTTATCCTAAAAAGATAAATTTATAACAAAAGATTTGAATTTCCAACAAAGAAATATTTTTGAAAGGAGAAAGAACAACATTTTCACCAAATCCTTGAATTTATAAGCTAGAAAGACGAATTTCCAAAGAGCAAGATTAATTTTAAACTAAAAATGGAATAATTATTTTTTCAGTTTAAAAAATTAACATTTAGTACACAAAAATGAAATCATTTAATTTATAAACAAACGGTTGACATTTCAAATAAAACTTATTTTTATTTTAAATAAAAAACGGTTAAATTTAACCGAAAAAGGCTAGTTTAAAAAAAAATGTTGAATTCTCAACCGAAGCTTGAAAATTTTGAACCGTGAAAGATTTTTCAACCAAATTTATAAAATTTCCAACCGAATAATAAAAAAATATGATTTCCCAAGCAAAAATAAAATAATAGACTTTTTTAACAAAGGGAAAAAGAGGAAAATATTGGAAAGACTGAAGTCTTCGATAAATAAATAGGAATTTTTATCATTTTATGACAAAAGAAAAATTTTTTTATAGAAATTTCAAGTTTATTTTTTAAAAACTTTAAAAATATTTTCTTGGAAAATTCTACTATTTTTCAAACATTCTTTCTTTTTAGCATTAATTTTCTTCACTGAAAATGTATCTATTCTATTTTTTGTTGAAAAATTATACTTTTCAGTTAACAATTTAATTAATTATTTTTAATTTTATACATCTTGTCAATAATTAATCTTTTATTAAAGAAAATCAATATTCTCGATTGAAAAATAAGATTTTTGGTTAAAAACTCAACTCTTTAGTTGAACGTTGAACTCTTTTTTGTGAATTTATATATTTTGTTGATAATTGATCTTTTATCGTAGAAAATTAATCTTGTGGATTAAAAAAAAAAACTTTAGAAATCAAAATTCAACTCTTGAGTTGAATTTTAATCTCTTTTCTAGAAAATTCTTTTTTTTCCTAAGTCTCATCATTTAAGTTAAAAATAAAATTCATCTCTGGTTGAAATTTGAACCATTTTGCTAAAAATTAGTTTTTTTAAAGGAATTAATGTTTTCACTGAAAATTTAACTAGTCCATTTTTCATTGGATATCCATCCTTTTAAGTTAACAATTTAATCACTTATTTGATACGAAATTTGATACTTTTTGGTTAACAATTTAATTACTTCGTAAAAAATTCTGATCTTTTGTTGATAATTTATTTCTAATCATAGAAAATTAATGTTTTTGATTGTAAAATAAAGTTTTTGCTTTAAAAAAATCAATTCTTTAGTTGAATTTTAAACTCTTTTCTGGAAAATTATTTTTTTGAAGTTTCATCATTTAAATTTAAAATTCAGAACTAAAAATTTAACTGCTTCATTTTTAGTTAAACATTAATCTTCTTTTTTGAAAATTGAACTGTTCTGATAAAAATTCTTTTTTGTTGTTGATAAGAAATAATTTTCTTCACTGAAAACGTAACTCTTCCATTTTTTTAATTAAAAATTCATACTTTTTGGTTAACAATTTAATTACTTGGTTTATAATTTATATTTTATAAAAGAAAATCAATCTCCTTGATTAAAGATAACCTTTTTGATTAAAGACTCAACTCTTTTTTGAATGTTGAACTCTTCTGAAAGATTTTCTTAACGTTTCATCATTTTATTTGAAAATTCATAATTTGAAAATTTAACTATTACATTTTTTATTTAAAAATCATGTTTTTAGTTAGCAGTTTAATTACTTAGTTAAAAATTTATATATTTTGTTCATAATTGCTATTTTATTGTAGAAAATTAAACTTCTTGATTAAAAAATAAACTTTTGGTTTAAAAATGTAACTTTTTAGTTGAATGTTGAACTCTTTTCAGAAAAATTATTTTTTTTTTTATTTAAAAAAGTGATTCACTGAAGTCGACTCTGATGTTATTTTAATAACACATATTAAGACAGAAAATGCGCCTCTTCGGAAACCTACACCATTGTCGGATAAATTTTTTCTGAAAGAGAAATCCAGACTTTCCACTCTGAGCGACCAAAACTAGAATGAATCTAGAATAATAACTGTATGCTTCTGAGAAATGTGTATATTTGTCAATATTTTTTTTTTGTTATATTTTAAAATGTATATTTTTACAACCACTTCCCTCGTGATTACATAATTTTGCTATAATCGCTGTTACCCGTTTGCTACTCGTTTTCATCACCAAAGCTTTCCTAGAAAGTAACTGCATGAAGCTTTAATGCCCTTTAATTATAATTACGATAATTATCCAGGAATAGACTGAGACACATAATCGCGAAGATATTTTTCTCACAAAGAGGAGAACAGAGTAAATCTCTCACATTCTTTTAAATAAATACTTCCGCCTGAATAAAATTAAAATAAATTCAACACCGAAGTTTTTGAACCGGTAATTTAAGACCCGTAAATTTATAATAAATAATTAATAATTATTCAATGATATAATGGGTGATTCTCATACAAAGTAAGTCCCCGAGATATTATTTATCAGAAGTTGGATAAAAATGCTTAAATTATTTTTTAAACAATTATCCGACGGCAGATAATTTTTATCACGAGGCGTATAACAATTATTTAATAACTCATTATAATAAGTTTGAAATATTTGATACTCTTTCTTGTAAACAGTGAAACTTTATCATTTAAAGAATTATTTTTTTTCTTAAAAAAAGATCTACCCTCTTTGCTTACTCTCTTCTATTCCCAGTAGAGCGAAGAAAGTAGATCTTTAAAAAAAAAACAACTTTATAGTTATTCCACTGATGATAATATGAGGTTTCCAAGCTTAAATTTTTCAAGTATTACGAATAAAGATAAATTTTTTCTAACCCCCTCTTAGACCCTTTAGGCCCCTCTTCGACCCCTTTACAATTTTCCCAATTAAATCCAAACTGAAATAATGGAACAGAAAATATTTAACTTCATTTCTGACTAGATAGAAAATAAACTTAAAAACTTTTTGAATGAAATTTATTTTTAAAATTTTGAAATTAAATTTTTTATAAAAAAAGATCTACTCTGTTTTCTTACTCTCTTCTATTCCCAGTTGAGCGAAGAACGTAGATCTTTTATAAAAAGAAAACGAACTTTATAGATATTTCACTAATGATAACACAAGGTTTCCAAGCCCAATTTTTCTAAATTATTACGAATGAAGATCAATTTTTTCTAAACCCCTCACAAACCCTTTAGGCCCCTCTTTGACCTTTATAAAGTTTTCTTAATTAAATTCAAACTGAAATAATAGAACAGAAAATGCTTAACCCCATTTGTGACCAGATAAAAAATAAATTAAAAAAAATGTTTAAATTAAATTTTTTATAAAAAAAGATCTACTCTCTTTGCTTACTCTCTTCTATTCCCAGTGGAGCGAAGAAAGATCTTAAAAAAAATATATAGATATTCCACTGATGATAATATGAGGTTTCCAAGCTTAAATTTTTTAATTATTACGAACAAATATAAATTTTTTCTAACCCCCTCTTAGACCCTTTAGGCCCCTCTTCGACCCTTTTAAAATTTTCCCAATCAAATCAAAACTGAAATAATGGAACAGAAAATACTTAACTTCATTTCTGACTAGATAGAAAATGAATTTAAAAACTTTTTGAATGAAATTTATTTTAAAAATTTTGAAATTAAATTTTTTATAAAAAAAGATCTACTCTGTTTGCTTACTCTCTTCTATTCCCAGTTGAGCGAAGAGAGTAGATCTTTTATAAAAAGAAAACGAACTTTATAGATATTTCACTAATGATAACACAAGGTTTCCAAGCCACATTTTTTAAATTATTACAAATGAAGATAAATTCTTTCTAAACCCCTCACAAACCCTTCAGGCCCCTCTTCGACTTTTATAAAGTTTTCTTAATTAAATTCAAACTGAAATAATAGAACAGAAAATGCTTAACCCCATTTGTGACCAGATAAAAAATAAATTTTAAAAAATGTTTAAATTAAATTTTTTATAAAAAAAGATCTACTCTCTTTGCTTACTCTCTGCTATTCCCAGTGGAACGAAGAAAGATCTTAAAAAAAAATATATAGATATTCCACTGATGATAATATGAGGTTTCCAAGCTTAAATTTTTTAATTATTACGAACAAATATAAATTTTTTCTAACCCCCTCTTAGACCCTTTAGGCCCCTCTTCGACCCTTTTAAAATTTTCTCAATTAAATCAAAACTGAAATAATGGAACAGAAACTACTTAACTTAATTTCTGACTAGATAGAAAATAAATTGAAAAACTTTTGGAATGAAATTTATTCTGAAAAAAGATCTACTCTCTTTGCGTACTCTCTTCTATTCCCAGTTGAGCGAAGAGAGTAGATCTTTTATAAAAAAATGAACTTTATAGATATTTCACTAATGATAACACAAAGTTTCAAGCTACATTTTTAAAATTATTACGAATGAAGATCAATTTGTTCTAAACCCCTCATAGACCCTTTAGGCCCCTCTTTGACCTTTATAATGTTTTCTTAATCAAATTCAAACTGAAATAATATAACAGAAAATGCTTAATCCCATTTGTGACCCATTTGTGATAAAAAATAAATTTTAAAAATTCTGAAATTAAATTTTTTATAAAAAAAAGATCTACTCTCTTTGCTTACTCTCTTCTATTGCCAGTTGAGCGAAGAGAGTAAATCTTAAAAAAAATAACTTTATAGTTATTTCACTAATGATAATACAAGGCTTCCAATATAAAATTTGTCAAGTATTACGAATGGATATCAATTTTTTGTTAACCCTTTTTAGGCCCCTCTTCAACCCTTTTGACGTTTTTAAATCAAATTTAAACTGAAATAATAGAACCTAATTAGAAAACCCAACTATTTTTGGTTGAAAATTATTTATTTTTTTATTAAAGAGACTACTAATTGAAAATATTTTTTTATTCCAAATTCATATTTTTGCTTTAAAAATTATAATTCTTTGTAAAAAATTCATCAATTTGCATGAATTTTTTTCTTTTTTGACTGAAAAATATTTGTATTTAAAAATTTTCCCCAATTTGTTCAAATTAATCTCTTTTGGTTAAAAATACAACTTCTTGTGAAAAAATCTGCCTTGTTGAAAATTCATCTTTGTCATTTTAAATTGATCTACTTTAGTCAAAGATAATCATTGCATTTAAAAATTTATTCATTTGTTGAAAAAATAATTATTTTGTTGAAAAATCATCTTTTGTTGGAAATTTTTTTTGCACTGCATATTTAACTATATAATTTCTGTTTAAGAGTTTATATTTTTTTAATTGAAAATACATTTGTTTGATAAAAAATTGATATTTTTTTATTTAAAAATTCAACTATTTGAAGGACAATTTACCTATTTTCTAGAAATTGATTTTTCTTCTACATCTATTTAACTATTTAAACTGAAAATGTAACTAAATTTGATTTTTGGTTAAAAATTAAATTTTTGTTGAAAATTCATATTTTTGGACTGGTCCGAAAATTCACTTTGTTTCGTTAGACTTTAAACTGTTTTGTTAAAACTACATTATTTTTTATTAAAAATTCATGTTTTCGGGTTAAAAATTAAAATATTTATTTGGAAATTATTTTTGTTTTGTCTGAAAATTACTCTTTTTAAATAAAAATTTATCTATTTTGAATATATTGACATATTATTTATTTTTATATTATATTTAGTTGAAAATTAATCTCTTTAGTACAAAATTGAACCATTTTCGTAAAAATTCGATTAAAAAATTTAATCACTTAGTTGAAAATTCATCTTTTATTTTATCAAATAAATCTTCCTAAATAAAAAATAAACTTTTTGATTACAAACTCAACTTTTTAGTTCTTGTTTTGATTAGAAAATGAATTTATTTAAACTAAAAATTAACCAAACAATATTATTCTTTGAAATACAGAAACGTCTTTGGTACGAAGTAAATTATTTTGGTTTCAATGAAAATTTTTCTTTGATTTATAATAATTTTCTTCATTTTGAAGTTATTTTTTGTTAAATGAAAAAAAAATTATGTTAAAGAAACAGTTTAATTATTTCACGGCGAATATTTTTCTGAATGTCTAAATTTAGCGGAAGCATCTTTCTGCCAAGTAAGGAGTGTGAGTTATAATGTAAACGAGACTTGTTATTTGTTAAAGCGAGACTGCTGCTAATTACGAATTAATGAGCTGCCTCTAGACTTTAATTAAACATCACAGTCAATGTGAATCGAGCCAGAAGAAAAAGAAAATAAAAACTGGAAGAAGTGTGCAGAAGAGTCACTACCGAGAATTTAAGAGGGGAAAAGGAATCGAGAAAAAGGCGAAAGTAAAATGGGGAACGATTCCATTCGCTTGATTTTAGTTGACCAGATAAACGTGTTTTTGTAACTAAGTGTCAAAATATCTCGATTTTAAGTTTATAGTGGGGATAATACTTCAATAGAGAGTGGAATGGGAAGGGGGAATAGGGGAGAAGGGTGAAGATTTTGGAAGGGAGAATGAGAAAATAAAAAGGGAAAATGGGTCAGGAAGATGGGAGAATGTAGAATCGATAAGGGAAAATGGGGACGGTAAAGGGGTGGAGGGGAAGGCAGAAGAGAGAAGAGAGAAAGAAAAAGGACATGAGATGAGGGAAATAGAAAAAGGAGAAACCGGAAAAGGAATTATTTTCTCGACTCTAGTTTCCCAGATATTCGTGTTTTTATAAACAGGGGTCAAAATTGGTCATTTTTTAATTTGTAGTGGGAAATAAAATCATACTTTAATCTATGCTCTACTCAGAAAATTAATATAAGCGCGAATTTTGTTTGCTAAAACGAGAGAAAAAGGAGAAATGAAAATATGGGAGAGGGGAGACGAATAGTTGAGAAGGGGATGGAGAAAATAAGAGTTGTAATAATAATAAGATAAGTTGATCAGGAAGAAGGAAGAATGCAGAATTGATATGGGAGAATGGGGAAAGTAGAAGGTAGAAGGGTGGAAGGCGAAGAAAGAAGGGAGACTGAAGAATGAATAAGGGAAAATGGGGAAGGGAGAAGGGTAGATGGAACAAAAAGATGTAAGAAAGGAAAAGGAACATGGGACGTGTTATAAGGGTAATAAGAAAAAGGAGCAAATGGATAGGGGAGAAGGGAGAATGCAGTGGTATGAGAAGAGAGAAAGAAAAAGGATATAGGACAAGTCATAAGGGAAATAGGAAAAAGGAGGGAATGGGTAAGCAAAAAGGGAGAATGCAGAATACAGAATGCAGAATACAGAATACAGAATACAGAATGGATAAGGGAGAATGGTCAATAGTGAGGAAACAGGTGAGGGAGAAGGTATAATGCAGAATGTAGAGTGGATAAAGGAGAATAGGGAAGAGAGAAGGATGTTTTGAGAACAGAGAAGACCGAAAGGAAAAGGGTCATGGGATAATGGAAATATGAATAAGGAAGAACTAGAAGGAATAAACGGGAATAGGGAAGAGAGGAGAGGAAAAGTTGAAAGGAAAGAAGGAGAAAATGAACCAGGAAGAAGGGAGAATGCAGAATAGATAAGGGAGAATGGAAAAGGGGAAGGGAAGCAAGGTGGAAGGAAGAAGAGAGAGGACAGGAAGGAAAATAAATATGGGACATTTTATAAAGAAAATATAAAAAGGGGGAAAATTGGCAAGGCAGAAAGAAGAATTCAGAATGGATAAGGTAGAGTAAAGAAGGAAAAATGTAGTAGGAACGGGAATAGAGTAGAGGGGAGATGAGAGGGTAAAAGAATAAAATAAAAACGTAAAATGCATCAGAAAGAAGGGAGAATGCAGAACGGATAAGGAAGAATGGGGAAGGTAGGAGGGATGAAGAGAAGAGAGAAGAGAGCAAGAACAAAGGACATGAGATAAGGGAAATATGAAAAGGGGAAAACGGGACAAGGGCTTATTTTCTCGATTCTAACTTCCCAGATATTCGTGTTTTTATGGACAGGAGTCAAAACATTTCCATTTTTAGCTTGTAGTGGAAAGTCATACTTTGATATACCTATGTTGTATGCAGTAAATTAATATAAGTGCGACTTGTTGTTCGCTAAAGCGATAGGGAAAAGGGAAACGGATAAACGTGAATAGTGAAGAAGAAAAGTTGTGAAGGCAGAAGGGGAAAATAGATCAGGAAGAAGGGAGAATACAAAATAGATAATGGAGATAATGGAGAAAGCAAAACAGAGAAGGGTAGAGGGAGAAGAGCGAAGAGAGAAGGGGAAAAGGACATGGAACACATTGTAACGGAAATAGGGAAATCTGTGAGGGAAAATGAAGCATGCAAAATGCATAAGTGAGAATGGAGAAGGTGAAAGGAAGAAGGGTGGTATGAAAAGAGAGAAGAGACAAAGGCAAAGGGAGAAACGAAAGCAGGAAAGTTTTAATCGTGAAGGGGAAATTGAAAATGGAGCAGGGAGAATGTATAATAGAGAAGGTATATGGATGGAGGAATAAGAGAAAAAGGAAAAGGGACATGGAATGTGGGATAAGAGAATTGGTAAATGAAAAAAGATACAACGGGAGAAGAAGACAAGGGAAAATGAGAAAGGGTTAAGGTGAAGGGAAAACGGAGAAGGGATAATACTGTAGGTATAAGGGAGCAAGGTGGAGGAAAAAAGAAAGAAAAGAAGAAGGATACGTGATAAGCTAAGTTTGCTTATTTTCTGGATTCTAGTTTCCCAAATATTCGTGTCTTAGCCTACAAGTGTCAAAATATGTTGATTTTGAATTTGTAATCGCAGATAACATGTCAATATATGCTCCATCCGATGACCTAATATGATCCTGATTTATTGCTTCTTAAAGCGAAAGCGGAAAAGTAAAGGTAGAAACGGAAAAAGAGGAGAGGCGACATTAAAAAAGGAGAAGGGTAATCGGAAAGGGGAATTTGGAAAGGGAAATGTAGAACGCAGAAGAGAGAATGAAGAAGCTGTAAGCAAGCAGGGTGGAGGAAGGTTAGAGAAGGTAGAGAGACATGGGGGAGGGACAATAAAGAAAAAGGAACGAAGGAAGGCGAATAGGGAAATTAGGAAGGGGGACGTGAGATGGGAAAGGAGTAAAATAGGGAGGAGAGAATGAGGAAAGTTTAAGGGAAAAGGGTAGAAGAAGAAGAGAGAAAGGAAGAAGCACATGGTAAAGGGAGAAGAGGGGAAAGGGGAAAATAAGTCGTTTTTGAGTTTGTTATGGTAAATCATACTCCAATATATTATGGAGAAAAGAAGATGAGGATATAAGGGAATATGACATAAGAGAAAATGAGAAGGGATAAAGGAAAAGGGGAAAATGGAGAAAGATTTTGAGTTTATAATAGCAAATCATACTTCAATACATTATACTCTATCGGGTGAGTTAATGGAAGCGCAAATTGTTATTTGCTAAAGCGAGAGTTTCGCTAATTTCGAATTAATGAGTTGCCTCTAGAGTTTAATTAAAAATCGCAGTGAATTTGAATCGAGACAGAAGGAAAATAAAATAAGAGGAAGAAGAAGAAGTGTGCGAAAGGGTCATGGGAGTGAGTATAAGAAAAAGGGTGGAGCGAGGAAGGGAAGGTGAACTCGCTATGCCAATCGGATTTTTTATCAACACGCGGGAAAGGGCAGCGAACCCAAGATAGCGAACACTTCCGGTTCATGTAATACTACGCAACTGCTTTCGTATCGTACATCAAGTTTGCTTTTATTATTGTCTGCACTTTTTTACGACGTGCGCGTTTTACCAGAATATGTTATACGATAAGCGATTTGGAAGTGGATACTTCACTGCGGCGCTTATCCGCATCAATGCGATTTACATACTTCTTAATATTTCAATCTGAAAATGTCTACTACTAAAATGATTAGATTTGCTGGTAAGACAGGTCGATTAGAAATT
This sequence comes from Belonocnema kinseyi, assembly GCF_010883055.1. Taxonomy (NCBI): domain Eukaryota; kingdom Metazoa; phylum Arthropoda; class Insecta; order Hymenoptera; family Cynipidae; genus Belonocnema; species Belonocnema kinseyi. The sequence goes on along the minus strand of NC_046660.1, from coordinate 8,456,698 downwards.
TTCAAATTAATTTTTATTTTTTGTCTGTAGAGAAAAATGCTGGTCTTACTTTTTCTCAGGTAATTTTTGTTTTTCCGTACATGGAAAAAAATTTTCCGTCGAAATATATTATTTAAAAAAATCACGAAATATAAGCCATTTTTACACAAGATTCGCAAATATTTGTTACAGTCCTGAATTTTGTCGTACTTTCTTTTCATCTACGAGAGGTGTACAAAAAGTAAGTTTCCCTGCTCCGGGAAAAAAGCAAAACACAATTTTTAGGTTAAAGTAAGATATACATTTTTTGTTTGACTTATGAACTATTTTTCTACATAGGCCCCTTGGACTTGAATACATTTTTTATATCTGTTCTCAAGCTTTGACAAACCTTGTTTATAAAAATCCGTGCCCTGTTTTTTAATGAATAATTTAACAAAGTCTTTCACTTCATCATTTGAATTGAAGTGATGGCCACCCAAACTTTCCTTTAACTTAGGAAAAAGAAAAAGTCACTTGGTGCGAGATTTGGAGCGTAGGGTGGGTAATCAAAAATTTTCCATTTGAATTTTTTCAGTAAGGTCTGTGTTTTTTTGGTGAATGAGGCCGCAACCCACAAGTAGACACGTTTGGTTTCCGAGCTTGTACTGATGAAAAAATTTTTTTCGGCAGCTAAGACCGGTTCCGCTCTTATCGGTATATCCTAAACTAAAACTATGTTCGGTCCCAGCTCGCTAGATGGCGCTGGGGCAAACCGGCAGACTAGGGAAACTTACTTTTTGAACACCCCTCGTAAAAATAACAAATAAAAAGAAGTAATTGTTATTAATTGTTTGTAAATTAATGCTTTGTCGCCTTTCAAGGAATGCTTAAGGAATAATTCAGACTTAATAATTTTTTTTTCGAGATCCCCAACCCACTTTTGTGCCCTCGATTGTGCCCGAAAAATGCCCTATTAAATCCAAAATAACAGTTTTATGTAAAAATCATGCTGAATACTGTAATGTTTTAGTTTATTTAACACTAATTATTTATATTCAAAAAGTTACAAGTTTCTAAATACATCTAACTGACTTTCAATTCCTTAAATGAATTATTATTTTTCGGGATGAATGATGCAGTTGATGAATTTCTAGAATAATATTTCCTTTTCTACATATTTTTTAATTAATCAAACAATTTCTTCAACTTGGTTGAAAATTCGACTCTTTTGCAAATCCATTTTTTCGTTTGTTAAAATTATCCTCTTACGTTGGAAATTTAAATATTTAGTTGAAATTTTTTTGTTTGAAAATTAATTTGTATTGGTTAAAAATGTAACTGTTTCAGTAAGAGTTGAAAATTTATTTTTGTTGAGAATTTGAATATTTAGTTGAAAATTCGATGTTCTTTTTGTTGAAAATTCCACTGTTATTGGTTTAAAATGAAAATTCTTTTTGGTTGAAATATCAAACATTTTCAACAATTTTGTTAAAAAGTCATCCTTTTTCGCTAAAAATTCAAATGTCTCGTTGAATAAATAATTTTTTTTTGTTTTTTGATTAAAATAAATAACTTGTTATTTTAAAAAGAATTTTTATAACAAAATATACGTATCAGGTATTTTTGATGGATAAATAAAGTTTTTTAATTTTCATTTTATTCATTTTTTAACCTAACTTAATGAACAAATGCATTATTTGGCAATTTTTAAGCATTTAAACTTGTTTTTTTTTATAATCAACAGTTAATAACAAATTTTTCAACTTTTTTTGATAGTTTGATCACCATCTACTATCATTATTTTTATTAATATATCCCCACCTGTGAAGTACTTTAAAAAATCGTATATGGTGTATTGCTACGCTTAATGAATTGCAAATAAAAATAAAAATAGAAGATGTTTATATAACTATTAAAAAAAGTTAAAAGTGTGTTATTAACAATTGATGACACCCAAAAAAGCTCATCAGCAAAAAATAATTTAACTTTTATTAATTCAACTAAAATCTCTTTTTGTCCATAAATTTTTCCAAATTTAGTGTGAATCAATTCACGAATAAGTTTTCTGGGTATTTCTGATTCTATCAAAGCATTTTTTTTCAACCGGTATACTCCAAAAGTGACATTTTTTCATTTTTGTTATTAAATAAATACAAATTTGAAAAATAGCCATGGCTATTTTTATTATGACAAAATACGATTTTTCAACAAAACACATGAATTTTTGAATAAAAAAGATCAACTATAATTGATAATTATCAACCAAAAATAGAATAGTTGAATTTTAAGTTAGAAAAATTTGCTTTCAAAGAACAAAATTAATTTTCTACTAAAATGATGAATCTTCATCAGAAAAGATTAATTTTCTACGAAGAAAATTAATTTTCAACCGATAATGTCGAATTTTTAACGAAATAGGTTAATTTTAAACTAAAAAGTATGTAAATAAAAAAAATTTACTACAAGGATAAATTTTCAAGTAAAACGATCAAATTTTAACCCAATAGATAATTTATCAACAAAAATGATGAATTTGCGACCAAAAAAATTAATTGAAACGAAAATCATGAAATTTGCCTGCAAAAAAATTAATTTTTAACCAAATAGAGAAACTTCTAACCAAAAAGATACATTTTCAATGAAGATGATAAATCTTTGTCCCAAAAACTGAATCTTAAATCAAATAGTTTAATCTCTAACAAAAAAAGTGAAATTACAATCAAAGAGATTAATTTTCTAAACCAAGTCAAATCTTCAACAAAATATATGAATTTTAAACCAAAAAGATTATTCTTTAACGAAAATTATTAATCTTTCCCCACAAAAATGAATTTTCAACCAAATAGTTGAATTTCTAACCCAAAAGATTAATTTTCAGCTAAGAAGATTATTTTTCTCTTAAAAAAGACGAATTTTCAACAATATAAAAAATTTTCAGTCAGATAAATAAACTTTTAACGAAAGTGATGAATTATTCACTAAAAATAATTTATTTTTAACCAAAATATTGAATTTTTAACTAAAAAATTAATTTTCTAACCTAAAAGATAAAATTTTCAGCCAAGATTAATTTTCTACCAAAAAAGGATAAATTTTCAACCACGGAGATTAATTTTATACAAAAAAAATAACTTTTGACAAAATACATTCATTTTTAATAAAATAGTTAAATTTTCATCTGTAAAAGATAACTTTTAAACCAAAAATTGAATAAATTAAGAAGATAATTTTTCTACCAACACAAAAAAAAAGATGAATTTAAAACTAAAGAGAAATATTTTTAACCATGAACATTAATTTTCTACAAAATATTTTGGATATCAGTCCTTTCAATGACGAAATTATCGTAAAGTTCCCAATTAAAAGGACTGACACTGAAAGAACTACTTTTTCCTTCGACAAATGCCCAAATAATGAATTCGTTTATTAAATTTGTTGAAAATATGATAAAATTTATCAACAAATTATAAAGTTTTCTGAAATAATCAGAAGGTTCATTACTTGAAAAAATTGACATCGAAAAAAAACGAATTTTTCTGACGACAAATGCCTAAATAATACATTTGTTTATTAAATTTGTTTATAATATTAACAAGAACAGTCTTAAGAGAAATTTTTTCATTAAAATATTGTTTCCACTTAAATTTCTTGCACTATAACTTAAAAAAAAGTTTAATTATTGAAAATTATAGAAAACACATTTTCAAAAAATACAGTGAAACTCCTTAATAGCCCTTCTTTCTATAGCCCTTTCGAGAATTGACACCGCGCCGCAGATAGGTGTAACAGGAGCTGCGCGGGATGCGCGGGGTCTGAGGAGCGACCTATAATGAGTTAGTTTCCGCCCACCGTCAGCCCCAAAATCGGCGCTATAGAAGAGTTTCACTTTAATTTGTTAATGAATTTTTTTTGTGAATTTAATCATGATGGAATATCACTATATAACGTAAATCTATAAAACGTCGGTGATTACAACAATTTTGCTATTATTGAGGAGCACCGGGAACGTCAAATAGAAAAAAATTTCCTTTTTTTTCGTTACATTTATTTATAAAAAACTGAAAAACTAAATTAAAAATCAGGCTCTACAACGTTCTTCAAAATTTTATCAGCTTTAAAAAAAACTTTTTCCCCACTGTGCGCTGATACGCTGTCCGTTGATGATGCATAAATCAAGCGATCCTTCATCGATGAATTTTCCAATCTTGGCGCCGAACTTCGTGAATCATAAATCTCGTTCCTGCCCCTCCTCCTTTTTTTTAATTATCTTTCTACCGCCTTAATCCGCCGCACGTCGAGGGCGCGCCTCCTTGGCTTTGAATATTAAGGTGGTTCCTCCCCGAACACAAAGGTGCATTATTTGGTATTCATGATGTAAATCCTCTGCATATTTTTACGTAAATATGTACCAGAAAAGGGTCCCTGAGTCGCCACAAGACTTGACGAGTCTAAGAATGTAATGCATTCTAATTGTAATATAATGCGCCCATTGTTGTTTAAATTCAAACATCATGCAACAACCTCGAAATGTGATTCCATAGAATAAGGTGTAGGCGTTTCATTTTTCATCGACGTGTCTCTGATTATAAAGAATTCTATCCCTTTATATAAGCTTTTCTTCTTTCGATTTCAAAAGAAATAACGTCCCGCTGTGAAGATAAAGAAACCTGAAACGTGAGGAAAGAACAGTAGTCTGATGGAAGTACACAAAATTTTCCTGGAATTATTATGGATTTTGAATTATTCATGGCGAGGCAAAAAACAATTTATTCAGTTTCTTCATTATTATTATAACAGACTTCACACTTTTTTTCCATTTAATTTTTTTCCCTGTTTTCAAAAATTCTACTTTTTCCGTTTTCATTTTTTTTTTTTTGCTTAAATGTCAAATGACTTATGTTAGAAGCCCATAAGAAAATACATTTTATAATAATTTTCTCTTGTGCATTTAACTTTTTTCTTGAAAAAAAAAATCTTTCTCTTTCACTCCACTGGGAATCTAACCACAGAACTTCTGGATTTCTGTCAGGTGCTTTTCCATTAAGCTACTAGAGAGATCAGAACAAGAAACTTAATTCAAGAAAATAACGCTTATTTTTAGCCAGATGTAATGGTACTAGTACAGATTTATTTTTACAATTTCTTGTGCATTTGTCCTTTTTGATGGAAAATTCGTCCTTGTGCAACAAAATTCATCTCTTTTGCAAAAAAGTCTTTTTTTTTAAATTTAATGTTTTTGTTTAAAAATTAACTATTTTATTGTACTTTTGTATTTTTGGATGGAAAATTTGTCTTTCTGGCATAAAAACTCATCTTTTTTTGCTGAAAAATCTTTTTTTTCTGTAACAAAAAATCATCTTTCTTGGTTAAAATTGAAGTTTTTTTTATTGAAAATTCAACTTTCTTTTTAAAAAAAATACGTTTTAGGTTCAAAATTCATCTTTTGAAGTTAATAATTCTTCTATTTTTCATTTCAAATAATTAAGCTATAATATTAGGAATTCGTCTCTTTAGTCATGATTTTAGTCAAAAATTGAGCTTTTTTATTGTACTTTCGTATTTTTTGATAGAAAATTCGCCTTTCTAAATTAAAAACTCTTTTTTTGCTAGAAAAGTATTTGTATGTAACAAAAATTCACCTTTGTTGGTTCAAATTTAATTTTTTGTTAAAAATTCAACTTTCTTCTTTAAAAAAGACATTTTTGGTTAAAAATTAATCTTTTAAAGTTAATAATTTAAATATTCTCTATTTAAAATAATTAACCTATAATATTAGGAATTCATCTTTTTAGTCAAAAATTGAGCTGTTTTATTGTACTTTCGTATTTTTTGATACAAAATTCGTTTTTCTAAATTAAAAAACTTTTTCTTTTTTGCTAGAAAAGTATTTATTTGTAAAAAAAATTCATCTTTGTTGGTTAAAATTGAATTTTTTGTGAAAAATTCAACTTTATTTAAAAAAAAAATACGTTTTAGGTTCAAAATTCATCTTTTGAAGTGAATAATTGTACTATTTTTCATTAAAAATAATTAACCTATAATATTAGGAATTCGTCTCTTTAGTCATGTTTTTAGTCGAAAATAGAGCTGTTTTATTGTACTTTCGTATTTTTTGATAGAAAATTCGTCTTTCTAAATTAAAAACTCTTTTTTTCGCTAGAAAAGTATTTATTTGTAAAAAAAATTCATCTTTGTTGGTTAAAATTGAAATTTTCGTGAAAAATTCAACTTTCTTTTAAAAAAAAAAATACGTTTTAGGTTCAAAATTCATCGTTTGAAGGTAATAATTCTACTATTTTTCATTTAAAATAATTAAGCTATAATATTAGGAATTCGTCTCTTTAGTCATGTTGTTAGTCAAAAATTGAGCTGTTTTATTGTACTTTCGTATTTTTTGATAGAAAATTCGTCTTTCTAAATTAAAAACTCTTTTTTTGCTAGAAAAGTATTTGTTTGTAAGAAAAATTCACCTTTGTTGGTTCAAATTTAATTTTTTGTTAAAAATTCAACTTTCTTCTTTAAAAAAGACATTTTTGGTTCAAAATTAATCTTTTGAAGTTAATGATTTAAATATTCTCTATTTAAAATAATTAACCTATAATATTAGGAATTCATATTTTTAGTCAAAAATTGAGCTGGTTTATTGTACTTTCGTATTTTTTGATACAAAATTCGTCTTTCTAAATTAAAAAATCTTTTCTTTTTTTGCTAGAAAAGTATTTGTTTATAAAAAAATTCACCTTTCTTGGTTAAAATTGGATGTTTTGTTGAAAATTCAACTTTCTTTAAAAAAAAACATTTTAGGTTTAAAATTAATCTTTTGAAGTTAATAATTTAAATATTTTTTGTTTTAAATAATTAACCTATAATATTAGGAATTCGTCTCTTTAGTCATGTTTTTACTCAAAAATTGAACTGTTTTATTGAACTTTCGTACTTTTTGACAGGAAATTCGTCTTTCTAAATTAAAAGCTCTTTTTTTTCTAGAAAAGCAATTTTTTTGTAAAAAAAATTCATTTTTGTTGGTTAAAGTTGAATTTTTTTGTTGAAAATTCAACCTTTTTCTTTAAAAAAATTGTTTTTTGGTTCGAAATTCATCTTTTGAAATCGATAATTCAACTATTTTTTATTTAAAATAATTAACCTGTAATATTAGGAATTCGTCTCTTTCAATTATAAGTTGAACTGTTTGGTTTTAAATTCAACGGATTGGTTAAAAAAATGTATTCGTTTATTTCTTTAAAAATCCATCCCTTTTGTAGAAAAGTATTTTCTTTTAATTCAATCTTTTTATTTATGAATGAACTATTTTATTATACTTTCGTATTTTTAGATAGAAAATTCGTCTTTCTGAATCGAAAGGTCATCTTTTCTGTTGAAAAGTTATTTTTTTTGGTAAAAAAGTTCATTTTTGTTGGTCAAAATTGAATTTTTCTGTTAAAAGTTCAACTTTCTTCTAAAAATACAAATTCATTTTTGGTTCTAAATTCATATTTTCCAAATGGCAATTACACTATTTTCTTAGAAATAATTAACCTGTTTTATTAGGAACTTGTCTTTTTTGGCTGAAAATGAACTTTTTGCTGGAAGTTCAACTATTTGAAAAAAAATCATTTTCTTAAGTCGAAAATTCTTCTGTCTCATTGTACTTTCATCTTTTTTAATAGAAAATTCGTCCTTTTGCATTAAAAATTCATCTCTTTTGTAGAAATGTATTTATGGTAAATTTAATCTTTTGGATTAAAAATGAACTATTTTGTTGAAAAGTAATGTTCTCAGTCGAAAATTGAACAGTTTTATTGTACTTTCGTATTTTTTGATAGAAAATTTGTCTTTTTTAATTAAAAGCTCTTTTTTTGATAAAAAAGTTTCTTTTTTTTAATTTGTCTTTGTTGGCTAACGTTAAACTTTTTGTTAAAAATTGAATTTTCTTCTCAAAAATTACGTTTGTGGTTGAAAATTCAACTATTTTATTAAGGATAATTAACTTGTCTTATTAGGAATTTGTCTCTTTCAGTTGTCTTTTATGGCTGGAAACGAACTTTTTGTTGAAAATTCAACTATTTCGTTAAAAAAATTTTTTCTTTGGTTGAAAATTCCTCTGTTTTTTTTGTACTTTTGTCTTTTTGAATAGAAAATTAATAATTTTGTATTATTAATTCATCTCGTTTGTAGAAAAACGTTTTTTTATTTAATCTTTTTGTTTAAAAATGTCTTTCTGAGTTAAAAACTCATCTTTCTTGATAGAAAGGTCATTTTTTATAAAAAAAATTCATTTTTGTTGGTGAAAACTGAATTTTCTTGTTTAGAATTCCACTTTCTTCTTTAAAAAAAATACGTTTTTAATTAGAAATTCATCTTTTGAACTCGATAATTCAACTATTTTTTTATTTAAAATAATTAACCTATTATATTAGGAATTTGTCTCTTTCAAGCATAAATTAAGCTGTTTGGTTTCAAATTCAACGGTTTGGTTAAAAAAAAAATTTTGATGATGAAATTTCGTCTTTTATTTTAAAAATGAACTTTTTGTTAAAGATGCAACTATTTTGTTGAAAAGTCTCCTAAAAAATACGTGTTTGGTTAGAAATTATTCCTTTCATGTTGAAAATTTAACTATTCGACAAAAAAAAATTAACCCAGTTTTTTGGAAATTCGTTGTTTTCATCTTATGCCGAACTTTTTTTTTGTCAATGTAACAGTTTGACTAAAAGAAAAATATTTTGGTTGATAGACTGTTTGGTTGATTCAACAAAAAAATGTTCTTGAGTCAATCAAATATTTTTTGTCCATACAATAAAAAAGAAAATATTTTGTTGACCCAACTAAATTCTTTGATTGTTTTTACCAAAGCTTTTGGAGGATCTAGTATTTGGTAGATTCAACAAAAAAAATGTTCTTGGGCCATTCAGCATTTTGTAATTTTATCGGGTTATGCTAAAATATTTGAAAAGAATTGAAAATTTTCCAGGGTATTTCCAAAGATAAATTTGAAGCGATTTGTAAAGATTTTAAAGGATTTTAATAATTTTACAGGATTTTAATGGCTCTCATGAAGGTATTTAAATAATTTTTTTGGATCTCAAATGATCTCATAGAACTTTCGAAATTTCAAGGGGTTTCGAGAAATATGTGATAAGATCCTATGTAATTTTTACATTAAACGTTTTTTATAATATTTTAATTAAATTTTAAAGAATAAATTCACAAGAATTGAGGGATTTCAAAGATTTGAAGAGATTTTCCAATATTTGAAGTTAATTTCAAAGATATTAATAAATTTTTAAGATTTTATGATATTTTTAAAGATTCCAAAAATTTGCAATATATTTCATCACATTTCAATTTTTTTTAATATTACACGATTTTTATTTAAAATTCAAAGGAATTTTAATCATTTTCTAAGAATTTGGAAGATTTTACGATTTTCAAAAGTAAAATTATTTCTTGAAAAAAAATTTAAAGATATTTAAAGGATTCCATGGAATTTCAATATATTTCAACACATTAAAATTTTTTTTTTAAATTTTAGGATTTTTGTTTAATTTAACAGATTTAACAGATTTCAGGGTATTTTATAACATTTAAAGGAATTTCAGAATATTGAAAAGTTTTTTTAAGGATTTTGATGATTGTAGAGTATTTTAAAAGATTCCAAAGAATTCCAATATATTTCAATACATTTATAAGGATTTAGACAAATTTATTTTATTAAAAATTTAATTAATTTCATTAGGTCTGTTTTCGCAAAATCCAAGGAATTTTAAAATATTTCAAAGGATTTTTATAATTTCAGAATTTCAGGATGTTTTTAATTATTTCCAGGAATTACAATATATTTCAATACTCTTCAAAGGATTTTAAATATTCTAGGTATTTAAAAAGATTTCAAGGAGTTTCAATAGATTTAAAAGGATTTTGAAGATTTTATAGTATTTTAAAAGCATAGAAAAAATTGCAATTAATTTCAATAAATTTCAAAATATTTCAAAGTTTTTAAGATATTTTAAAGATTCCAAGGAACTTCAATAAATCGCAATAAATTTTTAAGTATTTTCAATATTTTAGGATTTTTTTAAATTCCAAGGAATTTCAATAAATCTCAAAGGGCCACAAAATTTTACTATATTTCAAAGGTTCCGAAAAATGGCAATATATTTAAATAAATAAATAAATTGCAATAAATTTCATAGAATTTCTGAGATTTTAGGGCATTTTAAAATATTTCGAGAAATTGCAACATGCTTTAATTTGTTTCAAAGTATATCAAAGGATTACAAGAAGTTTTAAAGGATTTGAAAGATTAAAAAATTTAATTAAAAAAATTTTTGAATTTTCAACAAAAAATTCATTTTCAATCAAACAGTTGAATTTTCACCCAAATAGTTTTGATTAAAAAAGTTACTTTACACAGAAAATCTTGTTTTGAAAAAGTGTTTCAACTTTCAACCAATGAGTTTAATTTTCAGTCAAAAATATTCTTATTTTAAATCTAAAATATTCACATGTAACCAAAAATTACGAATTTTCAAAAAGCATAAAAATTTTCTTCAAACAAATTTTATCGAAACTGAAAATGAAATTTTTAAAAATGCAGTTTATTTTGTAACAAAGGAAATTAATTTTCAATTACAATTTTGAATCTGGGACACCAAAAATTTTCAAACCAACAAAAATGAATTTTTAACAAACAAAAAAACTTTAATTTTAAATCAATAATAATCTAGTTTAACAAAAGAATACGAATTTTCAATCAAATATTTAAATTTTCATCTTAAATGGATTAATTTTCGACCAAACAAGTGCCTTTTTAACCAAAAAGTGTAACTTTCTACAAAAAAAGGATTTTTTGAAAAATAAATACATTTTCAATCAAGTAGTTGAATCTTCAGTAAATTCTATAAACTTTTGATCAAATACTAGAATCTTTAAACTTAAAATATAAATTTTTAACTTAAAATGGTATTTTTTGCAAAAAATTAGAATTTTAAACAAAAACTTCATTTTCATCCAAACAGTTGAATTCTCATCCAAGTAGTTTTTATTAAAAAAATTAATTTACAATAAAAATAAAATGTTGAAAAAATATTTCAACTTTCAACCAATGATTTTAATTTTCAACCAAAGTACATTAAATATTTTAGAATATTATAAATATTTCAAGGAATTCCAATATATCGCAATAAATTTCATAGGATTTGAAATTCTATGAAATTTATTTCTTACAAAGAATTTAAAAAAATTCCAAGGAACTTCAAAGGATTTTAAAGATTTAAGGGTATTTTAAAATATTGCAAGGAATTTTTAAGAGCTTTATAAAATTGCCAAGGATTTCAAAGTATTTTAAATATTCCTGTTAATTTCAAGTTTTGCCAGGAAGTTTTAATTGATTAAACAAATATTACAGAATTTCAAATAATGTAACAAATTTTATTCAATTTAAAAAAATTGTATAATATTTAAATAAAATGTTAATGAAATTATTTGAAATGATTGAGAGATTTCAAAGATTGGAAGAATTTTTTTTTAAATTCAGCTTATTTCCGAAGATTTTCAAGAAATAAAAATTTTGTAGAATATTATAATAAAATGTACACAATCATTTTTTTTAATGTTCTATATCGGAGTTACTTAAAAAATTATTCTAAATGTTCAAGTTAAAAAATGTAGTAAAAATTTTCAATCTTCTATATTATTGCTAAAAATATAAGCTTAAATAATTTGATAAAATATTTGACATTACTAAAATTTTGAGAATGGTAAATTTCCTTTAAAAGTCAACTTTTTCATAGGATCTTCCTTTTCGTCTGTCACAACGGAAATGAGAAAATTAATTTACATATGAAAACATTACACATGCTTGAGTTGAATACAAAAAAAATGGAGAGTCATCTTGACCCAAAATGAAGCAGATTAACAAGTCCTGTATGGCTCAATAAAAAAAAGCAGATGGCATTATTGACAGGCAGAATTGACTCATAATTTATTTTAAAAATGGAAGCAATTTTCACCGAAATATTTTGGAATAATTACTATTTAGTGGGCGTCTAGCAACCATTACCAATAAGGTTCTCTCAATCGTTTTGTCAACACTGTCAGAAATAAATTTATGTCTTCATTTTAGGAAAGATGTTGGGAAATTTCATGCTCATTTAATTAATGTTTTTCAATTTAATTTAAATTAATTTGACCGTGCACAACTTGAGTAAATCTTTTTCTAAAATTTTGAACCGATTAGTTCCCTTTTTTTGAGGATTTGTAAGATTAAATTTTTTAAGCGCAAAAGAGAAGCTTTTTACAAAAACGGTTATTTTTTAATCAATTTAAGATATAAATATTTGATAATGAAGATTCATTTTTGACCAAAATTGATACATTTTTAATCAATAATTTAAGTTTTTAATAAATTTAATCAATTATCTACAAAATATTTGAATTTTTATACTAAAAAGGATCAATTTTCATTCTACAATGGATAATTTAAATATAATTAAAAAAATAAAAAACTTGTTTATTTTAATTTTCAAGAAAATAGTTGAGCTTCCTACTAAATGGTTGAAATTTTCACTAATTTTTTTAGTTGTTAAACCAAAATGAAGATTTTTCTTAAAAAAATTTGAATTTTCAACAAAAAGTTAATTTATAACCAAACAGTTGAATTTTCAAGCAAGCAGTTAAATTTTCTTTAAAAAAAATTAATTTAAACTGAAAATAAAATTTTGAAGGATGCAGTTAATTTTTCAACTAAAGAAAAGAAATTTCAACTACAATTTTGAATCTGGAACACAAAAAATTAATTTTTAAGAAAACATTTCAAGTAAATTCTATACATTTGCTACCAAATAGTAGAATATTTTAACTAAAAAGATCAATTTTTATCCCAAATAGAAAAATGTAAATTTTTAATTTAAAAAATTATATTTAAATTTCAAAAAACAAATTTTATCAGAACAGTTGAGTTTGCTATTAAATAGTTAATTTTCCTGTCAAATATTGTTGAGTTTTCAAAAAAAGAACGAATTTTCAACAAGACACAAACATTTAAAAAAACTAAATAAAGGTTTCAATATTCTTTTTTTGGTTAAATATTTCCCCTTTTTATATGAAAATTTAAGTACTTGTTTGAAAATTGATGTATTTTGTTAAAAATTTGCCTTGATTAGTCTAAAAATATCTCGCGGGGTAAAAATGAATCATTTTTGTTAAAATTTATGCATTTTTAAAATTAAACTATTATGCTGAAGATTTTCTTTATTTTTATCAAAATTCTTTTTTGTTAAAAATTCGTCTTTTCATTAAAAAATGTATTACCTTGTTTAAAAATTTATCTTTCTTAGTTAAAAATTCGACTGTTCGGTGAAAAATTCGTGTATTTTGTTGAAAGTTCCTATTTTTTTGGTAAAAAATTAATCTTGAGTTGAAAATTCATCTTTTGTTTAGAAATACACACGTTTTGATGAAAATTGAAAATATTAAAATATATTATTTTTAGTTGAAAATTGAACTGTTCAGGTGAAAACTTATGCATTTTGTGAAAAAATCGTCTTTATTGTTGAACATTTGTCTTTTTTATTAGAAAATTAATCTCCTTGCTTGAAAGTTGTTCTTTTTGGTTGAAATTTTTTTTCAATTCAAAATTTAATTTTTCGATGCGAAAATCATCCATTTTTTTGATCCTTATTTTTTGGTGGAAAATTATTCTTCGGAATTAAAGTATCATTTTTTTGATTAAAAACTTATTTCTTTTCTTGGAAGCAATTTTGTTTAAAAAGTTTTTTATTAAAAATTGATTTTCCTAACTAAAAATTTAATTGTTCCAATTATGGTTAAAAATTTATATTTTTTCGTTAAAAATTCGTGGGTTAAAATTTTTTTGGTAGTCAATGAATTTTTGTTGTTGAAAATTAATCTTTGTGGTAGAAAATTCACCTTTCTGGTTGAAAATTATTATTTTTTGTTGTTGTGAAAATGTAACTATTTTGTTCAACATTTGTTTTTCGTGGTTGAAAAGTTATTTTGTTAAAAGTTTTTGTTTTACAGAAAATAAATCTTGGTTGAAAATTCATTTTCTTTATTGAAAATGTAACTATTTTGTTGCAAATTTTTTTTCTGGTTGGAAATTTAATTATTTGAAAATTTATCTTCTTAGGTAACAAATTTATCTTCTTGACTTAAAATTCGCCTTTCTGGTTAGATATGGATTTTTTAATTTAAAGATGGAAATTCATACATTTCGAAACTTGTGAAGAATAGTGTAATTTTTCTAAAAAAGAATTTAGGAAAATTTATAAACATTTTAGCTTCTTTTGTAAAGTAATAACTTTGTCAATTTCAGACTGTGTATTTCTAATAGAGAAAATTGAATATTAATTTCGAACCAAAGCACGTTTCATATTTTTAAATTTATTTTCAAAAAAGCTATAGCTGTTTCCGCAATTTGCTGTGCAACTTTAATCCAATTATGTATAATTCTGATAACAGCTAACGACGAATAACGATCGATCGTAATCAGGAAGCTAAAATGTGAGTGAAGAAAACAAGTTGACGGAAATGATTCTGCGCTGCGTCAAAAACAAAAATATTCCCTGCTGTCGCGTTAATGAGATTAAGTAATTTCTTAACTGGCCTTGTCCAGGCGAAAAAAATATACTGTTATTGTGGAATTAATTTAAATAATTTTTATTTCTTTCATACATTTTTTGAATGAAAAAAATTTTACAGAATTTTTTCCACTTTGTATAATAAGTTAAATACATTTTTTCTCCAGGATAATTTATACATTAAAGCTTATTTTATAAAAAACTTACATATAATTTCTTTTAATTAAATACTTTTTAGAGATATGTGAAAGCAGATTTAAAAAAAAAGTTGATAACTCTTCTTTTACTAAAGTATGAACTTTGAAAAAATCAAAATTTCTAAGTTTTCCATACAAAAAAAAATATTGTTTGACTCAACAAAACTTTTGCTGACTAGACAAAATATTCTATTGGTTTAACACGATATAATATTGGTTTAAAAAAGCGTTTTGTTATAGAAACCAAAATGTGGTGGCACTATAAAAAAGTTTTTTGCACAAAATAGCAATGAAATTATTTTTTTGAACGAATAAAATATTTTGCTCACTGCATTAAATCTATTTCCTCTGTTTAGGTTTTTATACATTTTAAGATTACCCGCGCTTTTTCATCGTTTCATGGTAACTAATCAGAATGCCACATGAAAAAAAACCAGCGCCCTGAGTCGTTCGTGTGGCTCAGTCTTGCTCAATGAAGCCAATATTTGCAACATGTGTTACTGCGCTTGCATTAAGGCTGCGCGCTGGTTGGCCGCGCTTGGCGCGCGATTCAAAATTACTTAAAAAAGTAATCAAATAAAAATAAAAAGTAATTATATGGTATTTAAAAAATTTATTTATTAACAAATCTTTTGTGAAATATAAGTCAGTCTTTGAAATTCAATGAAAATAAACTGTTATTTATAAAATATATGTGTTATAAATTTTTTTCTTTCTAAAACGAAAAGTTACACAATTTGCATAAATTCTTGTGCATATTTCAAAAATTTTTTAATCAAATTACTAGAATTGTTTTTTAATGTAATTTTGAATCGCGCGCCAAGTGTGGCCAACCAGCGCTCAGCTCTAACACGTAGGAGAAACTTTTCTTCTAATCGCTCAAAAGCGAAGTAAAGATAAAGTAAATAATAGTTCTTTTTTATAAAGATCGTTAAGCTCATTTTTTTGTAATACTTTCAAGATATGTTTTTCGAAAAACCAGTTTGACATAAGGATGTCAGAAGAACAGCGGTGTCAGAACGCGGATATCTCTAGCATGCGCAGTCCGCTGGGGTCGGTACCTATTTCAGTAGCTAATGGGAAGTTGGCGGTAACTTTTAAATGGGAGTATAAGCACTTTATTATTTTTCAGCAGAATTGAAATTCAAATTAATTTTTCGTGGCTGGAAAATTTGGGGTATTACTAGGGGTTTAAATAATAATACATAATTGTTATAAAATAACATCTGAAGTGAAAAATGTATGAAAGATTGTGTCTGCAGCCACAATAAAATATGTGGTGTGTTGTCTGCTAAAACAAAAAACAATCTACTCGCCGTATCACATTTATAATAGTCGAATTATCGTTAAATACTTATAAATAATAAGTAGTACTCCTGCAAATCGGTTATATAAAATATTTTTCTTTTATCAAGCATCATCCTTTTTTTTCCTTATTTTAATTCTGCTGAAGAATAATCAAGTGCAAATTTGCGCATTTAAAAGTTCCCGCTAACTTCCCATTAGCTACTGAAATAGGTGTCGCCCCCAGCGTACTACGCATTTCAGAGATATCCGTTTTTTGACACCACTGCAGAAGAAAAATGTCAGTGTTCCCAATTCGGCTTCCCAACCGCACTGCGCATGCGTCACACTTGCAGCCTCATTAGATGTTGATCGCGCGTTTATTTGAAATGATTAATTATGCAAATCAATTTTTTCACAATATATAATAATTATAAAGTACAAATCAATATTATGAATTATTTAGAATTTAGGTTGGTAAAGAAAATTTTCCTACCTTTGATTTAAAAATCAATTATTTATTTTTAAGTAGTAAAATCAAACAAATTAATCTTACATCCGAAAAGACTATTTTGTGATCTGAAAATTAATTTTAATAATTCTAAGATGATTATATATTACTAACTTTTTGATAAAAATTCATATTTTCCAATTGAAAGTCCAACTTTTTTTGTAAAAAATTCACTATTTTGGTTTGAAAATTCAGAAATAGGATTAAAAAATTTTTTCTTGGTCGAAAAAGCGTACTGGGTTGCAAATTGAACTCTTCTTTTTTTAAATTTCTCTTTTTTCTTCCCGTCATTTGGTAGAAATTCCATATTTTCTGGTTAAAAATGTTTTTTAAATGTATGTATTTTGTTAAAACTTTGGTTTTTTGTAGAAAATTAATCTTTTTGGTCAAAAATTGAACTATTTTGTTTATAATTTCGTGGGTTTTTGTTGAAAATTAATATTTTTTACAGAAAATTCAACTATTCCATTTTTGGTTTAAAATTTATCTGTTTGAATTGAAAGTTAAACTTTTTGATTGAAGATTTATGTATTTTGCTGAAAAATCATTGATTATTATAGAAAAAAACATCCGTTTGGTAGCTAATGAACCTTTTTGTATAAAATGTATTTTTTCTAAAAATCTGATAAAAATAAATTTTTCAACTGAGGAGTTAAATATCTCATTTTTGGTTGAAAATTTATACTTCTTAGTCGAAAATTCATTGTTTTGTTGAAAATTCTTATTTTTTTTATAGAAAAAAATCTCCTTGATTGAAAATTTCTCTTTCAGCTGAAAATAACACTATAAGTTTTAAAACTAAAATTTTGTATTTGAAGATTTATCCTTCTAAATAAAAATGTATTTCTCTAGTTGAAAATTAAACTATTATGTTTACCGTTTATTTCTTTATTCGGAAATGATTTTTTTTTTAACTGAAGATTTAACTATTCCTCGTTTGTTTTAAAATAAAAAACTTTTCGTTGAAAATTCGTCTTTTTTTGGTAGAAAATTCGATCTCTTTTTTGTAGAAAATTAATTTGTACGAAGAAGTTAATTATTTCATTTTTGATTAAAAAAATATATTTTTTTAGTCAAAACTTCTTGTTTTTTGTTGAAATTTTGTTTTACTTTTTTGTAGAAAATTTAACTGTTTGGTTGATAATTAACGAATTTAACTGAAAATTAAACCATTCCATTTTTCGTTAACAAATTATATTTTTAAGTGAAATATTCAATTATTCGATTGAATATTAATGTATTTTGTTGAAAAATGTTTTCCTTTTTTTTTTGTAGAAAATTCATCTTTTTGGTTACAAATTCAAATATTTAGTTGTAAATTGAACTATTTCACTGCAAGTTGATGTGTTTTTAAGACAATTCTTTTTAATATAATATTAATCGGCTGGTTAAAAATTGAATTATCAAGTTGAAAATTTTTTTTTTTCAACCAAAAATTTCGACATGCATTTTTGGTTGACTTTATCATCAGTACTCGCATTTGACTGGTCGTTTGGCCAGAGGAGAGGAAAACTGCCAAAAACTCCCGATTTCCGAAGTATAACTGAATTTTCAATTATAATTTACATTTCTGTTCATCTTAACTTTCTTCCATATGAATATAATTTATGACTGTACTTAACATGTCTTACGATTAGCATTGATTGTGAGGAAAATCAATATTGTCATTTTTGCGACGTATAATTGACAATTGACCTTATTTATAAAACAAAAGGTACTAAAGTTGCAAAAAAAATCTGAAAACATGCTTACAGAGGTAGAAACGTATAAACCAGGAACGAAAAGCATTTCATTGCGCAAGCGGCATTGTCTTGCATCAGAAATAAACAATTTAGAACTTCTGCTTTCACATTATTTGATGACTGTACTATGATTCTTATCAGTCATTGTCTTATTTGAAACTTTTATTAACTTACTTCCTAAAACTCCCTTTAGGCAAAGAAAAAATTCTTCCTAAACCAAAATTATTTTTTTGGTATCTGGTAAAATATCTACAGTCGATAATTCAATGTAATAATATAATAATAATTTATCCTACAGTGGACAATCTTTAATTTTTAAAAATAAACTTGGAATAATTAATTTAATTTTAATAATATTTATGACACTACATGTGTCCTTAAATTAAAATTAAAATTAAAATTAATTATTTTTCTTTTATTGGTGATCTTGATTTATGATTATCCACCGTATAGGGAGGTTTCTCCTCTAGCCAATTTTTTTGTATCAATCAAAAAAAAAAAAAAATTTCTAAAAAAATTGGATCTGTTTCGGTAGTTTTCCAAATTTACGATTTAGAAAATTCGTACGAATTATGTCATCTTTATAATTTTTAAGGAAAATTATTTTTATTTTAGGTCATTTTATTTTAGTTTATTGTAAATAAATAATTGCTCAATTTTTTTATTTTTTCAAACTGAAAAATTTCCAATTTAATGGAATGTTTCAGAATGAAACAATATTTTAATAGGATTTTAAATCGATTAAAAGCGTTTGATTATGTATCAAGTAATTTTAAATTATTTGTAAATTATTTAATTTTGAACAGATTCAGAATCAAAATAATCTTGTAAATTTAATCTTTGTTTAATTTTTGATAATCAAACTACAGTTAAATGTTTAAAATCGTTACTTAATTTATATTGACCTTGAATTTTCTGAACGAAAAATTTAAGTAACAATTTCAGTTTTGGGTGAAAATGGATCTTTTTTAGTTGAAAATTCGACTATTCAGTTGAAAATTAGTTTTTGTATAGAAATTTAATTTTTAGTACAAATTGAACTAATTGCTTTAAAGTTATTCTTTAATAATTAAAAAATTATATTTAGTTGAAAATTCATTTTTAAGGTAGAAATTCCATCAGTTTTGTTACAAAAAAAAATTTATTAAGAATTTTATTATGTTGTTGAAAAAAAGTTTTTTTTCAATTGAAAATGAATTTTACTTGTTAAAAGTTTTAATTTAATTTAAAAGAATGTTTATCCCTCTTTAAGTGTAATAGGTTTGAAAATGAATTTTTTTAACCGAGAATTTAACTATTAAATTTTTGGTGCAAAATTGATCTTATTCAGTTGCATTGAACCATTTTTTATGTGAACTTAAAATGTTTTTTTGTTGGAAATTAGACTTTTCGATTTTAAAGTTCAACTATGTGATTAAAAATTTATTTTTGTATTAGAAAATTACTCTTCTTAATTGAACATAATATCAATAATAATTCATTTTGAAGTTAAACTATTTTAAAAACTAATCACTACTTTTTGTTAATATTCATATTTTTAGTTGAAAATTTATATTTTCCGGTTGAAAATTGAACTCTGTCTTTCCAGCTTGAAAATTAAAATTTTTTTTTTAAATTATCTTTTTTATTTAAAAAAATAATGTTTTGGTTGAAAATTTCGCTGTTTTTATGAAAATTCAACCATTCGCTAAAAAATTAATCTGGTTTGTAGAAAATTCATTTTTTTGGCTTCAAACTTCAAGTTTTTGGCGAAAACTTAACTTTTTTGTTAAAAAATCATATTTTGAGTTAAAAATTCAGTTATTTTTATGAAAATAAACTGTTTGGTAGCAAATTAATTTTTTTTAAATAATTAATTTCTTTTTTGATAATTCTAATAATTGGTTGAGAGTTATAAATTTTGTTAGTATGATCACCCTATTTTTTATTTAAAATTTTTTTTTTTGTTTAAAATAAAAACAGTATTATTTTTTGCTAAAAATTAATTTTTCTGTTAAAATTACATTTTGTTGACTTAAAAATTCGATTGCTTTGTAGAAAATTTCTCTTTAGGCTTGAAAATTAAACAACAATAAAATTTGTTTTCTTCCTTGACTGAAGAATTCTGGGTTGATTAAAAATATCAATATTTTGCTGAAATCTCTTTTTCTATGGTATAACATTATTTTCTTGATTTTTAATCTATTTGTTTGAAAGTGCAATATTTTTATTTGATCAGAAAATTTAAAATCAATCAAAAAATCTAAAATGAAAATTTTCTGACACAAAAAAAGTATAATATAGATAAAACACTAAAAAAAATAGAGTTCAAGGAAGAGACCTTCACTCTTGAAGATTAGCTTTCGCTCTTACGTTGCTTCTTGAATAAAACATAAGGCTCATTTCGCTGCCATTGACATAACTTGTCTTTCTTTGAATAACTGGCAATAAAACGCAACTATACGACCGAGAGTTCAGAAACTTTTGGTTTCGTGCTTAGATTTATTTATTTATTAATTTATTTATTTATGGCCGCATAACCCCTGTCAGTGTCAGATTGACTCACGATACATGTCAATTAGAAGTAGGCGTGTCGATATGCCAAAATCAGCATAATCGAGATAATATGCCTACGCATCAGACCCAATCTTAAGGAGACTCATGCGTAAATTCAAGGCAATCTCAAATCCCCAAATGCAAATTCCAAATCAACTTCCACCTGGGTCACCAACTATATCTATTTCTAAAATAATCCCGTGTCACGATGTTTGTCGCCGCTAAACTTCGAAACTACTAAACCGATTTTGATGAAATTTGGTATACTGTGTGTAATTTGATCCAACTTAAAGGATAGGATACTTTTTATCTAATTTAATTACCTCAATTTTTTTTCATTGCAAATTACATTTTTTTATTCGTATACTCCATAAGTTTTTAACAAATGGCGGTGTAAGTTAGTCTGTTGACCGACACTTCAACATTTCACGTTATCTAGGTTGGGTAAGAAGCCAGTAGATGGCGCCAAGTTTAGTATAATATAAATTCAACGTATTATAATTGAGCCACAGCAACGCGGGGTCGCGTCTGCTAGTTATATTATAAAGTACAATTTCTGTATTTTTTAGTGTGATAGGGAGTTGTTTAAAAGATTATTAATACTTTCAATTTTAAGAAAAATATAAAATGTACATTATTTAAATGTTTTAACGAGAATTTCATTAAATGTAGAATTTCATTTTTTTTTAAATTGTTGAATTAATTATTAGTTGATTACTTTATTTTTACTTTATTTGAAATACTCCAATTAAAGGATTTTTCAAATCTTTCAGATGTTGTGAAATGAGTATGTGCATTTAATTTTCAAAATTATGTGTGAAATTAAAAAAAAAATTTGAAAGTAGAAGTGAAAATTAAAAAAATTATATATATAGTAAAAATATTTTGAATATAATAAAAGTTTATTTTATTCTGTAAAATACCTCTATTACAATTAGATACTTTTTTTTAAAAATGTTTGTGATGTTGTGAAATGAGTATCTGCATTTAATTTTCAAAATTATACGTAAATATGTTTTAATTTTTTCTGAAATTAGCATAAAAAGTTTCTAATAAATCAAAAATCCAGAAAAAAGTAAAAATTAAAAAAATGTTAAGTAAAAATGTTTATAATGTTTGAATTAAAATGATATTTTAATCTATTTTATATTGTGAGGAGATTTCTCAATTATCAGCTGATAATTTTTTCAAACCATATTAAGTTACATAAAGTTTGAATTAAAATTTTTCTATATTTAGCGACATAAATTAGTTTTTTTTAAAAACATTATTCAATTGAATACTGACTATAATTTGTATGATAAATGTTTATTTATGCTTTAAATACATTCATTCCAATTTTACAATATTTGTACATTTTTTTGATGTTATGACATGAATATCTGAATTCCATATTCAAGATTATATGTACATATACTTTTATTTGTCATGAAATAAGTTCAAAAGGTTATTTATAATTCAAATTGTCAGAAAAATATAATCTAAAAATTATTCAAATGTTTCAAATAAAGTAATTATTTAAGGCTTTACATGTTGTGAATTTGATTCATTATTCTGCGATTAATTTTTTTACAATATTAAATTACATCCAGACTGAATTTGTTTTTTTCTCTATTCAGTAACATAAATCATTAATATTCAAATGTTAGCATTTTAATAAAATAAAAAAATGTGCAAATTTCTTAATTTATTTTAAACAAAAAATGTATTTTCTACTCTAAATCATAAATTTGTAAAAAAGACTTATATATATAT
This sequence comes from Belonocnema kinseyi, assembly GCF_010883055.1. Classification (NCBI taxonomy): domain Eukaryota; kingdom Metazoa; phylum Arthropoda; class Insecta; order Hymenoptera; family Cynipidae; genus Belonocnema; species Belonocnema kinseyi. The sequence goes on along the minus strand of NC_046660.1, from coordinate 8,434,113 downwards.
ATATATATATATATATATAAATCCCGTGTCACGATGTTTGTCGCCACGAAAGTCCGAAACTAATAAACCGATTTTGATGCAATTTTGTATACTGTGTGTAATTTGGTCTAACTTAAATGATAGGATACTTTTTATCTTATTTAATCACCTCGATATTTTATAATTACAAATTTAATGTTTTTATTACCATACTCCCTAAGTTTCTAACAGATGGCGGTGTAAGTTAATTTGTTGACAAGCGCTTCAACTTTTCACGTCATCCAGGTAGGTTAAGCAGCCAATAGATGGCGCTAAGTTTAGTGTAATATAAATCCAGCGTATTATAACTGAGCCACAGCAATTCGTGGCCGGGTCTGCTAGTATTATATATTTTTCGAAACTTAGTTTTAAAGGTTATTATTAACAAAAATTTTCATAAATGAAATTTCAAAAAAATATGTATATAGAATAGAACTTATTTGAATGTTTCAATTAAAATAATTGTTTAATCCTCTTTATTTTGTAAGCTGTTTAATTAATTATTAACTCATTCTGTTGAAACTTACATTTTCTAGAGTGAGTTTAAAAGTTTATTAATCAATTGAATTTTTAGAAATGGAAATTAAAATTAAAAAAAGAATATTAGGGAAAAATGATTTGAATGTTTACATTCTTTCAGAATCTAATTTCAGCAAGAATTTAAGTTTTAAAAAACTTTTATCAAATAAATTGTTACGTAAAAAATGGGTAAGAAATTTTTTTTTGAAGTTAGTGCGCGCGTGCGTATAACAGTCTACTGTTTCTAAGGGCGAAAGTTAGTATTTTTGGATAAGATATCTTGAAAGTATTATCAAAAGATGAGTTTGACGATCTTTATAAAGAAAACACTATTATTAACTTGTATCTTTATTTTATATTTGCGCGATTGTCGCGGTTACTCCATTACGCGTCCTCCAAAAGAACGAAAACAAAATGAGCAGCCCGAACGACTGAGGGCGCTGGCTTTGTTTCCTGCCTCGTTCTAATTGGTCAACGCGGGACCATGAAAAATCGCGGGTAATTTTAAAATGAAGAAAAATCTAAGCAGCGGAAATTGATTTAATACACTGAGAAACATTTTTTGGCTTTGGAATCTTAAAAGTTTTCTTTTTTGCAATGTTTATATTTCAATAAATTAACATTAGCAACTTTTTCTTAAAAGTGGCTTTCACACATCAATCGACAAGTTAAAAAAAATTGAATATTAAAGAAAATGAAAAATGTCAACTTTTGGTAATTCAATTTTCAAACAGGAAAAAAACTTTTTGGGCAAAATCGGGCACATTTCTACACGGCATGTGGAAAAGCAGATTTCTAAATCATTAGTATAGTGGTGGAATTTAATAATAACATTTATGATTCTTTAAATTTCAGAATAAATTGTTACAATTGGAAGTATTTAAAAAATAAAAAATAATTTTTAAAGATCTAATATTGTCAAGTAGGCTGATTTTATTTTAGTTTTACCAAATATCCCTTAAAAATTTTCAGTTGAAAACTGTTGTTCTAAAACTCAAAGACTCTTTAATTTTATTATTAAATTTCATTACGATTCTTTGTTATTAAAAATTAGAGGGGAACACGGAGAACAAAAAAATTCCAAACACATAAGTCTTATTTTTGCTGCGCATGTTCGACTAAGAATTGTTTGCGGTTTTCCTTTGTTCTTGGAGCCAAAATAAAAAAATAAAAATGAATAGGTGGTTCGCATTCCTGTAGCCAAGATTTGCATTTTTACACTCAGCATATGCCCTGAACTTCGAAGCATGTAATTCTCGAAATTACGGGGTTTATTGCCGGTCATATTAAAAATCATGGTTGTCATAAAGAATGCAGGTGTGTACATGGTGTATGAGGCTCATAAAAGGTAGCACGCACGCACGTCACGGTCTTTTGCTTTTGCCCTGTTCCCCTGTTAAACGTTTTCACGAGCGAAAAAGCAGCGGCCCGTAAATGTCGCCGTGTTTGGGAACGGGTCCGAAGAAATTGCACAACACCGTTATATTACGAATTGTGCAATATCTGCAAATAAAACGTCGAAATAAATTCATCAATCAAAGCCTTTCACGATTTTTGCCGCTAATGAGATGACAAGGACATGGTCGCGTAACGCCCGCCAATTACTATCTATAATATGATAAGTTTGATTAATTATTTTTTCGGTCTAACTAGAAAATTAAAAATTGCTTGAAAATTTAAAAAAAAATGACTTATTTTAAACAAAAAATGTATTTTCTACTATAAACGATACATTTGTAAAAAAGACTCGAATTCTAATCCTAAAAGGATAAATTCAAAACAAAAAAGTGTCATAGGTTATATTTCAATCATA
>NC_046660.1:8418361-8431663 GCF_010883055.1 Belonocnema kinseyi | reverse complement strand
GCCACTAAAATCCGAAACCACTAAACCGATTTTGATGAAATTTTGTATACTGTGTGTAATTTGGTCCAACTTAAAGGATAGGATACTTTTTATCTCATTTAATTACCTCGGTATTTTTAAATTGCAAATTTAATGTTTTTATTTATATATTCCCTAAGTCTCTAACAGATGGCGGTGTAAGTTAGTTTGTTGACAGACACTTTAACTTTTCACGTTATCTAGGTTGGTTAAAGTAGCCAATAGATGGCGCCAAGTTTAGTGTAATATAAATTCAACGTATTATAACTGAGCCACAGCGATGCGTGGCCGGGTCTGCTAGTATTATATATTTTTCGAAACTTAGTTTTAAAGGTTATGATTAAAAAAAATTTTCATAAATGAAATTTAAAAAAATATGTATATAGAATAGAAATTATTTGAATGTTTCAATGAAAATAATTGTTTAATCCTCTTTATGTTGTAAGCTGTTTAATTAATTATTAACTCATTGCTGAAACCTAAATTTTTTAGAGTGAGTTTAAAAGTTTATTAATCAATTACATTTTTAGAAATGGAAATTAAAATCAAAAAAAGAATATTAGGGAAAAATGATTTGAATGTTTACATTCTTTCAGAATCTAATTTCAGCAAGAATTTAAGTTTTCAAAACTTTTATCAAATAAATTGTTACGTAAAAAATGGGTAAGGAAATTTTTAAAAAAGTTAGTGCGCGCGTGCGTATAATAAATTTAATGCGCATTAAATGTTTACCTTCTTTCACTGCAAAATGGAAAAATTTAGAAAAAACTGAGAATTTCTACTTATATTCTAAAAAAATATTTTTATAAATAAAAATTACTTAATTAAACAATTATGCTTGTTATCTTTAATTAATTATCTCCTATTTCAAACTCGAAACTTTCATAATTTAGAAAAACAGAGACTTTGTACATTCTTGTAAGATAAAATAGTTATAAATGATAATAAATTGTTTAAATAAATAAGGTAATAACTTGAATTAATTATTATCTCACTCTAACTGAAAAGTTTGAAATTTGAAAAAAAAACACGACTTTCTACATTTATTCGCAAATAAATTCGCCAGAAACAATAATAAATTCTTTAAACAAATAATCTATTACCTTGCATTAATTATTACCTATTTCTAATTGTAAACTGGAAAAATTAACAAAAAATCGACAATTTCTACCTATAATTGAAGAATATATTGTTATGAATAAGAGTAAATGTTTTTAACATTTATGATTGTTATTTTTGATTATTTCTTCTTTCATACTCAAAACTTTAATAATTTAAAAAAATAGCAACTTTGTACCTTTTTATAAAACAAAATAGTTATAAATAATAATAAATTGTTTAAACAAATAAGGTAATAACTTGAATTAATTATTACCTCAGTCTAACTAAAAGATTTGAAATTTGAAAAAACCACGACTTTCTACAATAAAGTAAGTAAAATTGCCATAAACAATAATAAATTATTTAAACCAATAAATTATTAACTCGGATTTGTTATTACTATATTCTAATCAAGAGTTGACAATTTAAGAAAAAACCTTCACTTTCTCGCATGATTCTAAGAGGATATTATTATAAACAGAAGAGATAGTTTAAACAATTATTTTCATTATTTTTAATTTTTTGTTTCCTCGTTCTAACTGAATTTTGTAACTTTTCAGTTAGAACAAGGAAACAAAAAATTAAAAATAATGATTTTTAAGACATACTGCTATTAAGACATATATTTTAAGACATACTGTATCTATAAATAACAATAATATTGGTTGAAAAATAAGTTTTTTAACTTGCAATAAATATTTCATTGTTTATTACATTGTACATTGTTTGAACAATTTTTTTCAACTTCAATTAATTATTTTCTCAATCTAACTGAACAGTTGAAAATGTAGGAAAAGCATGAATTTCTACCTCCATTTTAAGAGAAAGTTGCTTTAAACATTAATAAATGAGTTACAAAAATAATTTATCAACATGCATTGATTATTAACTCGCTCTAGCTCAAAAGTTGGATTTTCAATAAAAACTCTACATTCTAGCATTATTTAAAAATAATATCGTTATGAATACTAGTTAATTGTTTAAACAATTTTTTTTTGTAATTTTGATAAATCATTACCTGACTCAAGTAAAAAGTTAAAGAAAGGTTGGACATTTCATGAAAAATTTAAACTTTCCAGCATTATTCTAAGACACATAATGATAAATTGTTTAAACAATTATTTTTTTAAATTTCAATAATTGTTTTCCGGCTATAACTAACAAATTTTAAACAAGTTAAAAATAAAAGAAAACTGCGACTTTCTAGCTCATTTCTAAGAAAAAATAGTTACAAATAATAATTAATTGTTTAAACAATGACTTTATTAACTTGAATTAATTATAATCTCACTAAATAAAATTTTAATAAATGTTGGATATTTCAGAAAAACCCGCAACTTTCTACCGTTATTTTAAGTGAATATTGTCATAAACAATACATTGTTTAAACAATTATGTGTGTAAACTTCGTTAAATCAGTACCTCGCTATAAGTGGAAAGTTTTAAAATGGTTAGAAATTTCAGAAACCATCTCAACTTTTTAGTCATGTTCTAAGAAAAATAATACTAAGTTATTTAAACAATTATTTTTCTTAACTTTAATTAATTAATTTATAATTCTAACTTCAAAGTTAAAGACAAATCAAAACGAAAAAGAAACTGCAACTTTTTACCTACATTCAAACAGAAAATTTCTATAAACAATAATAAATTGTTTAAGCTAATACTTTAATAACATAAATTAATTAGTAACTCAGTCAGACTAAAAATGCTATAAAAAATTATGAAATTATCCAGAATTATTTCCAAGGAATATTGTTACTTTCAACTGTATTTGCTTCTCAAATATTTCTTCTATTGTGCCTTATATGCTGGGACTTATATATTTTCGAACCTTATGCTTTGGGACTTATATGTTTTAAACATCATGTCCTTGGACTTAAATATTTTTTTTACTTATGTTGCGAATTTTCTAAAATCGAGCAACTTTCTAAAATTATTTAAAAATTGTATTATTATAAACAATAGTAAATCGTTTAAACTATTACTTTTGTTAAATGTGATTAATCATTACCGGATTGGGACTTATACATTTTTGGACTTTTTGCCTCAGGACTTATAGGTTATTCGACATCGTACATGGGAACTTATAACTTATATATTTTTAGGGCCTTATGTATTGTAACATGTATATTATCGGGCCTTATGCATTATGACTTATATATTTTTGGACCTTATGCCTTGGGACTTATATGTTATTCGACATTATACATAGGAACGAATACATTGGGACTATATTTTCGGGCCTTGTGCATTGGGACTTATGTATTTTCGGGCCTTATTCATTGGGACTTATATATTTTAAACCTTATGTCATGGACTTATATGTTATTCTGCATTATAAATGGTTACTGATGCTTTGGGAACTATATTTACTAGCCTTGTGCATTAGGACTTTCATAATTATGGGGCTTATGTTAGGGAGTTATTTATTTTTGAACTTCATCCGTTGAGATACATATATATTTTTGGACCTCGTTCCTTGGGACTTGTATGTTTTAGGGCCTTATAAATGGTAACTTATGCATTGGGAAATATATTTTAAGGCTTTGTGCATTGGGACTTATATATTTTTAAACTTAATTCCTTGGGACTTATATGTATGTATACATTATAAATTAGAACGTATGGACTGTGAAATACATTTCGAGGTTGATGTATAGGGACTTATATATTTTTGGACCTAATGCCTTGGGACTTATATGTTTTTGGATCTTATACCTTGGGACTTATATGTTATTCGACATTAATTATGGGTACTTATGCTTTGGGACCTATATTTACTAGCATTGTGCATTGGGACTTATATGATTTCGGGACTTATATTTTTGGACTTCTCTATTTTTCAACTTCATTTCTTGTGACTTATATATTTTTGAACCTCGCCCCTTTGGACTTGTATGTTTTTCGATCTTATGACTTGGGACTTATATGATTTAGGGCATTATCAATGAGAACTTATGCATTGGAAAATATATTTTAGGGCCTTTTGCATTGGGACTTATATGTTTTTTAACTTTATGCCTTAGGACTTATATGTATGTGTAAATTATAAATTTGAACGCATTCACCGTGAAATATATTTTCGGGCTTGATGCATAGGGACTTATACATTTTCCTTTATGTTGAAATTTTCAAAAGACCCCGAAACTTTCTGGCATTATTTTAAAATAATATTTTTATAAATGATAATAAATTATTTAAACAATCATCTTTGTAGAACCCTAAGGGCCATTTACAATTTATGTACGAGAATATTTTTCAAAATCATTTTTCTACTCCTTTATTCAACACATAATTATTCAGTAATAGAATTACTTTATGGTAGTTCCTAGTTGAGAAAGTAATAAATCAATATAAAATATTTTCAGATCTGTAGTTCAGGATGATCAGGGATCATAAATAAAGGTCCTACGTAATTGTTTACCATCTATTTGAAGGAAGCAGTAATAGTAGTAATAGTTTTCAATTTATAGTCAGGAGGGTGAAAGATATTTACAAGGCGGTGTACATTAAAGATCCCATGAAAAAATTGTTTTTAAGAATCATTTTCAACCTTTGTTGCGCGTCATTTCTTAATGGTGACATTTAATACCTCGCACAGCGGTATTTAAAGTGGTACACGTTTCTTTAAAATTATTCATTACTCCCTTGTCCTCTCGTCAGCCAAAAAAATCCTTTAAAAAAGATGTAGCCCAAATATATATAAGTCCCAAGGTAGAAGGCCCAAAAATATATCCAAGATACAAAGGCCGAAGGTATATAAGTCCTAAGGCCCTCAAATTCATAATTCGTAAGATATAAGGCCTGAAATATATATGCACTAAGCCATAAGTCCCTAAGAAATAAATCTTCAACTATAAGCAACAAAAAATAAGATCTAAGACCAAAAAATAGATAAGTCCCAGACATATAAGTCCAAAATATATAAGTCCCAAAAAAGTAAGTCATATAGTCCAAAAGTTTCCAAAATATAATAAGGCCCAATATATAAGTTCCAAAAATATGATTAATCCCAACACATGAGGCCCAAAAATACAACCAAATTATAACTGAGGAACTTAAATGTTTGGAAAATTTATTATTATTCATAGTAACATTCGCTTAAAATAATGTTAGATTTAAGAAAAAGAAGATATTTTATGAAATTACGAGAATTTAAAATTTGAATAATACTTAAAAAAATGGTATTTAAACAATCAATTTTTAACCTTTCGAAATTAAGTATTGTATTTTCAACCATTGAAAATTGAATATTGCATTCTCAGAACTTGAAACAATAAGAAAATTGAACTGCTGAAAATTTATTGGAAAATGACAATTCAATTTTCTTCAATTCCCAACATTTTAAAATTAAACTGTCAGAAATTCCGCGGCTTAAAATTGAATTTAAAATGATACAATATTAATTTTTGATTATCTACAATTTTCAACAGATGAAAATAAAAAACTAATTTTTCTCCAATTTTTAAGTTTATCTTGTTTTTAGCAGCAATAAATTGAAATCAACTGCTGTAAATTAAAGAAAACTGAAAATTCAATTTCAAAACTGAATCTTCAACGTTTATACATGTAACTTTAAATATTGAAGAAAATTAAACATTTAACTTCTGAAAATTATATTTTTAATTTTTTTTTTCAAACTTCAACAGTTGAAAAAGAAATTGAAAATTGAAGAGAATACAACTCCAGAAAATTGAAAATTCAAGAAAAATAAACTACCGTAAATTAAAGAAAACTAAAAATTGAAGAAAATTAAAAATTAAATCTTTTAATTTAATTTTCAAAATTAGATAATGCAACTGTTGAAAATCGAAGAAAATTCAGAACAGAATTTTCAACATTTTAAAATGCACCCATTGAAAATTGAAGAAATTTCCAAACTGAATTTTCTACTATTACAAATGCAACTGATGAAAGTTGAAAACGATGTAAAATTAAAACTTTTTGAACGTCAATTTTCAATTTTTGGATTTAAACATTTTTAAATGTAGCTGTTGAAAATTAAAGAAAATTAAAAGTTCAACGGTCGGAAATTCAATTTCCTTCAAATTTCAACGGTTGAAAGTGAAACGGAATTTTGAACTGTTACAAATGCAACTCTTGAAAATTTATTTTCAATTATTTTCAAAGTTTAACAGTTGAAAAAAATTGAAAATTTAAGAGTATTGAATTCCAGAAAATTGGTAAATCAGGAGAAATAAATTGCTGTAAAGGAAACAAAAATTAAAATTCAATTTTTAACCTTTAAAAATAATGCAACTATTGAAAATTGAAGGAAATTAAAAATTCAAATGCCGGAAATTCAATTTTCTTCCAATTTTAACAGTTGAAAGCAAAACTGAATTTTTATCATTTACAAATGCAACTGCTGAAAATCAAATTTTCCATTTTTTTCAAATTTCAACAGTTGAAAAAAATTAAGAATTCAACAGAATTCAACTCCGGAAAATTGAAACCTCACGAGGAATAAATTGTTCTAAATTAAAGAAAAATTTCCAAATTGACTTTTCAACTGTTACAACTGCAGCTAATGAAAGTTGAAGGAAATTCCACTGCTGAAAATTTAATTTTTTTCTAAATTTCAACATATAAGAGAATTGAAAATTATGTTGTTGAAAATTCAAGATTAATGACTTCTGCAAATTAAAGAAAACCGAACATTTGATTTTCAATTATCATTTTTCAATATAAGGTAATGCAGCTGCTGAAAATTGAAGAAAAATGAAAACTGAATTATCAACTGTTACAAATTAAACTGACGAAAGTTGAAGTAAATTGTAAATTGAACTGCTGGAAATTCAATTTTTTTCAAATTTCGACATATAAAATAATTGAAAATTCATCTGTTAAAAATTGAAGAGAATTGATTTCTGGAAATTTGGAAAAAAATTCAATTTTCAATTATCAATTTTCAGCATTAGATGCTGCAACTGTTGAAAATCGAAGGAAATTGAAAGTTCCATTTTCGAAAATTTAAAGTTCCGGAAATTTCAACAGTCGAAAAAAATTGAAAATTCAGCTGTTGAAAATTGCAGAAAATTTAAAAATGAATTTTCAACTGCTACAAATTAAACTGATGAAGGTTGAAGAAAATTGAAAATTCAACTGCTGGAAATTCGAATTTGTTTAAGTTTCAACATATAAAAGAATTGAAAATTCAGCTGTTAAAAATTCAAGATAATTGACTTCTGTAAATTGAAGAAAACTGAAAATTTAATTTTCGATTATCATTTTTCAACATTAGATAATGCAATTATTGAAAATTAAAGAAAATTCCAAGTTCAACTTTCGGAAATTTAATTTTATTCAAATCTTAGCAGTTGAAAGCGAAACTGAATTTTTAACTTTTGCAAATGCAACTGCTGAAAATTAAATTTTCCATTTTTTTCAAACTTCAACAGTTGAAAAAAATTAAGAATTCAACAGAATTCAACTCCGGAAAATCGAAACCTCATGAGGAATAAATTGTTGTAAATTAAAGAAAAATTTCCAAATTGACTTTTCAACTGTTACAAATGCAGCTAATGAAAGTTGAAGGAAATTCCAGCTGAAAATTAAATTTTTTCTAAATCTCAACATATAAGAGAATTGAAAATTATGGTGTTGAAAATTCAAGATTAATAACTTCTGCAAATTAAAGAAAACCGAACATTTGATTTTCAATTATCATTTTTCAATATAAGGTAATGCAGCTGCTGAAAATTGAAGAAAATCGAAAACTGAATTATCAACTGTTACAAATTAAACTGACGAAAGTTGAAGTAAATTGTAAATTGAAATACTGGAAATTCAATTTTTTTTTTAAATTTCGACATATAAAATAATTGAAAATTCATCTGTTAAAAATTGAAGAGAATTGATTTCTGGAAATTTGGAAAAAAATTCAATTTTCAATTATCAATTTTCAGCATTAGATGCTGCAACTGTTGAAAATCGAAGGAAATTGAAAGTTCAATTTTCGAAAATTTAAAGTTCCGGAAATTTCAACAGTCGAAAAAAATTGAAAATTCAGCTGTTGAAAATTGCAGAAAATTTAAAAATGAATTTTCAACTGTTACAAATTAAACTGATGAAGGTTGAAGAAAACTGAAAATTCAACTGCTGGAAATTCGAATTTGGTTAAGTTTCAACATATAAAAGAATTGAAAATTCAGCTGTGAAAAATTCAAGATAATTGACTTCTGTAAATTGAAGAAAACTGAAAATTTAATTTTCGATTATCATTTTTCAACATTAGATAATGCAATTGTTGAAAATTAAATTTTCCATTTTTTTCAAACTCAAAGAATTGAATAAAATTGAAAATATAACAGAATTCAAATCTGGAAAATTGGAAACTCAGGTGAAATAGATTGCTGTCAATTGAAAAAAATTTCCAAACTGACTTTTCAACTCTTACAAATGCAACTAATGGTAGTTGAAGAAAATTCAACTGCTGGAAATTCAATTTTCTCTCAATTTCAACATATAAAAAAATTAAGAATTCAGCTGTTGAAAATTCAAGACGACTTTTGTAAATTAAAGAAAACTGAAATTTTAATTTTCAATTATGATTGTTCAACATTACATAATAAAACTGTTGAAAATTGAAGGCAATTGTAAGTTCAACTTTTGGAAATTCAATGTTCCTCAAATTTCACAGTTAAAAAAATTTTTAATTCAGCTATTGAAAATTGAAGAAAATCAAAACCTGAATTTTCAACTGTCACAAATGATGGAGGTTCAAGAAAATAAAAAATTCAACTGTTTTTTTTTAAATTTCAACATATAAAAGAATTGACAATTCAGCTGTTGAAAATTCAAGATAATTGACTTCTGTAAATTGAAGAAAACTAAAAATTTAATTTTCAAATATCATTTTTCAACATTAAATAATGCAACTGTTGAAAATTGAAAAAGTTTAAATTGAAGAAAATTGAAAACTAAAATTTTAACTCACAAATGAAACTATTGCAAGCTGAAGAAAATTGAAAATTCAAGTTAATTGACTTCTGAAAATTAAAGAAAACTGAACATTTAATTTTCAAGTATTTTTTCAACAAAAATAATGCAACTGTTGAAAATTGAAAAAAATTGAAAATTCAGCTTTTGAAAATTGAAGAAAATTAAAAACTAAAATTTTAACTCTTACAAATGAAAATAATAAAAGCTGAAGAAAGTTGAAAATTCATTTCTCAAATTTCTACGATTCAATTTAATAAATATTTCGATTCCTAAAACAAAAATAGGAAAAAATGAGATTTTTTCCAAAAGGGGTCTCCCTTGACAAATAATATTTTGCATAATTAATATTCATCCAGTAGACCCTCACTAAAGAATTTATGAGATTAAAAAAAAGGACCCCCAACTCTGATAATCTCCTTCACTGAGATTGTAGAACCTGTCCGGTTTGAAATGTAGTCGAACCAAGTTTCTTTTTCTTTTGGATTCGAAAAAATTTCGGACCTCAAAGGATAATAATAATAATTCCCTAATGGCCCTTTTACTTGAAGAACTGTCTCATTTGGACCACTTGGATTTCAGTTTCGTCCAGGAATTTGGATCACCGCCAGCGGATGGAATCACTTTACTGCTGGAGACCCTGAGAGGTGTTCAATTGGCGCAAAATTCGCCACCTTCGGGCCAATCTGGTCCACGCGTTGGTACCAGAAGGGCCGCTTTGGACGAGTTGGGATGTGTCGAGTGTTTAGCAGCCTGTAGTGAAAGATGCGCTGACGCTCCCAGACTTTTGGTCCAAGCACAGCCAGGATTACTGGCTTTGGCTGTCTGCCTAACAAGCAGTCTAAACCGGTCCAGAGTTCTGGCATTACAGGTAAAATTCTTCATCTTAAAAAAAAAATATTTAAAAAAGTTAATAAAGGGAAAGGGAGCTGCAGGCCTGAAAACCCCTTTAGGGTGAGGAAACTTTCAATCGGTTCTTGACTAAAGAATTATTCAGCTAACGTCAACAGCTACTGACTAAGAGGCCGTACTTCAATGACGCAACAGATTATAGGCCCGTTTTAAACCCCCCACCCCACCCCTGTAACAAAACGTAATAAAAATATTTTACCTCCGCCCTTCATCGCTGTACAAACTCAAATTTTCAGATTTATTAATTTATTTTTAACAAAAAATGTCTTTTATATTATAAAAGATGTATTTTTAATAAATTCTTGAATTTTCCACAAAATAACAAACTAGTTAAATTTTCAACCTAAAAAGATAAATTCCCAACCAAAAAGTGCCATACTTTATATTTCAATCAAAAAGATAAAATTCATTTTAAAAAAACATTTAACCAAAATGACGAATTTTCAACGAATATTTTTCCCTGAAGAAAAAAATTAAAGTTTTAAAAAATTGGTTAACCTTCAAACCAAAAGAAAAATTCTCCTTTAAAAAATGGAATTTCGAAAACAAAAAGAATGAATGGGGCAAAACATTAATTTTCCACGAAACTAGTGCATTTTTACCCAACAAAATTAAAATTTCAACCAAGAAAATAATTTTTTACCAAAAAATGAGAGTTTTCAACAAAAAAGATCAATATTAAAAAAATGAAGAAGGTACATTTTCAGTGAAAAAATTAATTTTAAACAAGAAAAAAGTCTTTTCACTAAACAGTTTAATTTTCGTCCAAAGACATAAGCCTTTAATAACAAAAAAAATCGAAAAGAGATACCAGTTGACTTTTAAAAATCAAAATATGAATTTCGTAAAAAGAAATAAGTTTCTACGTAAAAATTGAATTTTTAATCCAAAACGATGAATTTTTTCTACCAAAAATATGTTCTTTTTAACAAAATAGTTAAATTCTCTATCAAACAGTTTAATTTTTACGTAAGAAAGATTAAATTTGAAAAACTTGAACTTTCATCCAGTAAAGATTTCAGTTTATTTTTCAACATGAAAATATAAATTTTAAACAAAAAGTAAATTTTCTATAAAATAATTTGAGAATTTTTCAGCTAAACAGTTGTATTTAATCGCAAGACGATAAAATTTCTATTAATAAAGTAGATGGATTTTTAATATAAAAATTTTTTCTGAGTTGAATTTTCATCCAGAAAAGATTTCAGTTATTTTTTTAACATAAAATTATTAAATTAAAACAAAAAGTAAATTTTCTACGAAATATTCAAAATTTCAACGGAACAGAAGAATTTTCAACCAAAAAATATGACTTTTCAAGAAAATTGTTAAATTTTCAACCGAAAGGTTGCATTCTTATGCAAGAAAGATCAAATTTCTTTTAAAGCAGATGAATTAAAAAACACTTTAAAAAATAGTAAAATTTTTCATTTAAAGAAGATTCCAGTTCATTGCCCAACACCCAAATAAAAATTATTAATTAATTAATTAATAAATTAATTAATATACCCAAATAAAAATTATAAACAATAAGTTAATTTTTTGCTAAATAGTCGAGTTTTTAGCCAATAAGCATCACTTTTTAAAAAGATTGCTATTTTTTCAATCAAACAGTTGTATTCTTATAAAAAAAATTAAAAATTAACTAAAACAGGTGAATTTTGAAATAAAAAAGACAAATTTTCAAAAAAAGAGTTGAATTTTTACCAAAAAATATTTCAATTGACTTTTCCACACAAAAATACGAATTTTAAAGAAAAAGTAAATCTTTTTAATTCTTTGGAATTCCCTGAATTCTCTGAACTCTTTGAAACCTTTTAATTTCATGAATTCTTTGAATTACTCAAATGCTTTCAAATCCTTTAAAATCTCTAAATTCCCTGAATTCCGTAATTTTATTAATTATTTTGATTTTTTTCGATATCCTGAATTCCTTGAATATTCTAAGTTCCCTGAATTCCTAAAAAATTCTGAATTTCCCAAAAACCCTTTAGTTTTTAAATTCTCTGAAGTCCTTGCACTCTCTGAAATCCTTGAACTTCCTGAAATAGATGAATTCACTTAATTACCTGAAATCCATTAATAACACAAATTTTGGAAATATTCTGAAATCATAAAATAAACTTGCATCCCCTGATTTCCTTGAATATTTCGAAATTAAGTTCTCTGAACCCCTTGAATATCCCAAATGTTATGAAATCCTTTAAAATTTCTAAATTTCCTGAAAGTCGTGAATTTTTTATATATCTTCAGTTCCTAGAATGATCTAAATTCCTACAAATTTCTAAATTCCTTCAAATCCCTGAAGTCTTTCAATTCTCTAAACTCGCTGAATTCCTTGAAATTATTAAAATCTTTGAATATTCTGAATTCCTTGAATATTTTGAATTCCTTGGATATTTTTGAATTTCTTAAATTTCCTAAGTCTTGTGAATTGCCTAAAATCTCTGAATTCCTTAACATCCTTCAATTTCTTGAAATCCTGAATTCCTGGAATTTCCTAAAATCCTGAAATATTCTTAATTCCTTGAATATTTTTAAAGTGCTTGAATTCCATAAATGATCTGAAAAACCAGAAATTCTTTTTATTTTATTAATTCACTGAAATCCTTGAATCCCTTAAATATTCGGAATACCCCGAGGAATACCCTGAACTTTCTGAATATTTGAAATTCACTAAAACCCTTAATTTCTCTGAAATCTTTAATATATCTGAAATCCTTGATTTGTCGAAAATACTTGATTTATGGTAAGTACTTCATTTATCTGAAATCTTTAACTTATGGTAAATCCTTGAATTAACTGGAATCATTGATTTATCTGAAATCCTCGAATTATCTAAAATTCTTGATTTGACTGAAATTTTTTATTTGATTAAAGTCCTTGATTAATCGGAAATCCTTCAATTATCTGAAATACTTTATTTATGATAAATTCTCCATTTATCTGAAATCATAAAAAAAAAATTCTTGATCTGACTAAAATCTTTTATTTATCTGAAATCTTCAAATTATCTAAAATTCTTGATTTGACTGAAAGCTTTAATTTATTTGATATCATTGATTGATATGAAATCCTTTATTTGTTTGCAATCCTCGATTTATGTTAAATCCTTGAATTATTTAGAATCCTGGATTTATCAGAAATCGTTAAATTATCTTAAATTCTTGTTTTACCTAAATTTTCTCATTCTTCTGAATCCTTGAATTATCTAAAATCATTGAATTATCTGAAATCCTTGATTTATCTTAAATCCTTGATTCGACTGAAATCTTTTATTTATCTAAAATCCTTATTTTGTTTGAAATCCTTAATTTATCTGAAATC
>NC_046660.1:8416295-8418261 GCF_010883055.1 Belonocnema kinseyi | reverse complement strand
TATCTGAAATCCTTGATTTATCTTAAATCCTTGATTCGACTGAAATCTTTTATTTATCTAAAATCCTTATTTTGTTTGAAATCCTTAATTTATCTGAAATCCTTAAATTATGTTCAATCAATGAATTTTCAACAATCCTTTACTTATCTGTAAACCTTAATTTATTTTTAATCCTTGAATTATCTGAAATATTTCATTTATCTGAAATCCTGGATTTATGTTAAATCCTTGATTTGACTGCAATCTTTAATTTATCTGAAATCCTTAATTTGTTTGAAATCCTTGATTTATTTTAAACCATTGAATTTTCAAAAATCCTTTATCTATCTGTGAATCTTAATTAGTGTTAAATCCTTGAATTATATGAAAGCCTTGATTTATCTTAAATCCTTGATTTGACTGAAATCTTTTATTTATTTAAAATCCTTATTTTGTTTGAAATCCTTAATTTATCTGAAATCCTTAAATTATGTTCAATCAATGATTATTCTAAAATCCTTTATTTATCTGTAAACCTTAATTTATTTTTAATCCTTGAATTATCTGAAATACTTCATTTATCTGAAATCCAGGATTTATGTTAAATCCTTGATTTGAGTGCAATCTTTAATTTATCTAAAATCCTTAATTTGTTTGAAATCCTTAGTTTATCTGAAATCCTTGATGTATTTTTAACCATTGAATTTTCAAAAATCCTTTATCTATCTGTGAACCGTAATTAATGTTAAATCCTTGAATTATCTAAAATCTTTGATTTACCTGAAATCTTTGATTTATCTGAAACCTTTGATTTATCTGAAATCTTTTATTTATCTAAAATCCTTATTTTGTTTGATATCCTTAATTTATCTGAAATCCTTAAATTATGTTCAATCAATGAATTTTCAAAAATCCTTTACCTATCTGTAAACCTTAATATATTTTTAATCCTTGAATTTTCTGAAATACTTCATTTATTTGAAATCCTTAATTTATCTGAAATCCTGGATTTATGTTAAATCCTTGATTTGACTGCAATCTTTAATTTATCTAAAATCCTTAATTTGTTTGAAATCCTTAATTTATCTGAAATCCTTGATTTATTTTAAAACATTGAATTTTCAAAAATCCTTTATCTACCTGTGAACCTTAATTAATGTTAAATCCTTGAATTATCTGAAATCCTTGTTTTATCTTTAATTTTTGATTCATATTAAATCCTTGATTCATATGAATCCTTGATTTATAGTAAACTCTTGATTTATATTAAATCCTTGATTGATATGAAATCCTTGATTTTTCTGCAATCTTTGGTTTATCTGAAATCCTTGATTTGTCTAAAATCATTGATATGTCTGAAATCCTTGATTTATCTTAAATCCTTAAATTGTCCGAAATCATTTATTTATCTTAAATCCTTAAAAGGAGGATAAAATCCTTAATTATTCTAAATGCCTGAAATTTCTCAAATTCTTTGAATTCCTGGAATTCTCTGAATGCTCTGGAATCTCTGCAGTTCTTTAAATTATCTTAGTTCCTGAAAATCCTTAAATTCCCTTAATATGCGGAATTCCTTGAATATTAGAAAATCCTTGAAACTATCGATGAAATCCTGGATTTCTCTGAGTTTTCTGAAATCCTTGAATATTCTGAATATCCTGAATTCCTGGGATATTCTGTTGCTGAATTCTCTGAAAGCCTTGAAAATTCTGAATTCCCGTAATTCCTGAAATATCTGAATTCCTTCAAATCTCTGCAATCCTTAATTTTCCTGAATTCATTGAAATCATTTAATATTCTGAATTTCCCTGATTCATTAGAAATTTCCGAATTTATTCAACTGTTTTAATCCCTGAATTTATCGAATATTACGAGCACCTTGAATTCCTGGAATATTCTGAATTTCTGAAATTTCTTCGATTCTCTTCATCTTCTCAATTCCGTCGAATTCTCTAAGTTCCCCGAAATCCTTGAATATCCTGAATTT
>NC_046660.1:8414238-8416195 GCF_010883055.1 Belonocnema kinseyi | reverse complement strand
CCTGGAATATTCTGAATTTCTGAAATTTCTTCGATTCTCTTCATCTTCTCAATTCCGTCGAATTCTCTAAGTTCCCCGAAATCCTTGAATATCCTGAATTTCTTGAAATATTTGAATATTCTCAATTCCTGAAATTATTCAATTTAAAAAACCCAAAAGAATTAAAAGTAATTCAAATGTATTAGAAATAATAAAACTTTTGAACATTTCCATACTGATGATAATTTTTAAAAGATTTATTAGTAGAGTCTGCCTTTGTTAATCTAGTAAAGGTCAGAACAGATTTCAAGATAATTAATATCACCATTAAATTTTAAATAAATCTCATTCAACCATGTAGCTCAGGAAAGCATACATACGAGAATATGTGTCGTAAAAGGTTGAATGATTTTGAAGGACATATGTGGGAGATACTTATGACAGAGATTGTTACAAATCTTATTTCTTATTCTTACAACTCCCTTAGCTTTCAATCTGTTATTTTGGAGAGCTGTAAAACCAGTTTCTCTTATTAATGCCTTTGAATGAGGAAGTAGTTCGGAATACGTAAGTAGTCTTAATACGGTCGAACCTTCAAAGGTAGAGCTCCTTTTTCTTCAAATAAATTAATCTTTTTATACCAACTTAATAGCTACTCATTTCATACAACTTAATTATTGATTAATTCTTGTCTTGTCTATTTCAAGTCTCTAGAAATCTATAGATTATTTTTCTTTCACAACTTGTAAAAACTGATTCCTGTCAAATTAATAGTTACTTTATAAATGTATGGTTCTAAATACGAAACAGAATTCTTTTCGAAATCCTGGAATATTTTCAATATCCTGAATGCAGTAAATATCCTAAATAACTGAAATTTTGGACAATAACTGCATTTATTGAATTCCCTAAATGGTTTGAAATTATTTGAATTCTAAATTTATTTATCCTAAAATTAGTTATTCTAAATTTATCTCAAGTTCTTGATTAGGCTTCTATCCCTGATCTAGCTTAAAGCCTTCATTTTTATGAAGTCCTTCATTTATCTCAATGCCTTGATTTATTTGAAATCTTTAAATTATCTTAAATCCTTAATTGATGTAAAATCCTTGATTAAGCTTAAAATCTTGATTTTTGTGAAATTATTGATTAAGCTTAAATCCTTGAATAGGCTTAAATTCTTGATTTATTTTACATCCTGCAATTATCTAAATCCTTTGATTTATGTGAAATCTATGAATTATCTTAAATCCTTAATGTATGTCAAATTCTTGATTACGCTTAAATCCTTGATTTAGTTTACATCATTGATTTGGATTAAATCCTTAATTTATCTGAATTCATTTATTCATTCATTCATTTATTTATCTAAAACCCTTAATTTATCTGAAATCATTTATTCATTTTAAATCCTTGAATTTTCCGAAATCTTTTATTTCTCTGAGTATCCGGAAATCTCTAAATTTCTTAAACATTCGAAATTCTATATAACCCTTGATTTCTCTAAAATGTTTGATTTCACTGAAATCGACGATTTGTCAGAAATATTTTGCTTATCTCAAATCCATAATTTATCTAAAATTCTTGGTTTATATTAAATCCTTTATTCATCTGAAATCTTTTATTTATCTGAATTCCTTGAAAATTTCTAACATCGTTAATTTATCTAAAATCCTAGATGTAGCTTAAAGCCATGATTAAGCTTAAATCCTTAATTTACCTTAAATCCTTAATTTATCTCAAATCCTCCAATTATCTGAAACCCTTCATTTATATGAATTCCCTAGTTCATTTGAAATCTTTGAGATATCTTAAATCCTTAATTTACTTAGAATCCTTAATATACCTCAACTTCTTAATTTTTCTTAAATACTTGATTTAGCTTAAATCCTCGATTTAGCTTAAATATTTGATTAAGCTTCAATTCTTGATTTAGCTTAAATTATTGAATGATCTTAAATCCTTAATTGATGTAAAA
>NC_046660.1:8413022-8414138 GCF_010883055.1 Belonocnema kinseyi | reverse complement strand
ATTTTAGATAGATGAAGGCTGTAAGATAATTAATAGATTTCAAATAAATCAAGGATCTAAGCTTAATAAATGATTTTACAAAAATCAAGGATTTAAGCTAAATGAAAAATTCGAGCTTAATCAAGGATTTAAGCTTCATAAAGGATTTTAGATAAATGAAGGATTTAAGCTAAATGAATGATTCAAGCAAAATCGAGGATTTAAGCTAAATGAAGAATTTAAGCTTAATCAAGGAGTGAAGCTTATTCCAATATTTAAGCCAAATCAAAGATTTAAGTATTATCAAGAAGTTGAGATTAATCAAGGATTTTAGATAATTCAAAGATTTCAAGTAAATTAGGGAATTCATAAAAATGAAGTATTTCAGATAATTGGAGGATTTCAGATAAATCAAAGACTTAAGATAAATGAAGGATTTTAGCTTAATCACGCATTCAAGCGAAATTAAGTACTTAAGCTTGATTAAAGATTTTAGATAAATCAAGCATGTTAAAAATTTTCAAGGATTTCATGTAAATCGAAGATATCGGAGGAATCTTACACATGAGAAATGAAAAATTTTCGAGAAATCAATGATTTAAGTTAAATCAAGAATTTAAGATAATACAAAGATTTCAAACATATCAAGCTATTCAGATTTAGGATAAATCAAGGATTTAAGCCCAATGAAGGATTTAAGCTTAATTAAGGATTTTACGTCAATTAAAGATTTAAGATCAGTCAAGAATTTAAGCTAAATCAAGAATTGAAGCTTAATCAAATATTTAAGCTAAATCAAGTATTTAAGCAATTTTAAGAAGTTGAGGTATATTAAGGATTCTAAGTAAATTAAGGATTTAAGATAATTCAAAGATTTCAAGTGAACTAGGGTATTCATATAAATGAAGGGTTTCAGATAATTGGAGAATTTGAGATAAATCAAGGATTTAAGATAAATTAAGGATTTAAGCTTAATCACGGATTTAAGCTACATCTAGAATTTAAGCTTAATCAAGGATTTAAGCTTAATTAAGGATTTTACATCAATTAAGGATTTAAGATCATTCAATAATTTAAGCTAAATCAAGAATTGAAGCTTAATCAAATATTTAAGCTAAATCGAGGATTTAAGCTAAA
>NC_046660.1:8398237-8412922 GCF_010883055.1 Belonocnema kinseyi | reverse complement strand
TTAGCTTAAATCCTTGATTTTTGTAAAATCATTTATTAAGCTTAGATCCTTGATTTATTTGAAATCTATTAATTATCTTACAGCCTTCATCTATCTAAAATTTTTCATTAAGCTTCAATCCTCTATTCATCTACAATTCTTGATTACGCTTTAATCCTTTATTAAGCTTGAATCCTCGATTACGCTTAAATTGTTCATTTAGCTTAAATTCTTTATTTTTCTTAAATCTTTGATTTAGCTTAAATCCTTCATTTATCTAAAATCCGGGATGAAGCTGAAATCCTTGATTAAGCCTAAATTAATAATTAAGCTTAAATCCTTGATTTAGCTTAAATCGTTTATTAGGTTAAATCACTCATTTAGCTCAAATCCTTCATTTATCTAAAATCCTTGATGAAGTTTAAATTCTTTATTTAGCTTAAATCCTTGATCAAGCTTAAATCCTTGATTAAGCCTAAATTCTTCATTTAGCTTAAATCCTTGATTTAGCTTAAATCCTTATTTAGCTAAAATCCTTGATAAAGCTTGAATCCTTTATTTATCGTAAATCCTAGATTCATCTAAAATCGTTGATTTACCGGAACACCTTAATTTATTTCAAAACATGGGAATATTTTTAATTCCTTATAAACCTTTGCGTTCTTTCAATTTTTTGAATTCTTGATTTTCTGAAATGGTCTGAATTCCTGAAATTCTTTTAATTCCCTTATTTTTCCCAATTCCATAAAATTATCTTTATTCCCTAAAATCCTTAAATATTTTGAATTTCCCTAACTCCTGGGAATGTTGGAATTCCTTGAATTCTGGGAAATCTTAAATTTCTCTGAGCTTCCTGGAATCCTTGAATATTCGAAATTTTCTGAATTCTTTGAATATTCTCAATTCCTAAAATTACGCAAATTGTGTGAATTCCTTGAGTTCCATAAATACTGTCGAATCTTTAAAACTCTATGAATTAAGTGAATTCCTTAAATTCCAATATTATCCTGTATTTCTTAAATATTCGGATTTCTCTAAATTCTTTAATTCCTGAAACTGTCTGAATTTCTTTAGTTCCCTTAAATTTTTTAATATTGTGAGTTCCTGGAATATTCTGAATTGTCTGAATTCATAAATTCCTAAAATATTCTTGGTTCTCGGAATCCCTTAAATTTTCTTTTCAATTAAAAGTTCAATGAATTGAGTAATGTATCAACTGCAATGATAAAGTTTTAATTGTTTAGTAGAAAATTTAAATTTTTGGTTGAACATGTCGTTTTTTTAAATAGGACTCTTAAGATCCAGTTTGCTAATCAATTTCTCTAGCAATCAGCCCAGACGAAGAGTTTCGCAAAGTCATCATGTAAAGCCCTCCGCTTGGACCCATTAAAACCTCGGCGGAAAATCAGAGAAAAGTCAGGGAATTTTGAAAATAAAATTTTGCGGCTACTCTGAATTTCGAAGCGCCACCCTAATTACCAGTATTTTTTAACAGCTTTTAACAAAAGTGTGCCTGGCACCTGGCGGACATGCAGCCGTTTCTGAAGCGGTATCAACTTTAAGACTGAGATATGCTGAAGGTGGAAGATTTAGGTTCTTGGCTGGAGCTTTATTGGCACCCAGAGCTGCGATGGCATTAAGAGTGGCCGGAATTTCATTCTTGAATGCCTTTCTCAAATCTGCTCCTCGAACACAAACCAGGCTATATATTCAGGTAGGACTAATTTATGATATGTA
Organism: Belonocnema kinseyi; assembly: GCF_010883055.1. Taxonomy (NCBI): domain Eukaryota; kingdom Metazoa; phylum Arthropoda; class Insecta; order Hymenoptera; family Cynipidae; genus Belonocnema; species Belonocnema kinseyi. The sequence continues at coordinate 8,411,206 of NC_046660.1, read as the reverse complement.
CTCTATCTTGAAATGCCTAATCGCCTTAAATCAAAGTCCGAATCAGTCTCACCATGAATGAAAATATCGCTGTAAGAACCAGTCATGTAAAAAAAAGTTGATTATAGTTCCTGGAACCTATCAAGCTAAGTGAATAATATCTACCTTAAACCAGACTGTCTACCAGGATCAGACAGATCATTGTTAATTCCCGGCCGTTTTCTCGGTTCTTCTTTTTCAAATTTCTGTGCCCTGACTCAGAATTTTTAATTATTTTGGAAAATTTTCTCAAGCAAATCAAAATCATTATTATTGAAAAAATGTCCTGTGATAACTCAGAATCATAAATCTTTCTGAAAATAAATCATAGTTCTTTTTTTAATTCTCTGAACCAATTTAGAATATTATAATAATTTCTTTGAAAAATTTCCTGGTCCAACTCAAAATCATTTTTCTGGAAGATGCACTATTCCAAATCAGAATCAGAATTCTTCGCGAAAATGTTCTCTTTCAAGTCAGAATTCTAATTCTTTTGGAAAATTCCTTTTTAAACATATGAAAAAGAATTTTCTTTAATTCCCTGACCCAACTCAAAATTATCATTTTCTTTTTAAAAATTTGCTGTTCCACGTCAGAATTATAGCTCTTTAAAAAATTCCCGTTTCCAAATCACAATCGTAATTCTTTTTGAAAATGAAGTAAAATTTGTTCGAATCATAATTCTTCGCAAAAATTTCCGCTTTACATCGGAATAATAATTTTTTTATAAAATGTCCTCTTCCAACTCAAAATTATCATTTTGAGTTTTAAAAAATTCACTGTTCCATGTCATAATTACAGTACTTTAAAAAAAAATTCCCGGTCCCAACTCAAAAACCTAGTCATTACCTGGTGATTTTCCGTTAAAAAAATTCCCAGTCTTTCTCCAGTTTTCCCGTTTCACGGTCAGGTGGACCCTTCAGAAAGAATAACTACCAAAGAAAAAAATAAAATAAATTTTTATTTGAATTTCAGGCAGAAGCATGCGAAGCAGGATTTGAGCCTCAAATTTTACAAGAATGGCTGAAGGAAATCGATGGACACGAGGAAGACACCTTAGCAGATATTTTACACAAAGAAGTTCAAAAATGGACGCAGAACTGCGTAGACGTGGAAGCTCTTCAGAGAAGAGTCGCTCGATCTGAAGAAACCTGTCGAATCCTCAGCAAAAAGGTGACCCTTCTCCAAAACCAGTTACAAAAACTCCAGCTGGAAAAGATGAACAACTACAATCAGGATCTTCAAACAATTGAAAAAACTTCGAAGAAAAAACACTCCTCGAATGCTGAAGATGAAGGTATCAGTTCTTCAGAAAGGTCAAGCAGTCCCGAAGATCTCAAAGATCGTCAAACTTCTCCAAAAATTGGATCAATGCCGGACAATGATCAAGAAACTACGATTGACGACGTAATCGAAGAACTAAGAATTATTGTCAAAGATGCCGAAGAAGAATACGAAGACAGAAAGCAAATTCCAGAATCGGAAAATAGTTTACAAAAGATCTCAAATACCAGTTCGAAACGTTCTTCAAACAAAACTGAAGTTGAGACCTTCGTTTATGATAAGAAAGGAAGTTTGATGAATGCGGAAATGAAAGAAAGTGGAAAAGGTCAGAACTCGAAAAAGAATCAGGTGACATATTTTGGTGCTGATTGCGACAATTCGAGAAGAGCTAGTTCTCAACAGTCTGGGAGGAATTCCAAATCGTCGGCTGAAGGAGGCTTGAAAATAGTTGTGAAAGGATCGGAAGTTGAGGACGCAATCGTTCCCGCAATTTTGCATCCTCAACCTCCAAGAAGAACTCCACCCTGTTTGTCAGTGATGCTGGCAGTCAGGAATTGTGATTTCGTAGACCATGTTTATAATTCTCACGATGAAGAAATTGAAGAAGAGACTCTTGGTGATGGTAGCGACTCACTTCTAAGTGCTTCCAGACTTAAGTATAATGATGGAAAGGAAAATTTGCAACACTTTCCAATCAATCCAATCAAGGTTCCAGGGAATTTGGATGATTTGAGGAAACTTAATGATTTGAGGAAATTTGATGATTTGAGGAAGTTTGATGATTTGAGAAAGTTTGATGACGATGAAAGGAGGGAGAGAAGAACAGCAAAAAACTTCGCGAGTTCGTTGGGTTCAAACTCGAAGGCGGCTTCGGATCAACCAATGATTGGGAATCATTTGGAGTATAAGCAATTTGAATCCACTCCCAAATTTGAGAATGGTTTGACGTTTTTTGGCTCGGGTCAGAATCAGAAACAAAATCATAGATATAGAAGCGAGGTAGAGAAAAGAAAGTTCATGAGACGGGCAGCGAGTCAGGATTTTCTGGAGTCCAATAATTCGAGTCCTCATTCTCGAAGGTCGGGCAGCAGAATAGAAGGGAAAATTCGAAAATTTGAGAGTCTTAACTCGTTTGATGAGCGCCACAGTCTTCAGAATTTTTCTAGGTTCACTGAAGAAAATTCCAGGTAGGAATAATTATTTTGTTGTTTTGCAAATCAAAGTTTCCATTTTTCTTTTAATTCATTAATTATTAAAATTTTATTTTTCGCAGGCTTCATAGTCTTTCAAATCTTCTACTCTTTCCCCCCTTTTTTAAGTTTAATGTGAACTGATTTAATAGAACCCATTCTTTTTGATTAAAATTCTACTCTGCTGTTATATATTTTGACTGCAAATTATTTTCTTTTTATTAAAAACTTAATTATTTGTTTGAGAATTAAATGATTTTATTGATAATTCAACAATTTTTTGTTTAAAAGGCGCCCTTTTTAGTGAATAGTTCGACTCTTGAACATTCGGATGTTGCAAATTTTGCAATTGAAAAGTCAGTTCAGACATTCATTTGGGTTGATAATTCAACTCTTTTGAGAATTTAATTATTTAAAATCCATGTGTTGAAAATTCAGCTGTTAAAAAAATTCGTCTTTCGAAAAAATAAGTATTTTGAAATTCAGCTGCTAAAAAAATCAGTCGATGAAAAAATGCAGCTGTTGAAAATAATACAGCTGTTAAAAAAAAATTGTTTTGAAAAATTCACTATTTCAAAATTCAGCTGCTAAAAAAATTAGCTGTTTAAAATAGTAACGACTTTGTTCGAAACTCATCAATTTTGGTTGGAAAATTCAAGATTTTTGTTGCAAATTCGTCTTTTTGTTTTAAAAATTTAATTTATTAGTTGTAAATTAACATTTTTCCGTAAATTTATATTTTTGGTTTAAAAATGTAACTGCTCTGTAAAAAAATGTGTAAATTTAGCTTTAAAATTATAAATTTTGGTTCAAATTTGTTTTATTTCTTGACTAAAAAATCTTTCTTTGTTGAAACTTGGTCTCTTTGGTTTAAAAATCAATCTCTTTTAGTTAAAAATTTTACAATTTGGTTGAAATCTTAATTCTTTTGTTCAAAATTCTACAATTTTGTAAAAAGTCACAATTTTTGGGTGAAAATTTAACTTTGAAAGGCTCAACTGTTGAAAATGCAGCTGTTAAAAAAATGTGCTATTGATAAAATATAAAAAATGTTGTATATAAGTAATTCTTTTTGGTTAAAAATTCCAATGTTTTCTTGAAAATTCGTCATTCTGGGTAGAAAAATCTACCATTTTAGTAGAAAATTAAACTCATTTGTTGAAAATTAACTTTTTAATTGAAATATTATTTTCAAATAAAAAAATCAACTTTTTTGTAGAAAACTTTTTGGATCGAAAATTAACTTCTTTTGAAAATTCGTCTTTTTGGTTGGAAAATTCATCTGTTTGAAAAATTCAGCTATTAAAAAAATTTTTTGATGAAACAATTCATCTGTTTGAAATCGAGATTTTGAAAATTCAACTACTTTGTTAGAAACTCATATTATTAGTTGAAGATCCATTTTTCTTTTTCTATTCTAAAATTCGTCTTTTTGGTTTAAAATCCATCTCTTTTGGTAGAAATTTCATCCTTTTTTGATTAAAAATTAATTTTCCTTAGTTTAAATTTTAATTCTTTAGTTGAAAATGTATCCGTTCCATTTTTAGTGACAACTCAACCTTTTTATATTTGGAAAATAATGTATCTGGTTGAAAAATAGTTTTACTTCTATTTCCATGAAAAATGCACTCTTCTCCTGTTTTTAGAGTATTTGTTCTTAGGAAACCTGTTATCGATACAATTAAAATTTTTTTACGTCTTCTCCTGAGTGGGAAGATCCAGACACAAAAAGTTCTGAAGTCCGAAAATTCAAACGTTTAAAAACCTTCTATTTAGTAATAACCAATCATTGATGTTAAAACGAGCCATTTTCTGCAATTGCAGTCCAAGACACAATCAGCCATCCTATGAAGACTCGAGACAGAAGATGCGACGATCAGAATCCTTCCACCACGTCTCGCACGTAGCGAGAAAGGATCAGTGTTCGTCCCGAGGAGGAAGTGACAGTGGCGTCTTCTACGTCACCGACTACGACCTGGAACCACAGTTGACACGAGCTTTCCAAGACGTTCCAGCATCTCCAAATAGTCATCTAACCAAATCCCTCGACAGGATAGACGAGGGTCTCGACTCCATAGTGGACATCGTCATCACCGAAGAGAAACAACATTGGAATATGTTAGGGCGCCTCGCCCCGGAGAAATCCTCCAAATCCCGGACGAGATCCGAGGAAAAGAAAACAGTTCAAACCAAGCAGAAGCCGAATCCAAATCAGGATCAGCATCAGAGTAGAAGAGAGCTGAAGAGCGACGAGCTTTATAACGGCTACGGCGACAAGCAATTAAGAAACGACGAGTTGTACGAACTGGATCAGAGGCAGTGGCATCATCAGCAGCAGCAAATGCAGCAGGAAGAGGTGAATGGATTGAGGAAGTCGCATCGTTCGGAATCACCCGATGACAAGCTCGCGATGCCTGAGTCAAGAACAGGTTCGAGGCCTGATTCTTTCAGTTATGAGAAAACAAGCAAGTTCTCTGTCAGGCCCAACGAGTCCGGGATTTTTGCCGGAAGGCCATATGACGCTTTTGGTCTCGGGAAAAACCGGTTCAATGCCGGGAAATACTCGGGGAATCATTTATCTAAGGAGAACGTTGGTGGGGTGAGAAACTCCACTTCCTCGGTCATCACCAAGCATGGAAAAGTCACCGACATCCTTTCGGGTTTGTACTAATTGCAGACCCTAACTCGATCTCCCGTCGGTACTAAAGGAATAGTAGAAAACGCGAGAAGTTGGAATTCAAATTAGAAGTTTTCAACTAGTCCTGAGTCAAATTCGACTAATCTGATTCGATACCTTCATGTTGAAAAAATCAATCTGTAGGTCCAAAAATGACCAGTCTGGCGTTGGTCCTTTAAACTTACAACACTCATTTTTTTGCTCCCTTGCTTTTTATTGCACATACGCGGCAAACACAGACAGGTTTGGTAATTAATATTTTCTGGCTTATTAAATTATTTACAATTAGTTTGAATTCGCATTGGATTCTTTGAATTCTTCTGAATTCTTATAATTACTTTCCATTAATTTAAACTTTGGGGTTTTTAACATTCTCCGGAGTTCCTTGAATTCCTTTAATTATTTGGAACTCCTTTAAATCTTTTAAATTCTAGGAATTCTTCTGAATAACGAGGATTCTTCTGAATTAACAGAATTCTTTTTAATTCCTCTGTATACTTTGGAATAGATTGAAGACTTTTAATTCCATAAATTGTCTACAATTTTCCTCTTAAATTTCCAGAATTCCTATATTTCTTCAATTTTCTTAAATTCCCTGAATTTTTCTGAATTCTCGCAATACTTCTGCACTCCTCTGAATTATCTAAATGTCCTAAATTCTTCGGAATTTCCATTGTCTGAATCCCCTGAATTTCATAAATTCTCTCAAGTCCTCGTTTTCTCTGAATTCGTTTAATTCGCTGAATTCCCTGCAATCTCCGAATTCCCTAAATTCAGAGAATTCAGATAATTTTCTGAGTTTTCTGAATTATCTGCATTCCCTGAATTCTCTTAATTCCCTGAATTCTCTGCTATTCTCTGAATCTTCTGTATTCTCCGTATTTCCTAACTATTCTAAAGTCCTTGAATTCCGTAAATTTTCTGAATTCTCTGATTTCCGTGCATTCGCCGAATTCCCTGAATTCTCTGTATTTCCTAAATACTCTAAAAGTCCTTGAATTCCGTTAATTTTTTGAATTTCCTGCATTCTCCAAATTCCCTTAATTCTCTAAATAGAGAGAATGCAGAGAATTTCCTGAGTTCTCTGAATTCTCTGCATTCCCTGAATTCTCTTGATTCCCTGAATTTTTGGAAGTCCTTGAATTTCTGGAATTCGCTGAATTCTCTGCTATTCTCTGAATTCCCTGAATTATCTGAATTCTCTTAATCCTCTGAATTCTTTTTATTTCCTAAATACTCTAAAGTCCTTGAATTCCGTAAATTTCCTGAGTTCTCTGAATTCACTGCATTCCCTGAATTCTATTCATTCACTGAATTCTCGGAGATCCTTGCAATTCTGGAATTCACTGCATTCTCCTAAATACTCTGAACTCCTTGAATTCCGTGAATTCTCCGAATTCCCTAAACTCTCTGAATTCCATGAGTTCTCTGCATTCTCTGAATTATCTAAATTCTATGAATTCCCTGAATTCTTCAAATTCCCTTAATTCTCTGAATTTACAGAATTCAGAGGATTTACGGAAATCGCTGAATTCTTTGCTACTGTTTGAATTCCCTGAATTCTTTTGAATTCTTTGGATTCTCAGAATTATTCGATTTCTGTCAATTCTTTGTTTTTTTTTTTAATTCCCTGACTTTTCTGCATTTTCTGAATTCCTTAAATTTTCGGAATTCTCGGAAATTCACGGCTTTATTTAAAATTTGTGAAATCCTTGAATTCTCTAATTTCTTATATATTCCTAATTCCATAGTTTCTCTCAATTATATGAATTCATTCTCTGAATCCTAAGAATTCATTCAATTCTTCCGAATTCCTTTGTATATTTTGCATTAAATTATCTCAAATTCCCTACATTTTCTTAAATTATCAAGTGAATTTAATTTAATTCAAGTTTTAAAATAATTCTTACAGCTCGAGATAGATTTTTTTAAACATGGATGGATCGAATTACTAGTTGATCAATTTTTATTAATTTACTGCTGAAATAGCAGTAAGTACCAAAAAATTTCAAATAAAGTTCTGTTTTAGCTGGACTTTTTTGGGACCTATTTTGAACCGTTTTTGGTACTTACATTCATTTCATTTTACCAATATTTTCTTGGGGCACAAGTTCTATGAATAACTGTAAAAAATTGAATGAAAGTCAAAATTTACTGATTTGCAGTCAATTGCGACTGAATAAAAAATTCCGATTTAACGACTGACTTTTTATTGACTTTTAATGACTTTTTAAACCAGTCAATTTGACTTGTTGATGAAATCAGTCACTTTAATTGATCCAGTATAGAAGTAACTTTCACTAGTTGAATCAGTGATTCTTATTGATCTAATCTGTCAATCTCATCGACTAAATCAGTCAATAATGGTGAATTTTTATCACTTATTCATATGTAGGAATTTAACGAAGAATTTTAATTAAAAAATAATTTCAATATTTTTTTATAACAGACTAATCAGTCAACAAATATTGACTGATTCATCTGTTACAATGACTTTTTTCAGAGTGTTCTTCAGTCAAAGCATGACTGATTGATTCAGTCAGACAAATTTCAACAGATTTAAATGTATATTATATTTTTACTCGACATTTCCCAAGAAGCTTTTAAAAAAATAAAACTCAAAAAAGTAGCAAGAAAGTAGGATAGTTTAAAACCTCTAATTAAAAGACGAGACGTCAAAAATCGTCCACATAGTATTACAAAATCAATTTATACATACGGGTGCTAGAAAGATTTCCTTACTCTCTTTCAGTTTGTTATTTGTGTATGAAGGGAAAAAAATGTAATTCGTGACTGATTTGTAAAATAAGAAAGTTTAACGGAAATGTTCCGCATGCTTTACGCAGGCTTGTGCTATAATCAACTTTTTGCAGGACAATTACGTGATCCTTCACAAAACACTTGCTCAAGATGCATTAATTTTTTGTCAATAAGAAAATCAAAATGTTCCTGGCTTCCCTTGATAAATAAATCAACGAGATAACAAGTGCAATATTTATATAATATGTCTGAAACCCATATATTATCTATAACTGATTAAATTCCCTAACTAATTAAAGATCTTTTTCTAAAGTTTCTAATTTTAACTAACATTTGATAAAAACTATTTGTTATTGATCGGTGATATTTTTCGAAATAATCTACCTCGCCAGTTTTCAATTTTGATACAAAATTAATCATTATAATTCTGATAAATATTTAGTTTTAGTTATTAATAAAGATTTTAGTTATAAATTACTACTAAAACTAAAAGACTGCTGTTGAATTTCTTTAAAATCACTACTATCGTTTAAATCCTTAATTATAGCGAAAATCAGAAATTTTTCATGATTCCTACTGATCTAAACATTCGAAGGTTTTTATGAATTCTGTTAAGGTCTTAGAAATTTTATCTGTATAATTTTATGTGTATAATTGTACTTTAGAGGTAAGGAACTATTATCGAATTAGGATTCAAGGAAAAACGGCCACACCAGCAATAAATGTTATGCTTATAATTTATTGCAATCTGGTATAACGCCTGCGTTAACAGTTTTTTTTATTGCTCTGGTGATAATATGTATGTAATATGTTGTACTAAATAAAGAATTTTGTTTATTAAAATATCCTGTTATAATTTATTACAATATTGAAAAAAGTCGATTCAGTAAACAGGAAACATGTTATATTGAACTAACTTTTCAATCAAATGTGCTTCTACTGCCGATTCTTCTCTTCGTGCCAGGTTCACGTCTTCTCCTGCCAGACGTAATTTTCCGGTCAGGTCTTCTGCTCCTGCCGAATCGAAATTCAAAGTCACACTATATCCTTATCTTACCTAATTAAGATATTTTGTTATAATTACTTTCATATAATAATAATTTAAATATAATAATTGAGAAGGTTTAAATAATTTAAGTAGCATTTTCAATCGCGCGCAACGTGTGCGAATAGCTTTTCCCTTTGCAGGAAAAAATCATTTTTAATACAGCTAGAAAACAAATACAGGGTGGCCGCTGACCGGTTTTTAAACAATTAGTTCAATTTTGATCTCTTTTAATTATGATATTTTAGAATGACCAGAATTTGACGGTAAAAATTAAACTTTATAATTGGAAAGTCTTGTCAGTTAAACAAATGTTAAAGCCCTATTGAAACTATATAAAATATTGTTAATTTTAACATAAATAAAAAATAATGTATTTAAAATTAAAGGCTTTTATTAAGTTTCAAATATAATTTCAGTCTAAAATAATCTATTTTTAAACCATCGAATTTAAAAAAATTGTATGATAAATAATTATTATAATTATAATATAATTATTATATTATTATAAATAAATTCAAACAAAACATAGATTTTGTCCAATTTCGAAAACAATTTTTTAAGTTTTTTAAGAATTTTGACAGGCTGCAGAAAAATTAAAAACATTTCGTAGGAAAATTGAAAATAATTTTTCATTTTTATCAACTAATTTTTAAAGAATATTTAGAAAGATGTATAAAGATTTACAAAATTGTCAAAAATGAATGTGGAAGATTTTAAGAGAATTTCCTTAATTTGCAGAATTATAAGAAAAATTAATATGAAAAAATTGTGAGAAACATATAGATGTTTCAAGATTTTGAAATAAAATTTCAAAGCATTTTAAGGATTCTTAAACTATTTAAAATAAACATAATTTAACTTTTAATTTGAACACGGAATTTTCATTTTTTTACAAATTTATGTTTGTAACTGGAATTTAGGCAGTATAATAATAATTCTGACTTGGAACCTGGAATGGTCAAATTTAAAAAAATTCCGAGCTAGTATGCGAAATTTTCGAAAGGGACAAAATTCTGAATTGGAAACGGAACTTTTTTCAAAGATTTCTAATTCTGAGTTAAAACAGGTAATTTAAAAATTTTAATCAATTCCGAGTTGGAACTAATATTTATCCAAAAGATTCATAATTTGTCTTGGAACAGGAAAAATAAACAAATTTAAATGAATTCCGTGCGGGAACACGGAAATTTTTTAAATAATGAATTCTAATTCTAAGCTGAAACGAGATATTTTCGAAAAAAATTAAAATTATTAATTTAAACAGGGAATTTGATAGAAAATTATAATTCTCAGTTATAACAAAGAATTTTACGCAAGAATTAAAATTCCGGATTTAAACAAAGAATTTTCAATTTTTAACCAATGTTAAGTTGGAACTTGAATTTATCCAGGAGAATAACAATTCTGAATAGAAAACTTAATTTTTCAAACAAAATTATACATCTGAGTTGAAAAGCGGTATTTTCGAACAAAATTTAAATTCAGAATTCGAACAGGGAATGCTACTAAGAAATTCTAGTTCTTACAATTATTTGAAATGGTGAATTTTCGAAAAGCATAAAAATTCAACATTTGAACAGGGAATTTTTCGAAAAGAATGAAAATTTAGTATTTAAACGGGAAATTTATTATTTTTAACTAATTCTAAACTGGAATTAAAATTCAAAATTGCTTTAAAGTTTGTAATTTGGCAGCTTAACTGCATTTTATTTTAAATTATTAAGTTGAAAACTCTTAGTAGCTTCCATTTTTACATGCAAATTATTGAGCATTTAAATACAAAATTGTTTCAATGTATCATGTATTCATTTAATTCTTGGAAATTCTCTCAAATTTTTAATTTCATTTAAATTCACCGAATTACCCAGTGGGCACAAAATTTGGCGACGTCGTTACGACATCTTTACGACATACTATGTCCATGTCGTTTCCGTGTCTTTGCGATATCGTAAAGACATCGTCAGGTCATACGGCTTATTTACGATATCGTAAAGACATCTTAACGACACGGACATAGGATGTCGTAAAGTTGTCGTAAATATGTCGTAACGATATCGTAAAGACGTCGCCAAACTTTGTGCCCACTGAGCAACACCTAACATTCATTTCTACTTAACTTAATACATTTTTAAATTTTTTAAACGTTGTTATTTAATTGATCCTGAGAGGATCAATTGACAAAATGATGACAGGATTTGAAATACAGTAGAACCTCGATTATCCGCGGTAATGTGGGGAGGAGATACCTCGCATAAGCGAAAACTCAGAAAATACAGAAGAAGTACAAAATTTGAAAGAGTTGTCTATTTTTGATATATTTTAAATAGAAAAATAAATAGGAGAATTAAGCAAATAAAAGTTAACAACTTACGAACTTAAATTTATCTTTATTAATTTATTAATAATTTCAAACTACTGCGCGCATTCAGAATTCCCGGTGGGCTTAAAGTTTGGCGACGTCTTTACGACATCGTTACGGCATCTTTACGATAACTTTACGACATCCTATGTCCATGTCGTTAAGGTGTCTTTACGATATCGTAAATAAGTCGCATGATCTGACGATGTCTTTACGACATCGTAAAGAGAGCGAAACGACATGGACATAGGATGTCGTAAATTTGTCGTAAAGATGTCGTAACGATGTGGTAAAGACGTCGCCAAATTTTGTGCCCACTGGGTTAGGCGTAGCAGTTTCCTCTGCTTTATTAATGATTTTCCGTATTATCCGAACATATACCTCGGTTAATACCGAGTGCTCGGATGAGTCCTGTTGCCTGGGATAACACTGAGCCTCGGATAATCGAAGACCGATTAATCGGTTCTACTGTATTTAAAAGTATTTTTTCAAAATACTTGGAATTGTTAAGATCTTTAAAAAATTTTTAAAGATTTAAAACGATTTCACACACTTTACATTAATTCAAAAGATTACAAAGACATTTGTAATAGATTTAAGTAATCCACTGGGATTTCGAAGGATTTGAAATAATTCAGGGGATTGTAAAACATTCGAAAGTACTTTCAAGGGCTTTAAAAAGTTTTAAGGGATTATTCAAAAGACATCAAAGGATTTGAAATATCTTAAGAAATTTTAAAAGATTTCTAGAACTTTTTTGATTCATTTCAATATTTTATAGGAATTTCAAAGACTTTAAATTTTTTGAAGTAATTTTGAGAGATTTCAAAGCATTTTCTAGAGATTTAAACTACAGTAGTAAAACCTCGATTATCCGAGGCTCCGCGTTATCCGAGGCAACGGGACTAATCCAAGCATTCCGTAATAACCTAGGTGTATGCTCGGATAATACGGAGGATCATCGGATAAGCGAAAACTCGGATAATACGGAAGAAGTACAAAATTCGGAAGTTATCTATTTTTGATATATTTTAAATAGAAAAATAAATATGAACATTCAGCAAATAAAAGTAAACAACTTACGAATGCGGATTTATCTTTTTTAATTTATTAATTTATTAATAATTGCAAACTACTGCGCGCATTCAGAATTAAGCATAGCAGCTTTATTTGTTTTATTAATGATTCTCCGTAATATCCGAGCATACACCTTGGTTAATGCGGAGTGCTAAGATGAGCCATGTTGCCTCGGATAACGCGGAGCCTCGGATAATCGAAGACCAGATAATCGAGGTTCTACTGTAAATTCACCTGCTTCATTGACTTTATTTTTGTTGAAACTTTATTTTTGTAACTGCGAAGTTTACCGTGCTATTTCAAGTTAAATCCTTATATTTTTTAGTCAAAAATACAACTATTTGGTTAAAATTTGATCTTTCCTGATAAAAATGAATCTTTTTTGTTGGAAATTCATTTATTTGTTAAAAAATTTAAATTATTTGATTTAGAGTTCTTTTTTTAACATTCATGATTTCAAAAGGGGGAGGGTCGGTAAGGCCGGTTTTTGGCCTAATTTATTTTTGGACCAAAAAATCTGAAAAAATCATGGTAGTATCTTATAAGTATCCCGAGT
>NC_046660.1:8361847-8398137 GCF_010883055.1 Belonocnema kinseyi | reverse complement strand
AGAGAAAACGGTAAAAAAATCCAAAAAAATACGTCATAGGTTTTTGGAGTCGCTAATTACGAATCTGGCATCCGTTGAACTCTATCGCTTCAGGTTCAAGGTTTTCTCTCGATTTGACCTTCCCATAACCCTGAACCTGACGCGATAAAGGTCAGCGGACACCAGGTTCGTAATCAGCGACCCCAAAAACCTATAACATACTTTTTTAAAAATTTTTTACCGTTTTTTCTCGATTTGACCTTCAAATGTCCTTGAACCTGAAGCGATAGAGTTCAACGGATGCCAGATTCGTAATTAGCGACTCCAAAAACCTATGACGTATTTTTTTGGATTTTTTACCGTTTTCTCTCGATTTGACCTCCAATGACCTTGAACCTGACGCGATAAAAGTCAAAGGACGCCAGATTTGTATTCGGCGACCCCGAATGGGGGTGGAGGGTAGTCTGTTTAGCGTGCAATCGACTCGGGATACTTATAAGATACTACCATGATTTTTTCAGATTTTTTGGTCCAAAAATAAATTAGGCCAAAAACCGGCCTTACCGACCCTCCCCCTTTGAAATTGGACCAAGTGAATAGAATATAGAGTTGGTACTTGTGTCATACTATGTTTTGAGTTTTATGATGGTCTCGAATTTGGTATTATTGATACTATTCTGTGAAATGAGGGAGTAGAAGTATGTTTTATTTGTAATTGCTTGCCAATAACTGAATACAATGATAAACTGCATGCATACGAAGTCAAAGAGAGCGGTCAAGTAGTCAGATATTTGCTCGAAAAAATATTTTCTCCATTACCTGCGATTTTAAATAGAATGGACAATGGAAAACCCTATGTAACATCAACACACGTCCTTTAGATAAAAACCTTAAGCCTTGCTTCAAGCATGGTAGTTTAAAAAACAGTTATTTATACATAAGAATAGCTCTCGTTTATCTCCATTGAAAATATTATATATACTCTATATTTGATAGAAGTAATTTTTGTTTAACACGCACTTATACCTTTAGTAATCATTATATCTTTTTTCAAGAGATTATAAAAAATTTGGCGATTTGTGAAATAAGCAATATATGCTGTGATTAATAATTAATAAAAAGAATGTGAATTGCAGTATATTATAGTATAAATATAAAGTTTAAGATAGCCCTGCAGGATCAGAGTATTTTATACTTGTAACTTTCGTCAAATGTTTGCTTTATTTTCATGATATGGTTTGTTCTGCTTAAAACAAAAAATAATAATGTTCTTCTTTTATGTAATAACAATATTTTGTAGAAATAATACGCTCAACATGCGCATACATTATTATAACAATTATTAGCTTATTTGTTTTCTTCGAGAGATTGCAACATACTAATGTGATTTATATAAATTATGCAAAACATGTTGTGATAAATAATAAATAATTTCAGTAACAACTTAAAGTGTAATATCTATCTTATTTCACTAACCATTGTAATTATTTAAACATTTTTGTTAGCAGCTTCTAATCATTCTAATTTTATATCGAAATCTGCAATTTGAAAGATTCCAGTGGGCTGGGGACATAATTTTTTGGAACGTCTTAACAGCTGAACTGAGTTCAGCGTCCCTAAGACGTTCCCAAAAATATGCCCGCGTGCCCATTGGGATATTTCTTACCCAGATTCCAAAAGTGTTTTGATACCTATTTTAATTAGTCACTGTAGCTCAACTACCTACAGATAGTCCCAGTTGTCCCAGCTATCCTTTTTTCAGTGTATGGTGGTTTAGTTGAGGTGGCAAAATTTTTTTTGTGGGGCTGTGTAATTGAAACACTTGGTCAAAAATGTGAAAAGATGAAACTCATCATTTCAAATCAAATAACATTGATTCTACAATTTATATAAGTTTTCCAAATCTTTAAATAGGCCGTTTTAGCAAAAAATTTGTTATTTGCCATGCTAACGATTGATTTCTCTAATACTTAGAAGATTATATAAATTGTGATATCAGTTTTAACGAATTTAGTGAGTAAATCTGTTCGCCTTGAAACTCGCGATAATAGAATGTAAATATCTGAAAAAGATAAACTTGACGCCTCAGTTCTAGAATGTATTGTTTAATCTGCTAAAGCGCTCTAAAATTCATTAGTTACTTTTTTGAACAAGTACTTTATTATTACGTTGATTGATTTTGCATCTGATTAGAAAATATGAGGATTGTTTATATTCTCGTCTTATTCCTGGCAGTTATCCTCAATTATCTTGGTGAGTACAATAATAAAATATATCTATAATTGGCAAAAGACTGAAATGTTGATTAAAAGTGCATATATCTTTGTTAAAAACTCATTTTTTGTAAATAATAATTAATCTTATTACTAAAAAAAAATTCATCATTTCAAAGTAAAATTTATTTATTTTTTTGAAAATGTTACGGTTTTGTTGAAAATTCGTTTTCTTTTATAAATAACTTTTTTAACTGACGAATTACCTATTTCATTTTCCTTAAAATAGGAATACTTTGTCAGTTTTAAATTGATCTTGTTTATGAAAAACTCATCTTTCTAGGTCAAAAATTCATATTTTTGGTTTTAATTTTTTTTCCAAATGTATGAGTCAACAAAAAATAACGTGGCTTCTGTGGTTGAAATTTGTTAAATATTTGTTGCTTACAACGTTCCTTGCGCCCTAATTTTTGTGTGAAATGGTTGTGTACGGTATAAAAATTTAAATTTTTAAGTTTTTTCGTTGCAGATTTGAGTTCACCGTTCGATTGCTTACCTAACGGTGCCCCTATTCCGTATGTTCCTTGTTCCAGAACTTCTCATTCTCCTGAAAGGCATCTGCCATTTTCCACACCACAGTGTTGGAATTCTACTGTCAGCTCTTCCCATACTGTCGAGTCTTCTCTTCCTGGCAGGTCCAGGTCTCCTCCTGCCATACTTCGATTACCGGACAGTTCTTCTCCTACTGCCGAGTCTTCTTCACTTGCTAGATCCAGGTCCCCACATGTCAATTGCTCTGTTCCATACATAATTGGAATTGCATTTAAGGAACTCAAATTTTGTCGGCTTATTCCACACACAAATCCAAACCAGGTATTCGAAATTCGAAGATACACTTTTTCTCCAGATAAACAAATTCATATAAATGAAAGAAATCATTTCCTTGAGCCTATTTCAACCGAAGAACAATTTGTGTTATCAACATTCAATGGTGACGTATTTGCAATTTTATCAAACAGCACAAGACAACTTCGTGGATTTTATACAACAAGAGCAGGCTGCAGAAAGCGAGCAAAAATAAACTTGTACAGCGGCGTGGTTAGTAAAATGACCCTAGAAGAAGCTCGGGACGCTCCATTAGGCAGCCGTGTATCGATCTCAAAGATGTTTAGAACAGTACATGTGAGCGAAATCCTACATCATTAATTTTCACGGTGTCGTTGAAAGACGTATAAGTTGCACAAAAATGCAAAAAGAAACTGTTCCGGTTGTTTTTTTACGCATTTCACAGGTTAAGAAGCCATTAATTCGAAATCCTAGCTGATCGCTTCTAAAAATGGCACTAAAAATAAATCTTTCATTATTTTAACATGTTTTCCTCATTTAGACATAAGTAATCATTTCATGTTGGATTGAATTTCGGTAGGTATAATTAATATAAAGGAATAATATTATAATGATTTCTTGTGTCAAATTGTCTGCTCTTTTCGAATCGGAAGTCAGAAGTTAAAAATGTTGTATCATAGAACTTACACAACCACTCAAACATAATAAAAAAAATGTTTTGGTTTGACAATTTTTAAACAAATTTTAAATTTTAAAACAAAAGTTTTAATCCTTTGCGATTTTGTGTCGATTGACGCAAAAAGAACAATGGCATTTAGTTTAGGGACGAGAGCCGGTAAATAGAATGAAGTTCGCTGCGTACGTTGCATAAGCATACCCGAGGTAACACGAAGTAGTTTACTTTTTCACTGCGCCTCACTTTGGCACTGAGTGCATTTACTTCTTTCACTGCGTCTGTGCACTTTTTTCACTGTTGCCCGGCAACGTCGGCTTCAAACAACAACAAGAAAGATGGCTCCTAAATGTGAACATAAGGAAAATCGTCACAAAGTTTGCGAACCTTGTGGTCAGAAAATAAAAGTTTCTAATTATTCATCAAAATTTAATCTCACAGATAAAATCGAAGATCTTATAAAAACAGAACTAAATAAAGAATTTAGTAGGCACGACTCTCAGTTTCCTCAAAGTATTTGCGGCACATGTCCTAAAACCTTAAGTGAAAGAGAAACTAATAATTTGAAAAGATCTTTACCTCTCATGCCAAATTACGCAGATATTCAATTGAGAAAATCAACTAGATCAAACAATAGCATTTGCAGTTGCTACATTTGCACGATTACCTGATACGCTTCTCATAAAAAAAGTTCTAAGAGAAAGAGGTAAAGTTCGAAGTGCATCAGTTAAAGTCCGACATCGTATGTCCGTGTCGATAAGGTGTCTTTGCGATATCGTAAATTAGTCGTATGATCTGACGATGTCTTTACGATATCACAAAGACACCGAAACGACATGGACATAGGATGTCGTGAAGTTGTCGTAAAGATGTCGTGAAGTTGTCGTAAAGCTGTCGTAAAGATGTCGTAAGGACGTCGCTAAATTTTGTGTCCACTGGGAGATCGACGATTTAAGTGCATTGCCAACTTCAAAACCTAATGCTGTACATAAAACTGCGTCAACAATGAAAACTACACTTGAAATGAAAACTGTTTGCTTTAAGTACGTAGGAAGAAGCAAAAATCATCAATGCACTACCCGTACTAAACCTGCAGGTAATGTAATAAAACTAGTCGAAAAACTTTCTGAAAATCAAGAAGAAAAAACAACCAGTACATTACTAAAAAGAAAAATTGATTCTTGTGGTGTTTCTAGTTGAAGTGATATATCTTTAAAGTTAAGTACATCGGGATCTAAAGTAATTGCAACGATTAATCCAACAGAAAAAATGTTGTTTTTACTCATGAAAGCTTAGGCAATTTTAAAGTAAATACTAGCGCACCAAATAGACAAATGAACAAGTTGACAAACTTCTTAAGAAAAACCGCAGGAAGAAACTCCGTATCAATTTATTAAAATAAACATGTTTCTGAACATTCAAAAAATTTAGAGGACTTGTATAATTATACAGAATCTGGTTTTGATGTACAGAATTCAGAAATAAAATAAAAAAGATTTGTTGTCTGGACAGATTCTGAAAAATTTTAGCAGTACATTTTAGAAGAAAGAAATTTGCGAAACGATTTTGCAGTTCAACATTTTTTTTAAATTTGTATGAGTGTGGGATAAAAAATTATGTACCTGACGAAAAAAAAGAACTCTTTATTCGGAAGATGAATCTTCTTCTGAAAGAGCTAAATTAACAAGCGTTGAACGTCTGCTATTACTTTTTGTGTCTCCAGAAGTAAAATAAACCTATGACAACATACAATTGTTATTTAATCTCACCAGTATAACTAAAATTCTTTTAAGTTAGTTTGTGATTTCAAAGTTTTGCTTATTCTTAATGGTCAGCAAACAGCTTCGTCGATGTACCCATGCCTTTATTGTTTTATCTCTTTGACTGATTTAAGATCTACTTAATATGATGATTTAGTCGATCAAAACGAAAAGAACAATTCTGAGGATAAAGGTGATTCTTTGACTGTAAGTAACCAATGTTTACGTCTAAAAACTTATGGAGATTTGAGAAGCGACTTCAACCATTTTTGTATCCAAAATAGGAAAAAAATAGGCTATGCATCACCACAGTAATATAAATGCTCCACTTCTTGAAATACATGAGCGTGTGAAATATTTTGCTATTGGACCTTACATCGCTACTTTCAAAGCTATGGATAAGATTGTGTATTCTTGTTTTTCAGTAGAAAAAGTCACCACAAATTTAGATGATAAACTTAATGAATTAAGGAAAGCTTTTAAAAATACACAAGTATCTCAAACGCTTTAAATCTACCCAGTGGGCACAAAATTTGGCAACGTCTTTACGACATCGTTACGACATCTTTACGATATCCTATGTCCATGTCGTTTCGGTGTCTTCGCGATATCGTAAAGACATCGTCAGATCATACGACTTATTTACGATGTCGTAAAGACACCGTAACGACATGGACATAGGATGTCGTAAATTTGTCGTGAAGATGTCGTAACGATGTCGTAAAGACGTCGCCAAACTTTGTGCGCGCTGGGTACGTACTTTTAGAACATTTAAGAAATGGTTTGCATTTTTTTAATAATGAAGGACTTGGATTATGGTCTGAGCAAGCTGGAGAGTCAGTCCATTGAAAATACATTCAAGTTTAGGAGCATCATAAAGTCAACTCTATGAATAATCCTTCGTACGCTTAAAGATTGAAAAAAGCAGTGATCTAGTTCTCTTCTTTACGTGTCTAACGTATTTGGCTTAAGAATTAAATGTCTATATATGTAATTGAATTGATTTAATTATAATTGAAATCGTTATTCTTTCAAAAAAATGTATATTTAATTCTATTTATTATATGTTGTTAAACTTCAGATATTTATTATGGTTCAAAATAAAATCCTTAGTTTTATTACATATTTCTTATTAACACATTTCAAACATTGAACACATAATAAAAATTTTAAATAATAATAAAAAAAGGCAACCGTCATACCATCACGTCCAAGTCGTGGTTTGGATAATGCCAAGAGTAGTAGAATTGAATTATAAAATTTGAATACATTTAATTTTGAATATAATTGTCTTTCTTCAAATATGCGAACCTTGTAGTGCAAAAATTTAAATTTTGACTTCAAATTCAAAAGAAGCAGAAAATTTAACACAAGAAATCATTATAATATTATTCATTTATATTAATTATACCTGCCGAAAATCAATCCAACATAAAATTATTTCTTATGTCTAAATGAATAAAACATGTTAGAATAATGAAAGATGTATTTTTAGTGCCATTTTTTTTGGTGCCTTGTCCGCAAAAATTTGAAAGTGGTTCGAATTGTTTTCTTTCTTTCAAACAATTTTCAAAACAGTATATTAAAGTTATACAGATTTACAATTAGAATGAGAATCGCTTTTTACGCAGCAACACTTGGGAGTTAAAAAGATTATTTCTAACCAATTACAACTCCTATCGATTATTTTTACTTCCCATAATTTTTCCAAGAAGAAATAGACAGAAAAAATGATACAAATTTTATTCGAAAGAAAGAAAGTCGATGGGAGTTATAATTGGTTGTAAGTATATTTTTAAATTTCACCCCGTAGAGGGGACTCTTACTTTTATTTATAAATCTTCTTAACTTTAATATACCTGTTTGAAGAATTTGTTAAAAGAAGGAAAAATCTCGAAGCACTGTTTCAAATTTTCACGTTATGTTCTCGGAAGAAAAATTGTTTGTAATGACAGTCAAATTTGTTAATTCTGAAATAAAACCGTTTAGGCACTTTGAAATGATTTTTGGTTTTCATTTTTTTTTCAGAATCGTGTACTTATTATTAATCGCATATTAATCATGAAGAGTTCTTCATACCTGATTGAGAAATTCAAAACGGGATAATATCGCAAAATATAAATAATCTCCACAAACAGAAATGAACGCACAGAAGAACTGGGCAATTATTAGTTAGCTCAATGTGTAAATTGTAACGAAAATCGAAGATGTAGATAAAAGTTTACAGAATATTTGCAAAGATTTTAAATTCCCAGTGGGCCTAAAATTTAGCGACGTCTTCACGACATCGTTACGACATCTTCACGACAACTTTACGACATCCTGAGTTAATGTCGTTTCCGTGTCCTTGCGATATCGTAAAGACATTTTCAGATCATACGACTTATTTACGACATCGTAAAGACACCGTAACGACATGGACATAGGATGCCGTAAAGTTATCGTGAAGATATCGTAACGATGTCGCAAAGATGTTGCCAAACTCTGTGCCCATCGGGAATTATTTTACAAAGAATTCAAAAGATGTGAAATCATTTTATAAACAAAATATTACAAATCCAAGTGTTCCAATTTGGAAAACCGTACTTTAAAAAAGCCAGGAATCGTCAGAAAAAAAGTTAGGACTTCTGACCATTTCAGATCACTTTTGTTACGTTTCTCAATAGGGATCGTCATGAAAAGTCAGAATTCAGATCAAAATGTTCAGAAATCGTCAGAGCTTGGATTCTTGAATCTGAGGTCAATCTGAAAATTTTGTCCGTTTTGGCGTATTCGTTTCTCTCTACAAGATACATTATATTTATCCTAATTTTGAATCTTGTAGGAAAATGGTGTGAAAATGGTGTGAAGTAACATATATTCAGAAATAGTCAAACTCGTGAGGAATGATCAGGATGTTCAGAAATCATCAGAACTTTTGAACATTTGTGACGATTCCTGATTTTTTTTAGTAGGAAATGCAACATAAAATTGTAAAAGGCATTTAATTGATAAGGTCTGTGCAACAAACTACAACTTTATAGCAATTATTATTTCTTTTCTAGAATAACCATTTGTTCAAAGCTTAAACATTGTTCTTCATTGTTATACAATTTTTTAAATGTTACAATTTCTGAATACTTTTCTTATCTCATTTATTAATTTACAACTCTTTAATTTATTTGTTTTTCTATCACGATTAATGAAAAATACAGTGAAATTGAAGCTAAATAAAAGCTTCATTATGAACATTATGGGTTATAATTGTAAACTCAGTAAACATGCAAAGCAAACCGGCAGAATAACCTACAAATTTTTCTACTCACAATTACTATTTAAAGATGACCTACGGCAATGTTATAAAATTCTTCTATACTTAAAACCTAATTGCGTCACTTAATATATGTTATGTAACTTGAAACTCACACATGCACACGCTTAAAAGAAACGAAATATGTTCAACAATAGGTATATCATTAACAATAAGCAAAATAATAATTCTCAGGGACAACTGAAGATGGCACTGTCGGCGTACCAAGTATGTGGCTTGAGGCAAATTGAAAGAGGGTTTTGACATTTAGCGCCCTCCATGGTCATCCAGACAAGTAAGCGAACCGAGCGCGAAATTCGAAATGTGTAATTTATGAGAAACACAAGAAGGAGCCTATTTTATTAAAATATTCATTAGAAGAATATAAATAAAATAAAAAATAAGTATATTCTTTTACCATCTGTACAGTATATAAGTATAGTATATAAGAAGTAATAAAATTAATGAAAAAATGTTTGGATGAAAGGAATCAAATGAATGGAAAGAATTATGGTGGCTCTATTATTTCATTGAAAATGTAACAATTTCAACAACAAAATTCTTAATGGTTGACAATTCGTCTCAGGCGGTAGAATATTAACCTTCTTGATGACTAATTCTTCTTTTCTATTTAAAATTCATTTCTTCGGTTAATAATTTAAATATAAGGTTGACAATTCCTTTAAAAAATTCAAAATTTTTGTTGAAATTTCATGTATTTTGTGAAACATCTTGTTTCTTTTGGGTTGAAAATTAATGTCCTTAATGACAATTGAATAACGTTAAATCAATACTTACATGTTCTACATAAAATTATATTTTTTCGATGGCCATTTATTGTAGGTTAGGTTTATAGTAGATGGAGAATTTCTTTAGAAATTCAAATATTTGATTGGCGTTTCATGTATTTTGTGAAAAATCTTTGTTTCTTGGTGCAAAAAATTAATCTCTTTGGCGGAAAATAAGTTTTTATATAAAAATTAATTTCCTTAGGCGAAAATTCATTTTTAGAACTTAAAATGTAACCATTCCATTTTTTATGGAAAATAATTTTTTTTATTGTAATTTTTTAATTTAACTTAATTTTGAATTTAACGAAAAATTTTTTCACCTAATTTGTCATGACTAAATATTTCGATAATAACTTCTTCTTGGTTAAAAATTTATTTTACTTCTATATTCACTATTCTATGGTTTTAAAAAGTACTAATTGATTCATCAATTTTATTAGTTCCATTACTTCTTTTTAGTAAAAATTTCATGTTTGTGGAATTAAAATGCAATTTTATTCCAACAATAAGCTCTTAATAAAATTGTTTACTTTTGAAACAGTAAAAATTACTTCAATGTTCGTATAAATTTTATTTCATTTTATTATGTATGTATAATGCATGTTTATTCCATTTCATAGATTGTATTTCAGAAGAGTAACAAATGTACCAAAATATTATGTGAATTCATTCTTATTATATTTCAAGTACCTCTTGTGCAAATCACGTGACAAATTATATAAAAAAAATTTAATTAAATTAAGAAATGACTATAAAAAAATTGTTTTCAATGAAAATTGGAATAGTTACACTTTCAGTTCTAAACATGAATTTTCGGTTAAGAAAATTAATTTTAATGCAAAAACTTATTTTCCGCCGAAGAGATTAATTTTGCGCACCGAGAAATGAAGATTTTTCACAAAGTACCTGAAATGTCAACCAAATATTTGAATTTCTAAAGAAATTCTCTATCTACTATAAACCTAACCTACAATAAATGTCCATCGAAAAAAATAAAACTTTATGTAGAACATATAAATATCGATTTAAAGTTGTTCAATTCTCATTAAGGACATTAATTTTCAACCAAAGAGATTAATTTTCCACCAAAAAGAAACCAAATGTTACACACTGTTGATGAAATTGAAAAATCAATTTTAAATAAAAAAGAAAGATTTAGTCATCAAGAAGGTTAATATTCTACCACCCACGACGAATTGTCAACCATAAAAATTTTTGTTGTTGAAATTGTTACATTTTCAACGAAATAATAGGCCCACCATAATTATTTCCATTCATTTCATTCAGGCATTTTTTCAAAAATTTCTTTCATTCTTATATATAATACGTATATACTGTACAGATCGTGAAAGAATATACTTATTTTTTATTTTATTTATATTCTTCTAATGAATATTCTAATAAAATAGGCTCCCTCTTTTGTTTCTCATAAGTTTCAAATTTCGAATTTCGCGCTCGTTTCACTTACTTTTCTGGATGACCATTGAGGGCGCTAAACGTCAAAACCCTTTTTCGATTTGCCTAAAGTGTTATGAAACCGTATTTCCTGATTTCTGCTATTAATTATTTTTAAAAAATTTGCTTTTCGTTTAATTTGAGATCTAAAAATAAACTGAAAGATTTTCAGACCAATTTTGTAATTTTTCAGAGTTTAAAAAATGCAGGTAAAATTCGAATCATTTTAAAAGATGTTTAAAAGTTTTTCTTGTTTTTAAAAGATACGGAAATAATTTTAAACAATATTATATTAAAAAATCTACACGTTTGCAGATTTTGAAAAAGAGATTTTGAAAGTGAAGTTTTTTTCGTATCTTTAGTCAATCTCATTCCCTTTTTATATCAATAATCTCTTGTCCGAGATACTAAACTTAAAAAATTCTGTATTTTTAATCAGTGTATCATTTTCAAGCTTTCACATTTGTATTTAAATTAACACATTTACTACTAGTGACGTGTGTATCATTAATTTGACATAACATAGCGATTTAATAGGAACCCAGTGGGCACAAAGTTTGGCGACGTCTATACGACATGGTTACGACATCTTCACGACATCTTATTTCCATTTCGTTAAGGTATTTTTACGATATCGTAAATCAGTCGTATGATCTAGCGATGTATTTACGATATCGTAAAGAAACCGAAACGACATGGACATAGGATGTCGTAAAGATGTCATAAAGATATCGTAACGATGTCGTAAGGACGTCGCCAAATTTTGTGCCTACTGGGAATCAGGCTAAAATTGTATACAATTTTACGTCAAATATTGTCTTTTAGACAATAAATAAGAACAGTAATTTATCTTTATACGATTTGGAGGAAGGGTTTACAAGTCTTGAAATTTAATCTGCCCTTCCCATAAAATCAAACTAAATTCCTTAACATTTTTAAAACCCGATACAAAATATTCAAAATGAATTAAAATCAAATGAATTTTAGTGAAGTCATTGTATTTTTGAAATGACAATAATTCTAATGAAATTATTTCGGATTCCTTTTAGTCTGTGGGATGACTGTAAAATCCCTGTAAATCGTTCAAATCATTAAAAATATTGTGATGACCTTCGAATGCTCCGTTTTAAATTCTGTATGTGAACGATATATTTCGCTAATGCGTAAAATATTATATAAATAGTGATCTCAGTTAAAAAGAGTTTTACAAGTATGTTTTTTCTTCTTGAAACTTACTAATGAAATGTAAATACCTAAGAAGGATGAGGTTGACACCGATGAAAATAATCTATGAGATAACAAGTATACCATATACGAATTAGATTTGAAATCTTACGAAGCACTAGAATATTCGATCATTACACAAATTGTTCAACAAATTCTTAATTAGCAGGTTAATCAGGTTTTCCTCAAATAAGAAAATATGAGGATTGTGCCTACCATCCTGTTACTTCTGGCAGTTATTCTCAATTCCATTGGTGAATATTATAATAAATATCTATAATTTGTAGTAAAATTGTAGGGTTTTGAAAAATAGCAATTTGTCCAATGTTATTATTTTTTTTTTAATTTAACTGAGCTACATTACCTTGCCATTTTCCTCAGATGATTAGTGAGAGTGGCAGCTGTAGAGAAACTGAAATTAAGATATTTGTAGTAGTCCACTGTTTCAAGTTTGCGACCTGAGCTGTTCCATTTTTCTTCAGCCCTTCTTTTGCCTCATTTCAGAAATACAATGACCTTGGACTTGCGTTTATTTGCACCCTGTTTTGAGTCACATATTTTTCAAGTTTTTCCAGAGTATCCCGATGTTCTTTTATTATGTCAGACTCATCAGCTAGGTTGTCTGAAAATATGAGCCCCAAGATTTTGATATTTTCAATCATCGTGCCTTTTATATTATATCCCTCCCAATCCCTGTAGACATCATCGATGAGAATGTTGAATAAAGTTTGACTCAAGGGACACCCCACCCGCGTGAAAAAAGTTTGAATGGTTCAAGTACATCAAGGCACTTGGAAATATCTGACGAAAGCATGGGTCACGTCTGAATGGTAGCATGGCGCAAGCCTTGCTCTTGTCCGTTTCCCATGCTTAGGTCACGCTAAACACAAATGAATATTATTAAGAACATGTAAGTGTCAGAGAAAAATAGTCTGCGTTAAAAATGAAAATCTTAGGTTTACCAAGAGCCAACACGTCTCTAAATGTTAAGTTCGCTACCCGGGTGCATCAGGTCGCGCCCCATGTAGCTTAGCACGTATTCTACGAGAAATTAAAAAAAATTAAGAAGTTTCTAACAGCCAAAATTACTAAAAATTGTGAGTCGACGATCAAAGTTGACCGGGTTGAGCACCTGGTAGTGAAAAAAGTATTCTATGAGAACTTTTTAGAAATTTAAATTTGGTAAATAATGAAAACAATTCCGAATGGTGAGTCGAGGACCCGAATGCACTAGGTCGCGCCCCAGGTAGCTTAGCACGTATTCTAGGTGAATTTTTTAAGAATTTAATTGTCCCGTCTGCCAAAATAACTACCAATGGTAAGTCGACAACCCGTTTGCACCAAATCGGCCACTAGGTAGTTTAATAAATATACTACTGGAACTTTTTAAACATGTGAACTACCTGGTGCTCTACTCGGTGCACCCGGATTGTCGAATCACAATTTTCAGTAATTTTGGCTCTTTGAACAATCTAAATTTTAAAATAGTTCTTGTAGAATACGTGCTAAGCTACCTGGAGCGCGACCTGATTCACCCGAATCGTCGAATCACCAGTTGGAATTGTTGACATTATTCACCAAGTTTTAATTTTAAAAGAGTTCTCTTAGATTACGTATTAAACAACCTGGTGCTCAAACCTTTGCAACTGGATCGTCGACTCACAATTTTTAGTAATTTTCGCTGTTGGAACAATCTAAATTTTAAAAAAGTTCTTGTAGAATACGTGCTAAGCTACCTGGCGCGCAACCTGGTGCACCCGGGTCGTCGACTGACCATTTGAAAGTATTATCATTATTCAACAAATTTGAATTTATAAACAGTTTTCGTTGCATACGTATTAAACTACCTAGTGCTCGACTTGGTGCATGGGAAACGGACAAGAGCAAGGCTTGCGCCATGCTACCATTTAGCCGTGATTCATGCTTTTGCCAAATATTTGCAAGTGTTTTGCTATGCTTGAGTCATGCAAACATTTTTCACGCGAGTAGCCTTACTCTTATGGTTGTGATAAAACAATGTGTGAATTCTTCTTGCGTTATAATCTGCTCGAGGGTATTACTGAAAAGAACGTGGATCATGTGTAACAGTGTGCCCCTCACCGCTAAGCTTTTTAACTTTTCCAAGAGAATCTCCCTCTTCAGTTTTGTTCATAATCATAACTAGGATCCTATATCCCACATCAAGGATTGCGAGACCACTGCAGTTTCTAACGTCACCTTCTTCGTCTCCTTTATGAATAGGAACTATTTTATATTTATTTCTTACTCTCGCTATCTTGCCTTCACACCAAAAGACGTTGAAGATCTTCTTAATCTCTTTAAACTAAGACATGGGTGCACTTCGGATGCTTCGAATCGCCTCAAATAATATTTCTATGCTTATCTCACATTTTTCTTCGCGTGACTGTAATTTTTTTTATCACGGGAACGATTCCTTCTAAGTTCTTCTAGATTCTGATTATTTGAAATTTCGAATCTTTCATTCATTTTTTCAGTCGTTTCTTCTAAGCCCAAAAGATTTATGAACTGGGCTTTCGATTTATCCTTGCGTATTTTGGCATCCTAGAAACGTCGCTTACGTGGCCAAAACTAATTCAAAGCGTTTCAAACGTCATGCCTGGTCTTGCTAGATTTGACTCTACCCCACTACTCGTTTTCCTTCTCTCGTTTTTTCCTTCTATGCAGAGTCCTTAGTTTTTTCTTTTCGCCCCGGAATTCAGCTTTCTCTGCGTCTCCTTTGGTCTCTAAGTATTTTTTTTAGATTTTTGCACACTGCTTAATTTTTTGTTGGTCATATTCTTAATCTTAACGCTCCTAACTACCAGCGTGTGACATATTTAGAAAGACATGTTTGAATCTTCTGGCCATTCTAGGGTCTTCCGCCCTCTGTTTTACATCAAGGTTGATGTTTTCCACCTTGTTTTCCCAGCTTAAGTTCTGGATAATATCCTCTACGCGAAATGTCTCCATTTCCTTTCTGAACTCATGTGCTGCCCTTTCCATTTATGAAAAAGTTTAAAGGAAAATATTCCGGTTCGGTTTTTGGCACACTTTTTATATTCTCAATCTGAGAATCCTCCGAGTTCACTGTCTTATCTTTGGAGTGCCTAATAATTGAGTAAATACTACTAATAAGTTTGCCTTCGTCAAATTCACACTCACACTGTCCTTCGCCAATTCTCGCATACCAGTATTGTAGCATTATTACCCTTTCTTCATTTTCTTGGTTCTTATTATATTTAGAAATAATGTTTATTATATTTGAATGTAGTTGAGAATTGATTTCTTTCATTTGCAGAGCAAAATAACATTCTGAAATGCAAAATTCATAACTGATCGTTTTTTCAATAACGACCATTTCCCACTCTTTTGCTCTACCTCTTTCATTGTTGTTCGCCGAGGCCTTTACTACCTATAATAACCCGTTGTGCAATATTTCGATATCGAACTGCCTCAGAAATTCCTAGGCCTGTTAAATTGTCCCTTCTGCAATATACCAAACTAAGCATCTGACATCTTCCTTCTTCATTGCTGCTCTCAACTCGTTTCTAATCTAAGACTTCTCTCTCTCTGTAGGTCAGATCGTTTGATGTTAATGTCTCCACTGTTTCTCCCATAGTCCTTGGCGTGAATTTGGACTTTTGTTAATTTTTCGAGATTTTCCTGAATATCTGCGATCGTCGCTTTTAAAAATGATTTGCGACCAGTCGTGATCGGTTTGGCATAGTTTGGCGGAAATTTATCTGTTCACAGTTAGTTCAGGTGTATTACTCCCCTGGATTGTTTCCTGATTGTTATTGTCTACGTTCCGAACGTTTTCTGGTCTTGTGATTTCCAATTTTTGTTCCGTATTTTCTTCTACGTATACATTTTTTTCCTTTCTCTCGTTTTACTAGTCTTGATGTGTCCGTCTACTCTCTACACTCAGTCTCTTTTTCAAATTGAGCTATTTTTCAGTGCTCGGAAAATCCGTTCTGTTTCTAGTGGCACGTTCGCCCTTCAATTAACCCTTAAATTAATTTTACCTTTATCATCAGAATCTCGTCCTATTATTTTCTTCAACTTCCGTTTAATTCGGAGAAGGAGTATTTCATTTCTTTCAGTTTTGCATATTTATGTCGCTTCATTCTTTCCGCTTGAATCATCATAGTAGACTTTACGACACTTCTCTTTTTCGGGGCTGTAGGGGAAGCGAACAAAGAGTGTGAGATAACTCTTTCTCCTGCGTCAAGCCACGTGCGGCGATAGTTCAAACTCTTTGCTTTCGCTTGAAATCACGATAAGGGATCCTATATCCAGTCCAGTAAGGTTTAAGAATAAACTGTTGAAGATTCAACTACTTCTCTGCAAATTCGCATTGTTTGGTTTAATTTCTTTGTTTATGATTCAAAATCAAAATATTTGTTGTAGACATTAACTATTACCCTGGTTGGTGAGAAGTCATCTTTTTTTCTTCAATTAATTTTTCTTAATTGAAAATTAAACTTTTCTCTTTTTGGTTAAAAATTAATCTAGTTATTCAAAAATTAATCTGTTCTTTTAAAATACAACTTCTGGGTTAAAAATTAAACATATAACTATTTTATTTCGTGCAAAATTTGTCCGTTTTATTTCAAAATTCATATATTTTATGAAACATTACTCATTGCTTGTTCATATATTTTGTTAAAGATTCGTCTTTGATGGTAAAAAAGTAATACCTACTGCACTATGGCCGAGGAGCACTGCTCCTCAATTTTATCATGCTCTAAAGCCACACGCTTTCGTAAAATAATCTCTTAAAATTTCATTCCGTGTATAAGTTACAAAATATGTGAATTTACTATTGTATTCATTAAAAAATGGTCTCACGTAAGTCACTCCTAATTTCCAACAGAGGCGTACCAGCATCACAGAAAGAACAGGATGTAAGAAACATTACAGGTAATAGGAGTTAAGGCGATGTTAACCTGTTTCACCCATTACATGCGAACAGTTTAAGGATTCGTGACAAAAAGCCCAATCGACCAAGCGCCCGCCAAATGAGATTTGCACTCCAAAGGCCCGCGAATTAGAGAGCGACTAGGGGCATGGTCATACATTTATCCATCGTGATGAAGCGAGTCGCTCTCTGATTTGCGAGACTTTTTCGCGGAACGCGACTCTCATTTGGCGAGCGCTTTGTCGTTAGGGCTTTTTGTCGCGGATCCCAGTTTTACACACAACCTTTCGTGTGATATGGTTGACTACTTTAAAAAAATGTAATCTTCTGTATCTTGTTGCAGATTTGAGTTTACAATTCGATTGCTTACCTAATGGTGCCCCTATTCCCTACGGTCCTCGTTCCAGAAGTTCGCATCCCCCTGACGAAAATCAGTCTCCGGAAAGGTATCAAACACCAATGAGATCTCAGTCGTCGAGTTCTTCGGTCACGTATCATCCTACTGGCGAGTCTTCTCGGCATGCCAGTTCAGGGTTTTCTCCCGCCAATCGCTCTTTTTCATACATACTTGAATTTCAACCTGAGCAACTCAGATTTTTTCGTCTTGTTCCCCGAACCAATTCAAGCCGGCTGTTTGAAATTAGAAGATACACTTTTCCTCCCAATAAGCCAATTCAAGTGAGAGTAAATCGTCAGGTTCTTAGATCCATGCCAACTGGAGAACAAAAGGTATTATCAACATCTAACGGTGACGTATTTGCAATTATAGTAAGTAACCCGGCAACACTTCTTGGATTTTATACATCAAGTTCTGGCGTATATACACGGGCAAAAATTAACATGTACACCGGTGCAGTTGTAGATATGAACCGAGGAGAAACCTTCGATACTCCATTAGGCACGCATTCAATTATCTCAAGAATATTTAAAATAGTAACTCTGAATGACATCATTCAACAACAATAATTTAATGTTTTTAAGTGTCAATATATAATATTACCTGTGACATGTTACTTGCACAATCAATTTTCTTAATCAATCTTTTCAAACTAGTAATTCAAATCGAATTAACAAAATTGTTCCTCCAAATATAGTATGTAAAATAGCTATTGAACCTTAAAGGGAAACATTATACATTATGCATTAAAAATCATTATGTAACATTATGCGTTGTTATGTGAATAACTAAAAAATTGTACATTCTGCTGTTCTTATTTAAGGTTTTTTAAATAATAAAGAGGTCAGACGCATTTAAAGCACAGTATTGACCATTTTACGTTGTCAAGATTGATTGCTACACAGGAAGTAGTGAAGAAAACTAAAATTGTTTATTTGTTCATGATAATTTAATATTTTCTTAATTGGTGACATTTGAATAAAGCGAGCATTTTGTGAAAAATTGATGTACTGATATGCATATTCCTACCAGTATTTGCAAATTTTATGAATTCGATCGTTAAACAAATTGTTCGCCAATTTCTTAATAAGCCTAATTATCAATTTCTGCTCTAATTAGAAAATATGAGAATTAGAACTATTCTCGTATGATTCCTGGCAGTTATTCGCAATTATTTTTGTAACACTAATAATAAAAAATATATATTCATATAAGTCGAAGTACATTTTAAGGCTTTCCGAAAAAAACAATTTGTCGGCGTAATCCTTTTTCAAAATTTAACTACGCTAAATTAGCCTGAAAATTGATACTTTTTTATTAAAAACTCAACCATTTGTTAAAAATTTTATCAATCTTTTCAAATATTTATCTTTTTCGTAGATAGTAATTCTTCTCATTAATTAAAAATTTATATATATTTTAGGTTGAAAATTTATTTCTCCGGTTGAACTTTGAACTTTTTGACGGGAAATTGTTATTTTTTGCGAATTCAATTTTTTAACTGTAAATAATACCATTTTATTTTTGTTTCAAAATTAAATCCTTCTAGAGTCACGAATCCAATAGAAGTATAAGTCAATAAATGAGTCAAAGTTAAGAATGTGCTGAGCTTTCATCAGTTTCCAAACATAATTTGGAGTTGTGCAGAATACACCCATTACCATTTTGATATATTTAGTCTGAAGATTTTCTAATTCCACTTGCCTTTGCCATCCCCAGATCTCGAATCTACACAGACCGCCTGCTTTACCTAAAGTGTCTAGGAGATCAAGTCTTTTGACTAGCTTGTGAATCCTAGCTCTTCTCGTATTACCTCAGGCTGAATGTGTAGCAATACGCGCTTTCCCTGTCCGCTTTTTCAGCTTTTTAGTGTAAGCGGTATTTGCAAAGCATAAGAAATCAAGATATTTGTAGCTATCCACTATTTCAAGTTCGTGATCCTTATGGTGATCTTTCTGGTGTGTTAGACAAAATTGCAAGGTCGTTTGCAGACTCAAGAGCAAAGATTTTGTTATTTCTAATCACAGTTCCTCCTATGTTTTATCCCTCCCAATCTACGTGGACATCATCGATGAGAACGTTGAATGAGGTTGGACTCAAGGGACATCATTTCCTCACTCCTCTGGTTGTGATGAAACAAGCTGTGGATCTTTCTGTCATTATAACCTCGTTAAGTGAAACGCTGTAAAGAACTTGGATAATTTATAATATTTTGTCCCTAACCACTAAGCTCTTTAAATTTTCGAATGAAATTACACTGTCTACTTAATCAAAGGCCTTTCTAAAGTCAATTAAAGCCACATACAGCTTCCCTTTAGGCCTCTTCAATTTATTATTGTTTTGTAAGTTCAGAACAATTATGTGATCTCTCGTGGACCTCTTTTTTCTGAACTGAGCCCGATATTCGTGATAAAAATTTTTCTTTACAGGCCAATTCCTTAATATGTTGCTCATAATCGTAGTTAGGATGCTATATCGCACACCAAAAATTGCGAGACCTCTGTGGTTGCTTTATGAATAGGTACTATTTTACCACCCACTCCTAATTCCTGGCTTTAGAAAAGGTGAAAGGAAAATTGTACGATCTTCGGTGTTCCTGATAATTGAGTAATTACTACTTAAAAATCGACTTCTTCGAATTTACACTTACCCTGTTCTTCACCAATGCTCGCATTTCGACAGTTTATGTGAAGCGGGATAAACACGTGAATTAGCACAACAGCGAGCTCACATAAAGCAGCAGCGAGCATCCGTTGCTTACGAAAGTCGATGGAACTGATCGGATTATTTAGTGCCATGATGAAGTTAGCTTATCAATTGATTTTAATAAAAAATGTTATACTACGGTTTCAAATCAATTATTTACTCTAAGATTTCTTTTTAATATTTAATTGAAATTCACTGTAGTGTTTCGAATATATAACTGTCAATTCTTAACGTTAGAATAGTGAGCCTGCAGGCCTTAAAAAATTGACTTTTTGATTGATTTTTTTACAGCTATCTCTTACAAATTACCATCCATCAACACCTTATAACTTATCCACTCACTTCTATATCCTAACCTTCCTCGCTGCGCATGCATGTTTCTCTCTCTCTCCTCGCTATGCCTCACATTGTCAGCCTCTGTCGCCGCGATTGACCCCTAATTATTTACAATATTTACAAGTTTTCTTACATCTGCTTCCTCTCTTATTTACAATCCTTCCTTCGCTATTCCTGTTCCTCCTTCCTTTTCTTCTTCTCCATCTTACCCAACACCCCCTTCACCCATGCAACTGCCCTTTTGTCCCCCTTTTATGCAACAATACCTCCATGCTTATCCTACTCCTTTCGACCTCTTCACATTCCTCCAGCCAGTGCTCAACACAAATACTGCGCTCTCTCCCTTGGCATCATCCACAAATAGTTTCCGTCAAACCTTGACTCTCTTATTCTATGTCTCCTTCTGCTTTCTCTTTCGCCATGCCATTCTTTTGAACCCACTCATATACCTACCTTCCTTCCTCATGCATCCTTCTCACTTCATCCATCAGCAATCCATTCGTTCTAAAATACCTTTCTCTTTCCACCTCCATCTTTGCCCTACTATGTCTCTTCGCCTTCTCCCACCAACACCCCTAAGCAGCTTACTTCCCCCCTCTTCCAAAAATGTCTCCTCAAGTTTACACGC
The DNA here is from genome assembly GCF_010883055.1 of Belonocnema kinseyi. NCBI lineage: Eukaryota > Metazoa > Arthropoda > Insecta > Hymenoptera > Cynipidae > Belonocnema > Belonocnema kinseyi. The sequence goes on along the minus strand of NC_046660.1, from coordinate 8,376,919 downwards.
TCGACTTCATGTTATTATTTCCTAAATTTGATCTTCCTGCCTCCCTCCTGACAATATAGTTTGGCGTATTCATTGCCAACCTCAGTGTCCACTTCACATACCTCCCCTATATCCTATTTACCTCCTCACTTACCTTCCACCCACACCTTCACTCCGCAAAATAAGACAATCATCACTAGCGAATCAAACAATTTCATTCTCCTTACAAAATCATCCGCAAACAATCTCTTCCCCAGCCCCCACACCTGCCTCATCAGCACATTTGCCCTTCTTACCCTCTCTTTTATATGACCATCCACTCCCCCATTCGTTTGAGAAAGGAAGCCCAGGTACACAACCTCTTTCACCTCCTGCACCGCTTTTCCATCCTACTTCCACTCCCGTCGTTTATCTCCCCCACCTCCTTTTCTGAACATCATAACCTTCGACTTGTCTGCATTTAACTCTAGCCTATTTTTGTCCAAGTATCTTCTTAACCTTTTCATCATCTCCTTTAAAGCCTCTTCGCTCTATGCTAGCAGCACTATGTCATCTGCATATGCGAGTGACCATATCCTGACTCCTCCTACCCAGAGTAGTTTTGTGGTCAAGAGTTTGGACCTTCATGGCGGAAAAGGGTGGCTCTCCTAGTGCTGGGGGATCCTAGGGGTGAGAAAAGGGTGTCTGCAAGGGATGTGCGGGGTGAAATAGGGAAAAAACTGAAATTTTAAGGCTGTAAGCCGCAGCATCCTTAAGATACATCTGTTTGCTGCAGTGCGTACTTAGGTGTATGGATAAATTACAGTTACCGACGGAAAAGCGGGAGGTGGGCAGCGAGAGTACTGGAAGTGCTGGTAGTGAATTAGATGAGGAGGAAGTTCCCAGAAGGACACGACGACCAGCTGTGCGTGGCCCGGTGTCGAGTGGCGCGTCAGGGAGGGGAAAGAATCAGAGCGAAGGAAGCGATAAGGCAAGGGAGAGAGTGACCAGTACAAGCGAGGGAGAGGATCTCCTGAAGAGGAAAAGGGAAAGCAGAGAGAGCCCGGAGAAAAGCTCGCAAGAAAGTCCGTTTAAAATAAGTGTACGAATACGTAGGTCACCCCCCCCCCTCCCCCATGAAAATGGATGGGCAGGCGGAGAAGGTGGCTCTCGGGGTGCTGATAGGCTGAAAGGTTAGCGTCGGTAAGGACACAGTAAAAAAAATGTTCGAAATGATACCGAAATCAATATCATTTTGATATATAACAAAAATGATACCGAATTCAAGAGCATTTTGATCGGCCGTAGAGAATGATCGACTTTTGAGATTATACTGATCTCAGTCGGTATCATGTATAAAGTCAAGCCAAGATGGCTGAAATTCTTACAATACTTTAGCTCATCTTCAAGCTTTGTATGGTTTCTGATCGTGCAGTATACTCGGAAAAGTTAAAAAAATAACGAAATCTGATAGTAGAAAATATCACCTGTTTAGTGTAATTGTGACTTACGTGCGGTTAGATACAATTTTTAGGTTATGTCGTTATGACACCGGCGCCAATAATTGGCAGCCATTTTACTTAGTCTAGCATATGAACCAAAAAATGAGATTAAATTGATCCGAATGGAAAATCATTATGATCTCGAGAGTCAAATAATTGCTCGAGCAAAATGCTCTGCAACAAAATTTATCCTTTTTTTACTGTGGAAGGAAAAAGAGGATAAAATTAAGGAGATGAAAGAAGATATTAGCATGTGGAAGGGAAGGGCGGAAAAAAGGCTGGAGTGGATGTAGGGCGGGTCGGGAATGAAAGTAGTTGACAGGGCTGGACGGAGTAGAGAACGAGGCGGTGCTGTTTGACCCACAAGAGGTAAGGCAGAGGCTAAAGGGGGTAGTGAAAAAAGTATAGAGGGGGTGGGATTCCTGAAAGGGTGAAAGAAGGGGTTGATTGTACAACTGTGTGAGAAAAGGGATAGGGATAGACAGGAAAATTATAGAGGAATTACGCTAATGAATACTGCGAACAAAATATACGCGATGTTGTTGGCAGATAGGCTGCGCAAGGATGTTGAGGGAAAAGGAATATGGCCGGAGACGCAGGCAGGCTTAGGGAGAGAAGGAGTGCTATGGACAGCCTAATATTCATAAAAGGAAGTGATTTTCTGTCAAATAACTTCTTTCTATGTTTCGTTATGAAAATTAGCAATAGTCTCAAATGCAATCTTCCCACTTGAAGCGTTGACGTGCAGTGTTTGCTGAAAATAGTAAGGTTTTTTTCAAACTGCCGTCCCCGAAGGGTTTAGTCGAGTAAGCAAAAGAATATCTGGGCCGATTATTCAAGAGGCAGCTCTTCCTTTAAACGAGATGCTCAGCAGCCCGTAAACGTTTAAAATACGTACGCAGGTAAAACATTTAAGATAAAGTTCCGCATAGCTGAATTCTCCGATTTTCTTTAAAAAATTCATACTGTTTTGCTGTAGGGTTCAATTTTAAAAAAACGAACAGGGAAAGCAGAATCGTAAACGGTCAGTCGATTTCGTGGGAAACTGTTGCCGACCGCTTCTCTTTTTGTAGGGAGATCTCGATGGTTGCTCTTGACTGTAAATTCGAAGAGGAAAGTCGCATCGGGGGTGTCGGTGAAGTAGTCGAAATAGATGAGTGCAATATCAGCCGTCAAAAATACGGGCGAGGGCGTGCAGTGAAAGGATCAGGAATCCTTTATACTTTCAAGTATAATTAAGATATGTGGACCAAAAGGAGAATGTTTAACATTATCGTAATAATTTGTGTCTTGCGAAATATTAAAGAATAAATGTCAGTTCGGTAAACTTTAACAGCGCAGATTAAATTTTCGAAATGTACATGAAAGATTTTTAAAAGTAATCATTAATGCACGTGGTGTAATTAATAAAAAATATTCTGTCACACATTCAGGAAAAATTGGATAAAGTTTCATGCTTGTTAAGTAATCCTTGCAAATGTAAAGTCAAGCAAACTTTAAATTATGCAATGACAATAATTCCCTCAAAATCGATTTCAGAATGATAAATTTCAGTTATTCTTTCTAAGTAAAAATGTATTATTTACTTAAAAGTTTGGTAAAGTTTTGAATGTTTTCCAGAGAAAAATTGATTTTGGTTATGTTATAATCTCCTGTGTACTTTATGAAGTTTGTCCTCTGTAAGCAAGCTTTCTAATTTTTTACGTTAGACTTTATTCGACAGTTTGGTAAACCGATAGTCACGCAATATCTTCCATCGCGTCCACAATCTTTCAGGATCGTATTCAAATAAATGTTAGTTTGTAAAATTGCAAAACAAAATAAGATTTCATTAAAGTAGGAAATTAAAAATGTAATTACCATGAATAGCAGTTGACGCCCCTAACATAAGCCTGAGTGCTGCCATTTTAGCGGTTTTTGTCATTTTAGAGGTTTTCCCACTAAATTTTTTAGGTTTTTAGGTTTTTCCGTTCTGTCGGATGAAAAAATTATTTTCCACGTATTTAGTAGGAAAAACTATGATTAATTGATTTATGAGAAAATTTATTATTTTTAAGAAATGAAAAAAATTGATCTGTAAAATAAATTCTTTATAATCCTAAAACCTTATATCTTCGTGATCATCACTTTTTCGTACCTTATTCCTTTTTAAAATTAAAACTTGCAATTGAAAAATTTTATTGTTTATATCTTGAATAGTTTAAAAATTTGCGGTATTGAGTGTGATGAATGAAAATTAAATTTTGTATTCAAGAGAATAAAATATATTTGTATAAAATCTTACAGAAAATGTAGGATCGGCGAAGTCCAATAAATCTAGCCACTTCTTCCATTTAGAATTCAAATGCTAAAATTAAAATTTTAGTTGAATAATACGGTACCATTTGAATGAATTGGAAAATAAATCAATTTAATTAATTATTAGCAAAAATTACTCAGACAAATTAATTGAATTTTTTAAATTTTGCAAATTGGTACTTATTCAATTTGGAAGAATTAGAATTTAAAACTGAACTAATTATCTTAAAAATCATTGAAATTTAAGAATTTTTATTTATACATCTTTAAAATTGAAAAGTTTTTAATTTTTCAAATTAAACTTTGAAAATTATGCAATTTTCACCATTAAAACAGTTTCAATTCTGATGATGCACAATAAAAATATCTTTAATTTGGAAGATTTAGAGTTGAAAATTTAAGTTTAGATCTTCAAAATTATCCATCATTTTATTTGGCACACCAACACAATAAATGGGATCAAAGTGATGAAAAAGCTTAATTATCCGTGTCATACTGAATCCCCGACCCACTGTCGAGAATGACCCTGGAGGAAGGTAGAGAAGTCACCACAGCTCTTCATAAACGTTGGGAGGAAGAAAAACCTGAATCGAACTGGTGAAGTTTTTTTGGCAAATCGCGCGTCGCACGATCTTTTCACAACATTAAAACCATCTGAGCTACATAATTCCGAAACATATTTATATCAACGAAAACCTTGATTATTTATGTTTGATTATTCGTTTGCAAAAAATTAATATATTTAGTATAGTATTAGAAATTATGGTGTGAAGATGAAGTCAAAGTTTTCTCTGTATAATACTTACTTAATTATGGAAGCTTCTAATGTGTCCCCTAAGGGTTTAAATTTTTCTTACACCTTCTCTATTCCTTTACACACCCTCCACACACTTACTTGGTGGTGGAAGGGGGACCTACAGTTTAAGGTGGGTTCCGAACCACCAAGAGCAACAGCCTTAAGTACTTAGAGAAAACCTTTTTCTCTAGAGGTACCGGTCCCACGACTCTCCGGAGATGAACAACTCCCTTGCTAGGCTAGTGTTCACCGCATGGGCCACCGCGACTCTTCCAGAGTGCGAGGCGGGAATCGAACCCGCAAGTCGAAGGAGTGGGTCCAAAGCCTACGCTTTAGTCCCCACGACCATCGTCCCACTTAAGTTTTCTCTGTTTATAAGCAATAGGAAACGCGATATTTTCATAATAGTTGTTTGCCGAAACCAATGGAGATACGATGAAAAAAGAAGATCGAGTGTACAGGTAGGTTTTTTTCCAATATTATGTCTGTAACCAGTCACATAGGTGCTTTGCCGCCCACCACGGGACCTTAAAAAGAGGTAGGGGCTTGAACAACATTATTTCTGTGACCAGTCACAGGAGTGCCTTCCCGCCCCCATGGGACCTGGAAAAGGGATAAGGTGTTTGACCAACATTATTTCTGTAACCAGTCACAGGGGTGTCTTTCCGCCCTCACGAAACCTGGGGAAGGGGTAGGGAGAAATAGTAGGGATTTGACCAGCATTATTTCTGTAATTCGTCACATAGGTGACTAATTACTCTTGTCGCCACTTAGGGCCTATTGCCACGGTAATGCACAGTACCGAAACAGTTGATCGTTAGATATATTACTAATTGTCTGGTAAACTATCACTCGTGAAAAAAACGCTTTGAAAAGAAAATTTGTATCTCAATGAGATCTGCAACTTTTGTCTGAAAAATTTTGCAGAATTTTGCGTATTGGCTTAGATAAACTCAAAAATCTATGATGTTTTATGGATTTCTTAAAATGAAAATCGATACTTCATTCATTTTCTCGGAAACTATCACTCACAGAAAAAAATATTCGAAACAAAAAATATGTTCCTCAATCGAAAGTACAACTTTTGTAAAGAACATTTTGCGAAATTTTGCATATTGCTTTTCGCCATTCTTTTGAAGCCTATGTATCATTCTCCCTAGTTCATTACATACCGTAGCAAGCCCGGCATTATTGTATATAAAATAATATTTATTTTGTTTGAATGTAATTGAGAACTGATTTCTCTAATTTGCAGCCCAAACTCACATTTCAAAATGCAAAATTCACCACTGATCATTTTTTAATTTCCCAATACATGTCCCCCTTTCATCCTACGCCTTTTATTGTCTCTCGTCGCGGTCTTTGATACCTATACAAACCCGTCGAGTATCCTGTTAATAAAGTTTTTTTCTTTTTCCTTCAGATTCAGGTTTCCAGCAGGATTACGATATTGAACTGCCTTAGGAATTCCCAGCTTGTTCGTTGCTTCGAAAACATTCCGAGTTTTACCATTTTTTGGCCCGCTCTTATCACTCCAGAAAAGTTCTTCATCCTCAATCCACCATTTTATATACTTGTATCCTGCATTCTTCCCATTCCTCCTAGCTTGTCTCAACTCGTTTTCAATCCAAGACTGTACTTCTCTCTCCCTATAGATCAGATTAACCTCGAAAACGATCGGTTTTGCCTTTTAATTTATACTTATTTCTGAAAAGAAGTATCCTTCTTTTAACTTTGTGAGATTTTCCTGGATATCTACGACGTCTCTTTTTCGACTGATTTGCAATATTTAATGTCGTGATAGTTTCGGTCTAGTTTGCCGGAAAATGATCTGTTCGCAGTTCCATTTTTTAATTCCTTTTTGTTTCAGTGTTGCTTCTGTGGTCTTCGTTCAGAACGTTTTTTAGTCTTACGATTTTTATTTTTAGTTCTGTGTTTTCTTCTATCAAAAATTTTTTCCTCTTTCTCGCTTTACGGGATGCTGATGTGGCCCCCTTCTGTCTAACCTCAGTCTCGTTTTTAAATTCAGCCATTTGCAGTGCTTTGAAAATCCGTTCTGTTTCTTGTGGCGCATTCGTACATCAATTATTAAGTATTTCAGCTACATGTGATACAAAGTAGAATAAAAATTTTACTACAAGTAACTAGTCATTTACATGTTCTTTATCTATAATTCTATTTAATTGGATTCTATTTTTGGTGATAAAATTTATTCCTTCATGTTTCTGAACATTATAAATACACGAAAAAATTCATATTGTAAATTATTTTACAATATTAGGAAATAATTATATTCTCAACATTTCTCATTAACACGTCTCGTGAATATTGCAGTTTATTTGTGCAGGGCTGACCTGGAACTGAGGTATCAGGTTATGGTGTTCTTATGTATACTCTCTACGATGCCTTTGATTGGACAGAGCGCCCACCGTGGGGACAGGTCGAACCTGGTTGTCCAATCAAGTCTTTTTTTTTTAATCCGCAAGGACGGAAAGCCAAATCGGATTAGTATTATATCCATTGTTCCTATTGATGTTATTAGGGCGTTGTAAGATTTCGATTTCTTCTTTATTTTTTTCTGGGAAAGATATAGTGTGTTTTTGCAATGACTGTTGTTTTGTCAAATAAAATGTTATATCCTGTATCGATATGATGTTCCTCTAGTGCTGATTGCGCGAAATGTTTTAGTCCGACTTCGCTCACATGTTTCTTTATACGTTGGCTGACAGCTCTCCCGGTTTCTCCAATATAGACTTTGCCAAAAAAAGAACAAGAGATTTTATATACTCCTGAATCACTGAGGAGTTCCTTTTTGTCTTTAGGGTTATTTCGATGATGTCCTATTTTCGCAGGTCGTTTAAATATGGTTTGGATGTTGTGTTTGGTGGGAATTCTTCCAATTTTCTCTGTCTACATACACGAAACTTCAGAAGGACCCTACAAAAACAATAGTTAGTAAAACAAAAACCCTTCTCAAAGACTCTAAACTTGACAGCCAACAAATATCTAAATTAATACCTACTAATCCCATCTCTCCAAAACTTTACGGGCTCCTAAAAACCCACAAAGATAACATTCCACTTAGACCGGTTGTCAGCGCAATAAACTCACAAACTTACAACCTAGCACGCTTCCTCGCTACAGATCTAATTTCTTTTACAAAAAACTCTATCTCTCACGTACAATACTCATTTAAATAATCGAAAACATACAACAGATCCACATTCAAACCCAAGACATCATAGCGATTTTCGATATAGTATATCTCTTTACTCTTTCTTTACTATTAAATGTTTTATAAACTTACCTTCTAAGCTCGTATCCTTGATTGAGCACTGTCTCAATAATACTTACTTCTCTTTTAATAATTAATTCTACAAACAAACCTCAGGGACATCAATGGTATCCCCAATCTCACCTGTAATAGCCAGTATCTTTATGGAACATCTAGAAACTAAAATCTTCAACCAAGCTAAGCTTAAACTAGAATTTTGTTTCCGTTATGTTGATGACAGAAAACCCACTTATGCAAATAGATACCTGCATGCCTCCTCCCACTATCACCAATCAGAAAAACAATCGGTCATCAATTCCCTTGTATAAAGAGCTGTCTCTTTAACAGGTGAAGATAACTTACGAAAGGAATTACAATATGTTAAACAAATCCTCATACAGAACGATTACACAAACAAACAAATGAACAAGTCAATAAGAAAATACACGCAAAAAAAAGTCAACACAACCTGCGAAAGTAAGAAAGAGAATAACGACCACAACCCTACCCTACATCCAAGGTATCATAGAACAAATAGGAAGAATTCTCAACAAACACAACATCCAAACCATATTTAAAGAATCTGCGAAAATATAACTATATCGTGTAAAGGAACATGAGAGTAAAGTCAGGATAAAATATTTCACGCAATCAGCACTAGCTGAACATCATATCGAAACAAGACGTACCATTTTCTTTTACAAAACGACAGTCATTGCAAAAGCACACAATATCTTTTCAAGAAAACATAAAGAAGTACGCGACATCTTAAAATACCCTGATAACATTAATAGGGACATTGTATATAATACCAATCCGATCTGGCTTCTTGTTCTCCCGGATTTGAAAAGCAGACTTGATTGGCCAATTAGGTTCGACCAGCTCCCACGGCGAGGCGCTCTGGCCAATCAAAGGCATCGTAGAGGGTATGCATAAGAAAATCATAACCTGATGCCTCAGTTTCAGTTCAGTCCTGAAAAAGTGAACTGCAATGTTTACGAAACGTCGGAAAAATCAGTAGTTTTTTACACGATTTGAACCTGATTTTTTTTCAATAATTATGTGACAATTATTGAATCCTTTTTGATAACGATTCTGTCCTTGTTTTTTCAATCCCCATAACAGTAGAAGGTATCTCTTAGACGAAATACCTTTTTGTACCGAGTGTAGATAATATTTTTCTGAATACTTTTGATTCGGTCAAATCGACGATGAATTAGAACCTTTTAAATCTTCTTTAAATTTGCAGATTCCGTTGTTATTATTTACTCTTTTTTCGAACCGACCAAGGAAATTCAAAAAGTTGTTATGCTAATCTTGTAGTGCATTCAAAAAGCAACCTTTGTGAAAAAAGTTATTAGGATAAATTGTTTGATTCTGGTTGCAGTCCGCTCTCTGAATAGTACCGGGCATGGGCTGGTAGGGGAGTAGTTTTGGTTAGACTCAGCTTCCACATTCTGGGCACGTGAACGTCTCATCGAAATCGAAACCACTTTCCCTAAAAATTGCCGCTCTTTAGTTTTCTTTTTTTGACCCCGCAAATACAAAGTATACGTGTTTGTATGGATGTATTTTTTTCTAGATTTTAAGTCGACAAAAATGAGTCGTTCTTGTAAAAGTATTAATTCGGTAAGACTTTAACTAATTATTATATATACTATAAAGCACCAATCCGGTATATAGTCTATTTTCGTACATGGATTTAAATACCAACGCTCGAAGCGATAGCGCAACGTGATGGATGCATTCGAGGACGAATGAGGAGAAACGAAACTATTTAAAGCAAAACTATTCAGCGAGCAGACTGCATTTGAATTTTTTGGTCTTTCAATTATTTTTTCAGCTGCTTTTTCTCTATCCAAAAGATTTATGAAGTGGGCCTTCCATTTCTCCCTATTGGTGTTAGCACCTTTGAAGCGTCGTATGTTGACTCAGAATGCATTCAGAGCGTTTCAGAAGTCACCCATGGATTTACTAGATTTAAATCTTCCCTACTGCTCATTATAATTCTCTGTTTCTTCGCGTTAGAAGATCCTCTAGTGTTTTCTTTATCAAGCAACTCAGCTTTTTCTTCGCTTCCTTTAGTAATAATATTAACGTTTCGTGAAAAATATGAAAGGATGAAATTCACTTTTCCAATGCCTTTAACATATCGTCTAGAATTAATATTATTTTTCTAAAGTGTCAGTTTAAATTTTTTAATGTATTCGATATAGTTTTCGCTATCACTTAAAAGATTATAAAAGTTGTGGTAGCAGTTTTTAAAATTTTAGCACATACATTTTTTTTATTCAATCTGAGGCTAATGAAATGTAAATATATAATAAGGATAAGTTCGACGCCTATAATATAGAAGATAACGACTATACCGTATATGTATTATATAATCTAATGAAGCACTCGAATATTAATCTGTTACATTGTGAATCAATTTCTTCATTAAAACATTAACTACTTTTTGCTCTTATCAGAGAAGATGAGGATTGCTCCTATTTTCGTTTCTTTTATGGCAATTATCTTTCATTCTATTGGTGAATATATTAATTTTTGTTGAAAATTAATATTTTTTAGTTAAACATATTTTCTTCGATCAAAGATTTAACTTTTCCCTTTTTGGTTGAAAATTAATCTCATTAATTGAGAACAACTCATTTTGATCAGCAGTTTGCATTTTGGGTTAAAAATTTAAATAAGTACCAAATATTTTCATCTTATTTGTTGTTAAAAACGTATCCTTTACATTTAAAAATGCATTTATGTCATTGAAGTTTATCTTTGTCAGTAGAAAATTCATTTTTCTGTTTGAAAAATTCTTTTTATTTTGTTTAAAATCAGTGTTTTTATCTCAAAACGTAACTGTTTCATGTTTCTTGAAAGCTTATCTTTTCATATTAAAACATTATTCGTGTTGATAAAAACTCGTATTTTTAGATTAAAAATTAATATTGGTGCGTTAAGAATTCTACCTTTTTGTTACAAAAGTAGAATATTTTTGAAGTTGAAACTAAACACTTTTTTCGGAAAATAATCTTTTCAGTTTAAAGCTAAAATTCTTTCTAGTTGAGGATTAGACTGCTTTATTTAAACTTCGTATTGTTTGGTTTAGTTTCGCTGCTTATGATTAAAATTAAAAATTTTGTTCTTTTTCTTTCTTTTGATTGCAACTTAATTTTTTCTTAAAGTGAATGTACTTTTTCCCTTTATGGTTTGAAATTGATCTTTCATAGTTAAAAATTCAATTGTTCCGTTAGAAAATCTTGTATTTTGTTGATTTTCGTAGAGTACCGGCATCAAGAAAAAGACTGTGTTTAAAAGACGTTGAAGGCAGTAAGTGTAACGTGGACGTTATCCCCATTCCGCTTAAAAAAAAGTTTATCCTCTGTTTCTTGTTGCAGATTTGAGTTCACAGTTCGATTGTTTACCGAATGGCGCCCCTATCACGTATGTTCCTAATTCCAGAACTTCTCATTCTCCTGAAAGGCATCTGTCATCTACCACACCACAGTGTTCGAACTCTACTGCCAGATCTTCCCCTACTGTCGAGTCTTCTCTTCTTGCCAGGTCCGGGTCTCCATCTGCCAATCACTCTGTTCCATACATAATTGGAATTTCACTTGAAGAACTCCAATTTTATCGGCTTATTCCACAAAAAATGTCGAACCGGGTATTTGAAATTCGAAGATACATTTTTCCTCCCGATAAACCAATTCAAATATGTGGAAGCCATAATGTCCTTGAGCCCATGCCAACCAATAACCAATTTGTGTTATCAACATCCAATGGTGACGTATTTGCAATTTTAACAAACAGCACAAGACAACTTCGTGGATTTTATACAACAAGAACAGGCTGCAGACGACGGGCAAAAATAAATTTGTACAGCGGCGCGGTTGAAGAAATGACCCGAGAAGAAGCTAAGGACGCTCCATTAGGCAATCGTGTATCAATCTCAAAGATGTTTAGAACAGTACATATAAGCGAAATTCCACAGCATTAATTTTATTTAACAAAAATGGTAAAACTAAAATATAATATTATTTGTGATACAAAGTAGGATTATTATTGTCTAAAACTTAATTGGTTACCCACCTAGCCATTACCTACAATAAGAACGCTGAGAACATTTATAATGATTTAGGATTTTTTGTTAAGGTTCTTTGAACGGTATCAAAAAAGTGGTGAAATTTGTGGAGAACACAAAAATTTATCACTAAGATTCGACAAATTGGGATTAACAAAGTTTTAATAACGCGGTGTCAAGATATTGGATAAGCATCTAGTTAAAAAAATAGGGGAACTGCTAAAAAGCGACAGTGGAAAAATGTAGCAACTGCGTGAAGTTTGAAGGAAGCCGATTGACACCATTCAGTTCAGTGATATCAGAATTAGATTAAAATTACCTTGCCCAATGCAAGACATTCTTCGAGAACTTATGCAATTCGAAAAAGCAAAATTATAATGACTTTTTGTTTCTTTCGGTCATTCTATTATTTAAACGCCAATAATTCTAATAAACTTCTTTCGAAAGCCTTTTAGCCTGCGGGATGACTTAAAATCCCTCTAAATCGTTTAAATTGTTTAAAATATTTAAAATCCTAAGAATGGTATGCATTAAAGTATCGATGTGAACGATAATACTTGGCTAATGCGTTAAAAATATTATATAAATAGAGATCACAGTTTTAACGAATTTCGCAAGTATGCTTTTCTCCTTGAAGCTTAATAATGTAACGTAAATACTTAAGAAAAAATAAGTTTGACGCCGATAACGATAATCTATGAGATAACAAATATGAGATATAGTAATTATATAAACTAATAAAGAACCAGAATATTCGGTCGCAACGTATATTTTTTACCAATTCTTCCATTAACATATTAATCAGTTTTTCCTCTAATTAGAAAATATGAGGATTGTGCCTACCCTTCTATTATTCCTGGCGGTTATCCTGAATTCATTGGTGAATATCATAAAATATCTATAATTTGTGGTACAATTTTATTAAAAATTGATCTTTTTGGTAGATAATAGTTAATATCATTAGTATAAAATTCATCTATTTGGTTGAAAATTTATTTCATCGGTTGAACATTGAACATTTTTGTTGGACATTTTTAGTTTTCTTAGACTTAGCTTATCTACCTGACAATAACAGTATTTTAGTTTTGGTTTAAACTTTACTAAAAGTTTATTAAAAAATTTGCAGTTGTCCGTAGAAAATTCCATTGTATACTTATAAAGAAGTTTATACAATTTGAACCAAGGTAAAAGGTCATAATTCCAATTAATAACACCGGCACACAAAAAAGTGGTCTGTCCGACAGACTACACTAGAATATCTATATGTTTTTGGGGTCGCTGAATTCGAACCTAGTGTCCAAATAACCAAGTTGACTAGTATTTTTCTAAAAAACGAAAAAATAGACGTAAAATCGACAAAAACAGCGATTTTTTAGGTATATTTTTGCAAAAAATATATTTTCTTGCCCGGTGGACTTAAACAACATATTTATATGTCTTTTGGTTCGCTAAATTCGAATCTGAGGCCCAAATCATTAATTTGGCTTATACTTTTTCGAAAATCGCAAAAAAAGACGTAAAATCGGCGAATGCAGCGATTTTTCTTGTATACTTTTGCAACGAAAAAATGTTTCATGCACAGTGGTCTATATCAGCATATCCTTATGTTTTTGGGGTCGCTGAATCCAAATCCGGGGTCAAAATAACCCAGTTGGCTCATATTTGATCGAAAAATGCAAAAATAGAGGTAAAATCGACGAAAATAGCTGTTTTTAGTTCATATTTTTGCAAAAAAAAAATATATATCTTCATCCCCGGTGGACTTATCCAGCATTTCCTTATGTTTTTGGGGTCACTGATTCTGAATCCGAGGTTAAAATAACCCAGTTGGCTCATATTTGATCGAAAAACGCAAAATTAGACCAAAGAACGACGAAAACCTTTACCTTCCTCGACTGGGATTATTGTTCACTGTAGTTTCCCTTTGCGTCTCACGTTTCGGGGTTTTTAATTTGCGTTTGTCTCCTTGCATGGTTATAGCAGGATTTTTTGTAAATAAGTTTTATTTACTTTTAGCGTTGTCCAGCAACAACGACGTGGACGTAGTGCTTTATCACCGTGAGTCCCCTGGTCTCTCACGCTTATAGGGTTCTTTTATTTTTTATTTTTCTTTATATCGCTTGTATCGGACCCTTTTGTCCTCAAAACACCTACGTAGTGAGTTTCGCTTTCGCTTGGTACCTTGATTGACTTGATCTCGTTTTAAACTCCAACAGTAGTCAGCCATCGTGTTGATATCCCAACATCCCTGATATTGTCTGGAAACTTATTTAAATGCGAATGAAGAAAATGTAGCTTCAAATTCATAAGGAAGGCTAGTTTACCAAAGTATCTTACCATTTCTGAAACCACATTTTGATAGTCTCGACTTTTCTTACTACTTAACCCTTAAACGGCCAAAACGCCACTACCGGTACACTGCTTTTCAACGGCCAATAACTAAGATTATTCGACGCTAGAAAAAATTGAGACACATATATTTTTATTGCTTAAGATCTCATCTTTATGACGGTGCCAATGAAATTCCTCAAAAAATTTACTTATTATCCCAAAATGCAGGTTAAAAAAAAAACGTGATTTTTCGTGCCTATTTTTTTTTGTGAACCATTTTCCAAAGCTTTTCGAGTCTGTAATTAATCCTGAATCTCACTAACGGGTGGAATAAATGTCTAAACTTTGAGAATCTATGGTTCAAAGATCCATTTTTCGTTTTAGTATTTTCAAAATGGCGTCTTAATGGCAAAATTTTTGTGAAAACATTCATGAATTTTTTTACATTAAACGATGCGTATTCAGGCGTATTCCTCGGCTGATTACAAGAACTTTTTATTCTTGACAATTTTTCCGAAAAGCGCATAGTTTTTCAATAAAAAATTTTCATAGTTCTAAGCATCGTGTAAGAATAAAATGATTCACGAATATCTATCGTCCATCTGCCGCAAACAAAGTTTACGTTGCCCAACTATCACCAACGTGGAGGTTGATGAATATCGATAGTCTCTCTTTTTTTTAAGGGATTTTATATATTTTTTTTACATTTAAAATTTTTTTTTTTATGGAGAACTTTTTTCATTTCAGATTTCAATCCGTTGAAATCATTTTGATCCTGCTGTTTCAGAATGTAATTTTGAGAAACAATGTAAGCAGCAATACATGTTGCAAT
>NC_046660.1:8339268-8361747 GCF_010883055.1 Belonocnema kinseyi | reverse complement strand
AAAACGTGATTTGGTTCCAATTGTTTTTGAGATGCTGTGTAGTTATGGAAAACAGATCTATATGATACATTCGGTCTGGGAAATTCCGATCCCGAATTCTGGTCATCTGATGAATCATGTCCATCAGAGCCAGAGTAATCTGGATTAGGTATGATGATACGTTCATCATTTTCATCGGAATCCCATTCCGATTCGGAGTTTGTTGCAATTTTTGAGGCTTTATGCTTTGGCATTTTTTTTGCTGGGTGTACTCGAAAATCCCCAGGATGACAATGCGGTGAAGGTGTGGTTTGATGTCAGAGTGCAATAAAGGTTACGGAATCGTTGGTAATTTTTTATTGAAAAACTATGCGCTTTTCGGAAAATTTGTCAAGAATAAAAAGTTCTTGTAATCTTTTGAGGAATTTCATTGGCACCGTCGGAAAGAGGAGATCTTAAGCAATAAAAATATATGTGTCTCAATTTTTTCTAGTGTCGAATAGTCTTAATTATTGGCCGTTGAAAAGCAGTGTACCGGTAATGGCGTTTTGGCCGTTTAAGGGTTAAAAAGTTTTTACAACATTTTTAGAACTAAGCCAGGCATCTTTTTCAGTGCCAGACATTTTTGTAACGAATTCTGGATCCTGCAACTTTTTTCTTTTCTGCGGTCCATTGAAGATCCTCTCTTTTAATTTTGCTTCGGAAAGTTGTGGAAATTGATCTTCCAAATACGCATAGCAATCGCCATCCTTGTCAAGCGCTCTGACAAACTGTTTCATAAGACCCAGCTTTATACGAAGGGTCGGAATCAAAACTTCTTTCGGGGAACTAGAGGATCTTCAATTATATTTTTTGTCCTTGCTCAAAAGATGTTCTTTTTGGCCATCCTTATTTTTTGTAATGACCAACGCGATCTCGACTGTTCCACAAGCACAAGTAACAAGGTGTTTTTGTATATCCTGATTGTTGTCCTCAAACGATTCCAAGGATTTTGAGATCCCCGCAAATTTTCCACTTATGAGTTGAGTAATTGATTTTTTCCAGGACAAATTTTAAGTTACTTTATTGCTTTTTCAGTTCCGTAGAATGTCCGATTGGAATTGGAGCGTTAACATTAGTATTATGCAATAACACTGCTTTTAGACTGCGCTTAGAAGAGTTAATGAATAGCCGCCAATTTTCCGGTGTATACAGTCCAGGTCTAATTTTTTTCCATTAATCCGTCAATGTTTTTACAAAAGACTAATTTTCCATGAAAATTTTCTTCAGAAGTAAAAAACTGTCTAAATTCTTTTTCCCTATTTCTGTAGAAACTTGATTTAACTCATTTAGCTAATAAGTTCTTCTTTTTCAAAACGGAAGCAAAATAGTCTTAAGTATTTTTAGGGAGACCGAGATCTCGAGATAAACCATTCAATTTTCAGACGTAAATAGCTTAGAAACTTTATTCTTTTCATTGTCTGTTATGTACACTTCTGTATTAACATCGCTGCTTTCATCATCATCCTCGTCATTACCATAATCTGAAATGTCACTTTCATCACGATCAACATCGAAATCTTCATTCAGTACTTTTATTTTCTTCTGCTTCAGTCGTCTGTCTGTCAAGAGACAAATTTTTTGAGTTTTTTGTAACATCGTTATTTTTAACAGATTTAGTGACGCTAGGTACATCAGGATATTTGATAGCACTTTTCTTTTTTCTATTGATTCCTGACAGATTTGTCATAAAAAAATAGCATTCCTCTTTCCGAAGAGGTTTCCTCGCTATCTTAGGTTCTGAATCTTAAGGGTTTTCTTATTTCCTTCTCTGTCTTTCAATCGATTGAATGCCTTATAACAAGCACTGCAAATTTGGTGAGGAACCCAATTTTCTCTTTGGTTTCAAACTTCCATACCAAAATAGCTTTTATAAATTGTTTTTATGTCATCGTTGATTACTCTTCGATTTTCTAAAACCTCAAATTTACCACATATGTAGCAAAAAGCATCTGGATCACCCACACAATTATGCGCTATAGTGGAAGTGGATAAATTGGAATTAAAACAGCGCTTAGAAGACATGATCTATTTTGATGTGGGAGCTTATAGTAATAGAATAAGTATAGTATAGTAAACTAGTGATTTAAAAACACAAAAAAAGAAACTGATAATGGTTTTTAAAACTTGCTGAAGTCACATTAAGAAACACGTTTAAGGGCATGTGACACAGCCAAATACCTATATTACCGACCTCACTTTATCAGTGCACTGAATATTTTTTTTAAACCAAGAACTTTTTTTGTAAATAAAATACCGAGCTGAAACTTCGGAAAATGTATTAGAGTACAATAAAGTACGTTTAGGTACTGCAATTTGCAAGGAACTTCACTGAAAATTATTTCATCCTTTTTCTGAACCTCGACATTTTTTGAACGTTAGAACTTTTTTTGTACATAAAATATCGGTCTCAAACTTTGAAAAATGCTAGAGCCGAAAGAAAACTACGTTTAAGTACAAAGCTTAATAATAAAAAATGTAAAAAAAATATTTCAACAATCAATTCCATCGGCATCAGCCGGTAACGTTGTGCACGAAAATACGAACCCTGGCGGCCACTAGACGATGCTCTAGAGGGTTCGAATTTTCGTGCACAACGTAACCGGCTGATGCCGATGGGATTGATAGTTGAAATATTTTTTTTACAACTTTTATCATTATGCTTTGTACTTGAACGTAGATTTCTTTCAGCTCTTGCATTTTTCAAAGTTTGAGACCAATATTTTATGTATAAAAAAAATTCGAACGTTCGAAAAAAATCGAGGTTCAGAAAAAAGATGAAATAATTTTCAGTGAATTTCCTACCAAAATGCAGTACCTAAACGTACTTTATTGCACTCTAATACATTTTTCAAAGTTTCAGCTGAACTGATAAAGAGAGGTCGGTAATATAGGTATTTAGCTGTGTCACACACCCTCAAAGAGATTGTCACCACTATCCTCTTTACTAACGTGAAGTTCGAGCGCGATCATTCATTTGTTTGTTTCACAGTCATTTGTTTTGACGTGAAGTTCGAGCGGGATCTCTCATTTGTTTTGTTCACAGTCATTTGTTTTGTTCGATTTTATCTCTATTTTTGCGTTTTTCGAATGAATATGAGCCAACTCGGTTATTTGGACCCCGGATTCGGATGCTCTACCCAAAAAACATATAGATATGCTGGTTAAGTCCACCGGTCATGAAATTTTTTTTTTTTTTGCATAAATATACACTAAAAATCGCTGTTTCCGTCGACTTTACATCTGTTTTTGCGTTTTTCGATCAAATATGAGCCAACTGGTTAATTTGAACCCCGGATTTAGAATCAGTGACACCAAAAACATAATGATGTGCCGGATAAGTCCACTGGGGATGAAGATATATTTTTTTTTTGCAAAAATATGAATGAAAAACCGCTAATTTCGTCGATTTTACCTCTATTTTTGCATTTTTCGATCAAATATGAGCCCACTGGGTTATTTTGACCCCGGATTCGGATTTAGCGACCAGAAAAACATAAGGATATGCTGATTTAGATCACCGGGCATGAAACATTTTTTCGTTGCAAAAGTATACAAGAAAAATCGCTGCATTCGCCGATTTTACGTCTATTTTTGCGATTTTCTGAAAAGTATGTGCCAAATTGGTTATGTGGTCCTCAGATTTGAATTCAGCGACCCAAAAGACACATAAATATGTTAGTTAAGTCCACCGCCCGAGAAAATATATTTTTTTTTTGCAAAAATATACCTGAAAAATCGCTGTTTTTGTCGATTTAACGTATATTTTTTGCTTTTCAGAAAAAGACGAGCCAACTTGGTTATTTGGACACCGGATTAGAATTTAGCGACCCCAAAAACATATAGATATGCTAGTGTAGTCTGTCGGACAGACCACTTTTTTTTGTGTGTCGGTGTAATTTACTATCTTCCTAGTAAGGCTCTCTGACTACAGAGGCTTTCCAGTTCTCATGGTTATTTGTGGACAGATTTTGGTCTAACAGTTCTCATCTATTTTACAAAAATTTTGAAGATAGGTACCCGATTTGTAGCAAAGCTTGCTTTCTTTGCCATTCTCCTCAAATATTGAGTGAGAGTGGCAGTTGTAGAGATCAAGAAGCCAAAATATTTGTAGCTATCCACTATTTCAAGTTTGTGACCGCAGATGTACTCTAATTTTTTCAGTCTTTCGCCTGTCTCATTTCTGAAATACCATGACAGCCACGCATTTTTCGAGTTTTTCCACCATATCTTAAAGTCCTTTTGATGTCTCAGACACAATTACTAGGTCGTCTGCAAACTCGAGCCCGAAGATTTTGGCATTTCCAATCACCGCGCCTTTTATATTTTGTCCCTCGCAGTCCCTGTCAAGGGACATCCCCTCACCGCTAAGCTTTTTAACTTTTCCAAGAGAATCACCCTGTCCAGCCTTTTTCATAATCGTAGTCAAAATCTTATATCCCACATCAAGTATTGCGAGACCACTGCAGTTGCTAACATCATATTCTCTCCTTCCCTCCTTTATGATTACGAACTATTTTAGTTTCATTCCATTCTCTCGCTATATTGCCTTCACACCAAAAGCCGTTTAAGACCTTGTTAATCACTTTACACTAAGCCATTGGTAGAAATCGGATGCTTAGCTTTTTCTCTGATAATATTTCTATGCTTAGCTCATCATCTTCTGTCGTTACTGTAATTTTTTCATCGCAGGGACGATTCGTTCTAATCTCCTCTATATTCTGATCACTTATATTTTCAAATCTTTTATTCAATTTCTAAGCTGTTTCTTCTAGATCCAAAAGATTTATAAAGAGGGCTTTCCATTGCTCCTTATTGATGTTGGCAGCCTTGAAGCTTCGTCTTCCGGGCCATGTATGGTCTTGCTAGATTTGTCGCTTCCCCACTACTGATCTTCCTTTTCTCTTTTTTCCTTTTTTGCAAATACTTCACTTTCTTCTTTAAAAATCTTTTAAAATCAGTGTACATGTTTTCTGATTCAGATTCTTTTTTAGTTACTTCATCTGTGTCTGTTTCAAGTGAAGTTCCTTTCGAAGGTGCTCGTACCCTTGAAGCATCTAATGCAGGCTCAGAATAAATTCAAAGCGTTCCGGAAGTCACCCATGGTCGTACTAGATTTGAATCTTCCATGTTAGCAGTTCCTCTAGTGTTTTCTTTTCATCCCGTAATTCAGCTTTCTCTTCGCTTCCTTCAGTGTTTAGATATTATTTTAGCTTTGTTCACACTACTTTTTTGTGGGGTTCGTTCTTCTGCTTGAATCTCTTTACCGCTAGGGTTTGACGTATTCGAAAGGTCTGGTTTGAATCTTCTGACCATTACAGTCTTCTCCAACACTTTTTTTGTATGAAGGTTGATATTTTCCCACCTGTCTTTTCAGCTCAAGTTCTTAATAATATCATCTCTTTTTTCCTTTTTTGCAAATACTTCAGTTTCTTCTTTAAAAATCTTTTAAAATCAGTGTACATGTTTTCTGATTCAGATTCTTTTTTAGTTAATTCATCTGTGTCTGTTTCAAGTGAAGGTTCTCTCATCTTTTTATTTGGTAATTTTATTTTTCCTCCTTCTAGTAATATTCTATGCTCTCTAATGACTGGTGCATCACATATTTCAATTTCTGGTAGCAGATCATCTAAATTTTCTCCATCTGTTTTTTCGTCACGTATTCCTACGTTCTCCATTGCTCGCAGTAGAATGTCTCTAGTCAACACGAATATTTGTCCTACATTTTTATCATGGATAGGGAATATTCGTGATAAACAGTCAGCTACTTTATTCTGTTTTCCTTGCACGTACTTAATTTCATATACATATTCTACTAATCTCAGTCTCCGTCTTAATAAACGTGAGGTGGGGTCTTTTACATTATGCAGCCATGTTAATGCTTTGTGATCGGTTTGAATGGTGAATTTATTTCCTAGATGTGCAATTTTCCTCTGCTCTATTCAGAGTTCTTAAGATAAATAGGCATGGGTGCCCTTCTTGAGAAAGGACTGCCCCTAGTCCGTAATTAGAAGCACCGGTTGTTAGGGTAAATTTCTGTTAGAAATCTGGGAATCTTAGTACTGGTGCGGATGTCAAAGCCTTTTTCAAGGTTTGGAAAGCTTTTTTACAGCTTGATGTGCAATTAAACGGTACTTCTTTTTGTGTTAATGTTGTCAAGGGGTTAGCAATCGTAAATTAATTCTAATTAATTAATCTTTCGTTATTATGTGTCCGAGGTATTCTAATTCAGGTTTCACATACTCACATTTCGTAGGTTCTAATTTCAATTTCGTATCAAAATGCCTTGCAGGATTAATTCAAGATTTATATTATGTTCCTGGATTGTGTTCCCAAATATAACTATGTCGTCAATGTAGACGAAACCATGTTTTCCCATAAGACCATGGAATGCTCTGCCCATCAATCCTCTGGAATGTAGCCGGAGCCTTTTTTAAGCCAAAAGGCATACGATTATATATAAAGTGTCTTGATTGTGTTGAAAAGGCAGTGTTTTTTTTACCTAGTATTCCGTCTTCTGTCAATGGAAAGTTTTGGTTACCCATTTGGAACCTCTTTCTGTATTTGATTCTATTTACAGTCTGAGGCATTAAATTTTCCTTTATTAAATTTATGGCTGCTCCTGAGTCTGCTAATAATCTGTATTCTCCTCTACATCCTCTTCCTCTAATGGATTGTAGTCTTCCGGATAAGGCATTGATTATGCTTGTTCTATGTAATTCTCGTGTTCCTGAATTTCCTCCTCCATCATTCCTTGGCTCTCTTAATAGTCCTTTTCCTGAATATTTCTTACTTGCGGAAGTCTTGTCGGAAATTGGCCGTGTTGCAAATTTTGTTTAACAATACATTGAGAAGCAAAATGACCTATTTTACCGCGCGTGTGACAAGACAATTTCACCCTATCTGCCAGGGGCAGGGTTTGACTTAATGTTTTAGCGCCAGCTGATATTGATCTATTAGCTGTCAGTCTTGGAGGTGGCGTGGGTCTTTGGATGAATTTGGGATATGGTCGTGGTGCCGCTGGGATACTTCTAGTACTTTGAGATTCTTTTAGCCAAGCTTCGTATTCCGCTGCTTCTTTCTGGGCTTCCATAAGTGTTGATGGTCTCATAGCTCGTACTTCGATTCCGATCTCTCTTTTTAAATTTAGCATGTATCGATTAATTCCCTTTTTCTCCTCAATTTTCATTCTAAGTTGTCTTTCAGTCTCTTCTGATGATGCTTGTACGGCATAGTTCAACTCATCCAGTATTCGTTTGAAGCGTAAAGAAATGTTTTGTGCGCTTCCACTTGCACCTTGTTCGCAAGATTCCATTCTGCTTTTAATTGATAAAATTGAACCTGTTTGTTTCAAATTTCGTCTCAGGGTTTCGTACAAGTCATTAAAAGTGTTCATAGAGGTATAACGTATAGATTTTTCAGCATTGCCATGAATTTTCTTGGCTAAAATAAAATCAAGTAATAATTGCGGTTGTGAGCTCTGGGTTTTTATTCTTGCTACAATTTTAATAAAGTTTGCTACGCCCATATCATCTTGTCCGTTTATGTATTTAATTGATCTGATAATGTCTTTGGTCGGTATTCCTTCTGGACGGTATAGTGTTTGGGCTTCTAATTGTTGTCGATTTTTTTGATAGCCTCGTAGGGATTTTATCGCTGTATGTTGCCTACCCTTTCAGTTTAAATCCTTGTAGGATTTCCCATTCACTTGTTTTACGTAGGATAGAACCCTACTTAATTCAGGCTCTAGTTTCAACAAGGAGTAGTACTTTCAAATAATTCCGTAGAATAAGGATTCGAAAAAGTGGATCCTGGCAAGATCGCCAAATATTATAGTGAAAATTGCTCAATTGTATTTTTAAAAAGGAGTGGTATCTCTTCTCGAGATATCACTATAATTTATTCAAATGTTTACAACGTAGAGTCAAAATGAGAACTGCCGGGGGCTGTTGAGTGCCTCTCATTTATACATAAGTGATGACGCAATCTTATAGCTATGTTACAGCATTAATAAAATTTTGAAAACATATTTTTAACAGAATATTTAAAAAGGTTTCAAAATAATAACTATTTTTTTTAAACCCTTAAAAATGTGAAAAACTCTACAAATATTTAAGAAATTTATTTCGAATTCCCCTAAAATGATATAAAATTCCTTCAATTTAAAAAATGGGCATATTCTCTCGAAATTAATTATTCAGAATACAAAATTATTTCCAATTTTCTTGTAAATCTTGACAATTTTTTAATAACGTTTGAAGCCTTTTAAAATGCTCAAAATGCTTTTAATTGTTTGATTGTTTGAAATCTTCAAAAATATACATTTTTTAAATCCTGTCAAGTCCTAAATTACTTTTTAATCTTCTCGAAACCTTAAATTTTTCTTAAACTTCTCGATTTTTGATAGATTATTAGTGATATCGTTTTCATTTATTTATCAAATTTTTTGCTTGTTTAAATCTTTTTTATATATTATCTTAAAATTAATTTTTTCAAAATAAAACATGATTTGCAATTTTTCCATATTGAAACATAAAATCTAAAAATGCTGAAATGGAAACTTTTAAATTATCTCCTTTAACATTCTTTCAGATCAGTTTAAATATTCTAAAAATATTCTAAAGAGTTCAATTTTATAAAATGCTATAAAACTATTTTACATTATTAAAATAGATTGAAAATCAGTTAGAAATTATTATAAACAATCTAAAATTTGAAAATAGTTCTTATTTTGTAATTGAAATCTTTTGAAATGCGCTGAATTCTAAAAATGATAAAATGGAAAATTTTTAATTATCTTCTTTAAAGTCCTTTCAAATCCGCTGAAATTTTCTGAAACAAATTCGAAAGATTTCAATTTTATAAAATTATTCAAAATTCTTTTACATAATTAAAATAGATTAAAAATTAGTTCCAAATTATTATGATTAGCCTAATATTTAAAAAACAGCCCTTATCTTATATTCCAAATATTAAAATTGTAAAGGTTTCTATTTTTTATAATTTTAGGGATTACGTTTTTGTAATTTATATTAAAAGTTCCATAATTGATTGATTTAAAAACAGAAAAAATTCAAAATTATTAATTATAAATTAATCTGGTTTTGGAAGACATTTAATCTTGCTTGCGTTTATTTCTTGCCTATTCTGAGCCACATATTTTTTAAGTTTCGTCAGCGTATCCATAGATGAGATCGTTGAAAAACTAGGAACATTTGTTACATTCTGACTCTCACCCCTGAGCTTTTTAACTTTATCAAAGAAATTACCCACATCGCTGTATCGAAGGCCTTTTTAAAGTGAATGAAAGCCACATACAGCTTCCTGCCAGGCCCCTTCAATCTTCCCTTCTGAACTCAGCCTGACTCTCGTCCTGAAACTTTTTTTTCGGGACATTTCCTTAATGTGTTGTTCATAATCGTAGCAAGGATCTGATATCCCACATTAAGCATTGCAAGACCTCTGTCGTCGCTAGGATCATCTTCTTCGTCTCCTTTATGAATAGATACTATTTTAGCTTTATTAAATCTTCTCAATATCTTGACTTCACACCAAAAGTCGTTTTTGCCCTTGCTAAGCTCTTTGAGCCAAAAAAATCGGCTTTACGTTTTTTGAGTTTTCTTATTGTTCTTAGTACAACACGTGGAAGTGCCACCGATTTGGCGACCGCTCTTTCAGAATATTGCCACTCTTCAGTTTTCTTTCTTTTCCTGAAGTACGAAGTATGCAAGTTTGGATAGATTTTTTTCTAGATTTCAAGTCGACAAATACGAGTCGTCTAAGTACAAGCATTGATACGTTAAGAATTTGATTAATTATTATATGTACTACAAAGCACTAACCCAGTACGTAGTATATTTTTGTACGTGTATTTGAGTGGCACCATTCACAAAGACTGGATTGAAATGCCGGCGCTCAAAACAATAGTACAATGGTGGGGAATGCGTTTCAGGAAGAATGATCAGAAACGACACTATTCAAAGCAGCACTATTCAGAGAGCGGACTGTAATTGAATTTTCTGATCTTTTATTCATTTCTTCAGCTGCTTCTTCTTCACCTAAAGGATTTATGGTGCGGGCTTTCCATTTCTCCTTATTGACGCTCGTACCCTTGAAGCATCTAATACAGGCTTAGAATAAATTCAAAGCGTTCCGGAAGTCACCCATGGTCGTTCTAGATTTGAATCTTCCATGTGAGCAGTTCCTCTAATGTTTTCTTTTCATCCCGCAATTCAGCTTTCTCTTCGCTTCCTTCAGTGTTTAGATATTGTTTTAGCTTTGTTCACACTACTTTTTTGTGGGGTTCGTTCTTCTGCTTGACTCTCTTTACCGCTAGGGTTTGACGTATTCGAAAGGTCTGGTTTGAATCTTCTGACCATTACAGTATTCTCCATCACTTTTTTTGTATGAAGGTTGATATTTTCCCACCTGTCTTTTCAGCTCAAGTTCTTAATAATATCATCTAGGCCAAATTTTTCCATTTCTTTTCTGAACTCATGTGCTTTCTGTCGTCCCAATCTAGCGTCTATACCTACACCTGATTTCTATCTCTGTTGATTCATTTATGTCCACTGACGTCCTCTCCATTAATGGAGAAACTGATAGGGAAATGGTCCAACTCGGTTTTTGGAACAATTTTTTTACTCTCAATCCGATTCTTATCAAGACCATCAACTTCTGAAATATAATTAATAACTCATCCCCCGACATCTCCAACATACGTCCAGTTACCTTTAATATCTCCTCTCATTCT
This sequence comes from Belonocnema kinseyi, assembly GCF_010883055.1. Lineage (NCBI taxonomy): Eukaryota > Metazoa > Arthropoda > Insecta > Hymenoptera > Cynipidae > Belonocnema > Belonocnema kinseyi. The sequence continues at coordinate 8,350,976 of NC_046660.1, read as the reverse complement.
TTCATTCCACACTTTTGAGCGATAATCTTCATCGAATTTTAAAAGTCTAATAATACTAACCAGGTTGACTTCATCGAATTCACACTCACCCTGTTCTTTACCAATCGTCGAATTCTAATCGAGTACAATATTACCTTTTCGTCTTTCTCTAAACACTTATCTATTAGTTCCCATATTTATTCATATACCCTAGCAACTTCGACATTATTATGTATAAAAATAATAGTTATTTTATTTCAATGTAATTGAGAATTGATATTTCCAATTTTCAGCCGACACTCTTGTTCCGAAATACAAAATTCATCTGCCATTGTTTTGTTATTCCGATTATTTTCTCCCTTTCATTCTACTTCTTTTATTGTCTCTCCTCGCAACCTTTGCTGCCTCAGAAATTTTCAGGCCTCTTCATTTTACCTTCCCCCTTCAAGTTCTTTGTCCTCAATCTATTATTTCATATGCTCGTAGCCCGCATCCTTTTCACTTAATTTTGAAAAGGAGTCCCTTTGTGATACGCAAGTCCAGTTTGATTCCAGTGAACAGAGGTTAATGTTGACTTCTGTTAGCGGTCATTTCATTCAACGACGCAGTTGGAGGACCCCCCACTTGTTGGGGTACCTCGATACTTGTATTATTTGTCACCACTTCATCGCTGCTTTTATTCTAGTTTGACTTGATTTTTCCTTCTTCATTAGAGCCTGGTCCTATTTATTTTTCGACTTAAAACCTTTTACGATAATTCGTAAAAAAGTTGTTTCGCTGTCTTCAGGTGTGCCAGGTCCTTTTCCAATAAGCTATTAGAGAGAACATAATAAGAACCTTAATACAAGGAAATAACGCAAAATTTTAGCTAGGTTTTAATGGTAAAAGTAATTATTTAAAATTAATCTGTTATATCATCAACGAATGGTACTCTACCGCCAGTAGATAACCCATAAAAACCATGGAAGCAGAATTTCCTCTATCGATAAAGTTAAGAATCTTAAATAACAGAAAATGCTTAAAAACTTAATCAGATAAGATGGAAAATAGACACCTCGATAAAAATTAGCGTTATTTTCTGGAATTAAGGTTCTTGTTCTGATCTCTCTAATAACTTATTGGAAAAGCACCTGGCCAGAACTTAAATGTTCTGTGGTTCGATTCCCAGTGGACCGAAAGATCTTTTTTTCAAGAATGAATTTTAATTTCAAATTCAACTATTTAGTTCTAAATTCATTCATTTGGTTAAAAAATGATAATGTAACTATTTTATTGTGTAAACCTTTGTATATTATTTTAGATTTGAGTGTCTACTTCGATTGTTTACCTAACGGCGCTCCTATTCCGCACTTTCCTCGTTCCAGAACTTCAGATTCCGCTGACAGAAATCAGTCTCCGGAAAGGTATCTTCCACTAGTGAGATCTCAGTCTCCGAGTTCTTCGGTCAGGTCTCCTCCCATTGCTGAGCCTTCTCTTCATGCCAGGTCCAGGTTTCCTCCTGTCAATCGCTCCCTTTCATAAATACGTGGATTTGAACCTGAGAAAGTCAAATTTATTCGTCTTATTCCCTACACAAATCCGAACCGGGTATTCGAAATACGTAGATACACTTTTCCTCCCAATAAACCAATTAAAGTGAGAGGAAATCGTCAGCTTATTGAGCCCATGCCAACCAAAGAAGAAAATGTATTATCAGCATCCAATGGTGACGTATTTGCAATTATAGTAAATAACCCGAAAACACTTCGTGGATTTTATACATCCACATCTGGCACATATAAACGGGCAAAAATTAACATGTATAGCAGTGTGGTTGAAGAAATGAACCTAGAAGAAAAATTGGATACTCCATTAGGCAGCCGTTCAATAATCTCGAAGATATTTAGAATAGTCAATCTAAGCGAAATTCCTCGACATCAGTAATCTAATTTCTTTAAATATAAAACTAAAATATGATATTACTTGAGATTCGAAGTAGGATAAAAAATGTAAGAAGTGTAACTGGTAATTTTCAGTTTCTTCCTCTATTAATAAAAATCAAGAATTTCCTGCACGATTCAGTTTGCTAATCATAGTTTTCAAACAATTATATTGTTTTTGAAACAATGTGGTCCTGAGTGTGTCTGAAAATTATTGATTCACAACAAATTTCATGTTGTAAATGATTTTTTACATTCTCATCAGAGAAGGTATTAGATTTTTGTAAAATTTGACCCCCTAGTTTTTGTCAAATTTCCACGCTTTGAGACTTCCTGAATCCGAAAAAACAGATTATTACGTATGTTCCTCTGTGTGTGTGTGTGTGTGTGTGTGTGTAGGATTTTAGTATGTCAGAATTAAAACTTTCGAAAAAATTGACAGATTGGATTGGCCTTTGGTATACTCTTCTAGTACCCTAAAAGAAAGGTCAAGTTCTTTGGCCAGCTATTTTGAATAAATATTCAAAATGTAAGAAATTTAAATTAGATTAAAAAATTATTAAACATTATTTAATTGTCGCACAAAAATAAAAAAAAAGGAAAGAAAAATGAGAAGCCAGCCAACCACATCCCCTTCCTTCTTTTTAATATTCTGTCGGTCACGAATTTACAATTTAATTCCGGTACAAACTAGTTACTGGAAATATTTTCTTTGTTTTAACATTCTAAAACATGATCCCAAAATTCAATATATAATTTCTAACTAAGCCCTTTTAAGATTGCCTGTTTCGAAATAGGTTTTGAAACACGTTTCTTTCATTACATTTCCGCATTCTACTTTGCAAAAATTCAAAAAGTGAGCGCATTTTGAAAATTTTTGAGACCACTTTTTTTTTAAAGATTCAAACATTTTATGTACGGATATTCATAGTACTCAAACACGCGTACAATTTATCCTAATCACTTTTTTTTATAGAACCAAAATTTACCAGAATTATAGCATTTACAAAAATTACATTTTTTCATTCATCTATTTCACAGTATCTTAAAGATTCTCAAATAGGGGGAATTAGAACAGTGCGAAAAAATGACTTTTTTGGTTCAAAATAACGTACAGCCCACAAATATTCACCGATTTGAACAACAAAATTTGTAAAAAGAAGCTAATAAGATTTCTAAGAGAGTTATCGAGCAAAGTTCATCATTTGTTAATTAATCTTATGATTTTTTAAACAAATTTAATGAAAAATTTACTATTGAGCCATTTGCCGTCAGAAAAATTCACTTTTTTTCAATGCCAGTCTTTTTAGTTGCGAACTTCATGACAATTTCAGCAACATTCATAATAAGTTGATAAATTTTATAATTTCATTAAACAAATTTAATCAATAAATGCATTAATCAGGTATTTGTCTACAGAAAAACACGCTCTTTTCTAAGTCAACTTTTTTAAATTAGGAAGTTCAAGATAACTTCAGCAAAATTCATAATTTTTTGTTCAATTTTATGATTAAAAAAAAAAAAATTTAATGAACAAATGCATTAGTGAGTCATCTGTTGATGGAAAAATTCTATTTTGTTTCGGTGTCAGACTTTTAATTCAGATCTTCATAATAACTTTGGCAACATTCATGAGGAGTTGATAAATGTTATGATTTTTTAAAACAAATTTAACAAACAGATGCATTATTCGGGCATCTGTGGACGAAACAATTCGTTTTTTTCAATGTCAGTCTTTTTAATGGGGAACTTTATGATGATTTTAGCAAAATTCATAATTGGTCGAGAAAACGAATTTTTCTGTAGACAAATAGCTGATCAATGCATTTGTTGATTAAATTTCTTTAAAGAAATAATCAAATTTATCAATTTATTATGACTGTTGCTAAAATTGTTATGAAGTACGAATTGCCTAATTTAAAAAAATTGCATTGAAAAAAACGAATACACAGTGGGCACAAGGTTTGGCTATGTCTTTACCACATCGTTACGACATCTTTACGACAACTTTACGACATCCTATGTCCATTTCGTTAAGGTGTCTTTCCGATATCGTAAATAAGTCGTATGATCTGACGATGTCTTTACGATATCGCAAAGACATTTAAACGACATGGACGTAGGATGTCGTAAAGATGCAGTAAAGATGTCGTAACGATGTCGTAAAGACGTCGCCAAATTGTATGCCCACTGGGTAGTTTTGTCGAAAAATGCCTGATTCCTGTATTTGTACATTAGCCTTGTTTATAATATAAACAATTATAATCATAAGAGAACTTTTTTAAATGAAATATTGTTTCCATTTAAATTTCTTGCAATATAACTTGAAAAAAAGGATATTTATGGAAAATCCTAGAAAAAATGTCATTTTTCCTCACTGTGCGGCCCACCTTTAGATACTTTTTTTACCGAGCTAACAACAAAACCATCCACGGGTGAACAGTCAGACACATTCGTAAAAACCTGTTTTTCGCATTCAGAGGTCTCAAAACGTAGACATTTGACAAAAACTGGGGGGGGGGGGGGGGGGGGGTCAAATTCTACACAAATCTAATACCTTCTCTGATGAGAATGTAAAAACTTTCCGATATGTTAAGGATTTTGATAAGTTTCAATGATATCAGAATTAGATCAAAACTACCTCACATATTGCAAGAAATAATTGGACAACGCACACAAGTGAAATAAACAAAATGATTCCTTCTAATGTAGTAAGTCAAAGAATTTTTCATATTATTTATAATTATAATACTTTCTAAATCATAAATGATGAGAATGTAATAAACTATTATAAATTTGTATCTCTTTTTTGCGTGAATAACTTTTTTCCATCAATTTGTTTTCGTACCATTTGTTGTTATTCCACAGCTTTTCATTTTTATTTGCAATGTCATTCTTATGACTAAAACCAAAACTACGTGTCCTGTCGAAAAGTTATTTATAACACATTTTTTAGCTCTTTTTCGGGTAAACAATTTTTGTTAAATAAATTTTGTTGTAACTTGTTTCATTTTTCCACAATTTTTTTATTTTTGTTATTTTCAATTTTATTTTTGACGAATAAATACAAATGTACGAGTCCTATCAAGAAGTGATTACCAACGAATTTCTAGATCTTTTTTGAAATCACAATTTTTGTTGATTTATCTTTTTTCATATCCTGCATAGTCTGACCACAAAATGGAAATTTGGATTTTTCATTATGTTTTGTGCAATAAAAATTTGAATTTCTGATTTTGTGAGAAACTCTAAAAAGTTGTCATTAGAATAAATTGTTTGGCCTTCTTAGCACTATAAATAGCCGTGCATACAATTTTTAAATATGGAAAAATGGTCCTAAAAGTTTTGAAAATTCTCTAATGTTTTGAATTTGTATACAAAATGGCTGGTTAAGGAACTCATCATTTCTTTTAGGACCCTGAAAAAGTGTGCCAAAGATCGATTTGATCCGTTTATTTTTTCTAGAATTATCGTGTTTACAGACGGATGCATGACCGGACGGACAGACAAACAGACCCCATCGTAAAAACTTGATTTCGAATTCAGGGGGTCCCGAAACGTGGAAATCCGTTAAAAAACTGTGGTGGCTAATTTCGAATAATACTAATACTTTCTCAATCCGAAATTTTCTTAGAAAAAAGGGTCGATACAGGTCACCAATTGCTTATGAATACCACTCGTCGTTGAATCGAAAGAAAAAAAATCCGCTCACTTTTTGAATTTTCACCCAAAATGGTTGGTTAACAAACTTGACCTTTATTTTAGGACACTAAAAGAACATACCAAAGGCCAATCCAATCTGTCAATTCTTTCGAAAGTTATCGTGCTAACAAACTAAAAATCTAAACCCACACAGGCAGGCAGACACATTCGTAAAAACCTGTTTTTCGGATTCAGGGGGTCCCAAAACGTGGACATTTGACAAAAACGGGAGGGGGGGGGAGCCAAATTTTACACAAACCTAATACCTTCTCTTGATGAGAATGTAAAAAGGAGCAAACGTGGCTGTCTTTTTTAATTTGTTTTTATCAACAGAGTGGGCAAAATCCTTTTCTGTTGCGTGGAATAGATCATCTTTTCTAGTCCTTGTTAGTATTCGTCAATCACACAGAAAACGCGCAAACATCTTTCACCCTTCCCAAAATTGATTTTTATCAGAAAATAGAAAATATATCTATCACTCGGGAAAATAAATTATAGCCTCAAGAGAAAAGCTGAAAATATTGTTTTTCCACAGGACGCATAGGACGCAAAAAACTTAATGTTCTCTTTACGGTCCTGCCTCCCGCCGAGTGGAGATTTTTATTTTATTTTACGCCTAAATCGTAAATTTTAATTTAATTCGTTGAGTCCATCGATCCTGGCTATATACTTCCGTTTACGCAACGAAAATACAAAAATTTTCGTTGACGTGGACAGGGGCTTCGCGATTTATGTGCTAGATTTCGAAAAAAATATTAGCTTAATTTTCGATCCCTAACTTCAGAAGAACAAACTTCTGAGTTTTCCCGGCTGGTGCCAGGTTGCCTTAATTATTGCCTTCTTTTCCGTCGGTAATAAATTTGTTATTTAAATTTTAGGCCCGGATCGTTAAATCAAATTCTCCCGGTCAATCGATCAATCCCGGTGGTTCACTCCCGTTCCCGAACCGAAAATATTAAAATGAAGTTTCGTTGACCTGGACAGGGGTTTCGCGATGTATGAACTAGCCCCCCCCCCAAAAAAAAAAGAAAAAAAAACGTATTCGGTATTACGATCCTGACTTCTATCAGACAATAGTCTGGGTTACTGCTATGATGACGCTTGTCCGATGCACCTCGACAATTCATAGTTGCATTTTGCAGAAGTTAAGTGCTTTAAAGTATTTTATATTCTTTAATGAAAGATCTCAATTTCAATTCACATCAGAATTGACGCAGGTTGCAATTTTTAACTTGAATTTAGTATTCATTACTTCCAAACTCAATTTCGAGCTTAAGGTTGAATTGTGGTAGCCATAGCGTGCAATGTGGTAATGCGCGAGAAAGAAACAGCTCGATTTACATCATTGGTAAAAGAGAGATAGACTGATAGAGATAACGCATATATTCCTTACAGGCAAGTGTTTGTTCAAGCCACCCTCGCATGATTAAGTGGATTGCACAAGTCTTACATTTGTTTCTTTTGAATTATCAAAAAACAGGAGAATTGTCTGAGACCCTCGTGACAACTTATGAAATTTAAATACCTAAGAAGGATAAACTTGGCACCGATAACAAAAATCTATAAGCAAACAACTACACAATGTACTTACGTATAATATAATTTGCTAAAGCTCTAGAATATTCGATCGTTACATTCATTGTTCACCACTTTTTGCATTAGCACATTAATCAGCTTTCCTTCCAATTAGAAAAGATGAGAATTGTGTCTACTCTTGTATTACTCCTGGCAGTTATCCTCAATTATATTGGTAAATATCATAATAAATAACATTTATAATTTGAAATCGATTTTTAAGCTTTCCTAATATAGCTATTTGTCCGAAGTGTTTTTTTTTTCAAAATTTAATTATGCTATTTTTGCTTGAAAATTGATATTGTTTAGATGAAAATTCAAGTATTTGGTTAAAGTTCAGCTTTCTTGTTCAAAAATCGTCTTTTTGGTAGATAATGATTAATCTTATTAGTTGACAATTAATTTTATTTAATAAAAATTTATTACACTGGTTGAACATTGATCCTTTTAACTGTATTTTTTTTATAATTACATTTTTCAACTGTGAATAATTATATATTATTTTTTGTTTAAAATGTATTCGTTCTAGAGTAATGAAACCAATTACCGACGGGGAAACGTTCGTCCAGAAAGCAATTTATTTCTTCTAACATAAAACTATATTATGTTATTTTCTTAGTAGAAGGTGTTATACGAGTCTCAGTTAAGCTTCTAAATTAAAAAATTTATCGCAGGTGCAAAGATAGTAAAAATATTTGTAATTTTATCTTTGACCTCGTACAATAGGATCCCCCCGGTAATTGTTTTCGTTACCCTAGTTCAAAATTCGTGTACCTTATTCAAAAAATTTGTCTTTGTCAGTAGAAAATTCACATTTATATTTAGAAATTTAATTGTTCAGTAGTGGTAGTAATTTTATTTAATTTTATGCTTATAAATAAGTTTTTACAAATGTACATAAGTATAAGTCATGAGGTCAATTATCCAGTACTTCATAGACTGTAAAAAATTGATTCTTTTGTTTCAAACTTTAACTCCTAGAGAAAAAAATTAATTTTTTATGTTATAGTTTTATCATTTGAGCTAGAAATATACTCATTTGGTTGAAAAGTGAACTACTCCGTTTAAATTAATTTCTTTAACTGAAGATGTGACTATTATGTTTTTTCTATAAGGACTATCTTTTTTAAAGGAGAATTAGTTCTATTTTGTTGACCATTCTTTTTTCTTTTGTTCGAAATTAGTTTTATTAACATACTTTTGCTTCACTTGAAACTTCACGATCCTGTTAAAAGTTCCTCTTTTATGGTAAAAAAAGGAAAACCTATAAGTTGCAACATATGGGAATTTACTATTGTTTTGAATAAAATTGTCTTACGTAAATCATCCCTAATTTATAAAGGTTGTCTACCAACATCACAGTAAAAATAGGTAGAAAAAACGTTACAGGTGATTTAAATCCTACTTTTTGTGTGAAATGTTTTTCGACTTTAAAAAAATGTAATCCTGTGTATCGTCTTGCAGGTTTAAGTTCACACTTTGATTGTTTACCTAATGGCGCCCCTATTGAGCACGTTCCTCGTTCTAGAACTTCGCATTCCCCTGAAAGAAATCAGTCTCCAGAAAACTATCTTTCACCTGCCACATCCCAGTCCCAGAGTTCTCCGGTCAGGTTTCCTCCTATTGACGATTTTTCTCGGCATGCCAGGTCAAGGTCTCCTTCTGTCAGGCTTCATTTTTCGGCTAGTTCTTCTCTTCCAGCTGAGCCTCATCTTCGTGGCAGGTCAAGGTCTGCTCCTGCCATTCACTCTGTTGCATACATACTTGGATTTGAACCTGAGCAACTCAGATTTATTCGTCTTGTTCCCCACACAAATCCAAATCGGCTATTTGAAATTCGAAGATACACTTTCCCTCCCAATAAACCAATTAAAGTTAGAGGAAGACGTCAGATTATTGGGCCCATGCCAACCGAAGAACAAATGGTATTATCAACATCCAATGGTGACGTATTTGCAATTATAGTAAAGAGCCTGACAGCACTTCGTGGATTTTATACATCAAATTATGGAATATTTAAACGGGCAAAAATTAACATGTACAGCGGTGTGGTTGAAGAAATGACCCCAAGAGAAACCTCAGATACTCCATTAGGCAGCCGTTCAGTAATGTCAAAGATATTTAGAGTAGTAACTCTGAGCGAAATTCCTCGACATCCGTAATTTAAAATTTTAAAATGTAGAGCAGAAATATAATACTACTTGTGATAAGAAGTAGAACAAAAATTTTACAAGCAATTGTTAATTTTCAGCGTTCTTCATCTATTAATAAAGATTACGAATTTTCCGCACCATCAATTTTGTTAGTCAAAGTTTCCAAACATGTAATTCTATTTTGGGTGATAAAATTGATTTCTGCATTTCTCTGAACATTATTGATACACGAGAAAATTCATATTGGAAATGATTTTTTCATATTAGGAAGTAATTCTATTCTTAACATTTGTCTCTAACACTACAATTTGTAAACAACAAAATTTTCCGTTACACGTATGTTAAGGATTTTGATAGGCTTTATTCATATCAGAATAATATAGTAAGTCAAATAGTCATTGAACCTAAAGGGGAAAAATATGCACTGAAAATTATCATAATTTGTTGTGCTTTGCTATGTAAATATGGAAAGATGTAGGTCTATTCCTTCAAACTATCCTAGTAAATAACTAAGCCAGTAAAGAAATTCTCGCCTGGAAATAAGAGATAAGTTTCAATTATTGTTACTTAATTTCCCTAACAATTTCCGAAGGTAATGTTAATAGCAACGGTAACGTGAAAATGATTAAATCCTTTTTGATACCATTTTTGTCCACTCCTTCCAATCCCCAGTGCAGCAGAAGTTATCTCTCAAACTGAATCCCTTTCAGTACCCAGTGGCTACAATATTTTTCTGAATACTTTTGGATACCTGAAATTGACGATGAAATGGAACATTCTTGATCCCTTTTAAATTTGTACATTCTGCTGCACAATTTTGTGAAAAAGTGATGTATTGATTTGCATAATCCTACCTAATTTTGCAAAATTTCTGCTTTGGGAGCGACTTTTAATGCATAGCACGAAAATGGCGATTGGGCTAGTAAACGTCAGGAATATTAGAAACTGCAAGTGCTTTTTTGATTTTAATATAACTTGGTGAAATTATATGGCCATATAAAAGACATTTTGAGCACAAAATTTTTTCGAATTTTGCAAGTTTTGACAATCAAACTATATTGAATTTTTGGGTTTGATTCTCTTGAATTGATGACATGTCTAAAACCGATAATTGAATTTGTTTGGAATTTGGAGGTATTAGAGATATTATTATAAAATCAAACTTTTAATTCCGTTCGTTATAAAATACTCCCCTTATCCTTTTTGTTAAATTCTGATATAAAAATTCTTTAGTGAGAACATTCGCTACTCTTTGTTGCCAATTTCGACACTCACAAATGATCGTAGCTGCTAATTTTGTTTCATCTTTTAGGGAAAATTTATCCTATGCTCAGCGTGGCTCCGATTTATAACCTAAGGGTGCGTTAAAGAAAAAATTTTACACTTGTTATGATTATTATTATACCTTTAAACCATTTACCATTCGAAAAAGACGTGGTTTACTTGGCAAGGAAGGGAGTAATGTGAGGATGGGTGCAGATTTTTAGATTGATCTAGAAATCCGTATCAGTTTCATATAAATTCAGTATCATATAGCATTTCCCCTTTATTATTTCTCATACTGACAAACTATGTACTTAATTAACTATGTACTAAATTAAGTTCATCTACAAAAACAAAGGCAATTCTACTTTGGCCATTTCCTTTATACCAGGTGCACATGAGGATAATTTTATGCTTGAACCAAGTATTTATACTAAGCCCTTTTCTAAGTATGAACTAACTTAACTGTATCCGTGATCATTTACTCATGGATCCCCGAAATTACCTACTACCGTTTCTGTATCCTTATCTTGGATGTCCATCCATCCATTCATATCTCCTAGGAGAATGATTCTTTCAACATGATCGCAAGTACTTATTGTATCATTTGAAGTGTCCCAAGAGGCCTCTTTTATTTCTCTTGGATCACTGTCAATTGGAACGTAGCACGCTATTATAAACAATCTTCTGATTCCTAATTTGATTCTAATCCACAGCAATCTGGCAGATACAAAATCATGATCTCCGAGATCCTGTCTTGCTCTTTCATTCTTAATCAAACCTATTCCTTGCCTATTCCGAAATTGTCTTACCTGAAGATCATTCACCCCTCTGATATTCTAAACATCTAGCTTCCATTTATCTCCTGAAACTCGACCTTTGCCTCAACCGTTTCAATCTATTGGTCAATTCAAGTTTCAGTTCATTCCGAGGCTATTTTATTCTTTGTATTCTTTATTGTTTAAATTGTAGGCACAACTACCAAATTTATGCAAGGCATTCATTTTGCGAGTCAAAATTATATTCAAATTAAGTAAATAGTCGTCGCAGGATGAAGAGTCTAGTTATAACGTCAGTCCCACAAAACTCCGTTTAATTAGGGCGGGGGGGGGGGGGG
>NC_046660.1:8333431-8339258 GCF_010883055.1 Belonocnema kinseyi | reverse complement strand
CGAGGGGGTCATAGTTGGTTTGTGTTTTATGCTGAGGTCACCAGTCTTCAACAGAGTTGTATTGGATAGAAGTTCATATTGTCTCATTTGTCCCTTCTTGGCCTTCCTTTAGGTAAGAAACTAAAAACATATACTGAAATACTGAGAAATCGATGAGTTCTTGCGAGGAAATTTTTTTGATAAATATTAAAATATTATAGGATTCCGTGAAATTTAGTAAAATTTGTCATTGCAAAATCCTTGATAATACGCGCAGAAGCAACTAAGGATATTAAATGAAAAAGTGTTTTATCTCAATTTAATTAATAATATATATAGAGTACAAACCCTCCCCCTCGATTTCCAGGTTAAATTTTTAGATTCGCGGTAAATTTTTTTATAACAACGAATTGAATTCTCGATATGAAGAAGTATAATTTGAAAGAATAGTCGTATATAAGAATTTACCCAGTGGCTCTAAAATTTGGAGACGTCTTCACGACATCGTTACGACATCTTTACGACAACTTTACGACATCCTGTGTCCATGTCGTTTCCGTGTCTTTGTGATATCGTAAAGACTTCTTCAGATCATACGACTTATTTACGACATCGTAAAGACACCTTAACGACATGGACATAGGATGTCGTAAAGTTATCGTAACGATGTCGTAAAGACGTCGCCAAACTCTGTGCCCATCGGGTAATTTTGTTTCTTCAACATATTAAATGGGATGTGATTTTATTAAACTTTCTTTTTGGAGTGACGCTAATTTGCCTTTATTTTTGGAATAATTTAATTCCCTTCAAACTATAAAAGGGTATGCTCTTATTGAACATGCTTTTCAAGTTTGTGAATATTGTGTTTGTGGGATTGCAGAGTGTTTTTAATTCGACCACAACCACCTCACCCTAAGGTCAACATAAAAATGCTTCATGAAAATTTAAATAATTGGGTCAATTTAATCAAATATTTAAACAAAAAAAGAGTACAGATTTCATAGAACAACCTATTTTTCCCCGAGCTGCTCTAATTGGTGCGCCATAGTTAAATAAAATTTAACCCAAGTAAAGCTGAACATGAAAAAAAAATTTCTAAGAAGATAAAACAAAGAACAATGTCTTTTCTCAATAAATGGTGTAAATTATTGTAATGTGTGTATTATTTATATGACTTAACATGGTGACTAATCTCTAGAATTTAAAACGGATGTTGACGACATGCTTATCAATAATTTATAAGATAACAAGTCAGCGATATACATATTGTGTAGTTCGTTACATACGTTGTTCAGAAATTTTTCCATTCACATATTAATCAGTTTTTCCTCAAATTAGAAAAGATGAGGAACGTTTCTACTCTCGTATTATTCCTAGTTATTATTCTCAATTCTATTGGTGAATATCTTAATAAATTATACCTATGATTTAAAATAGATTTCTAGGCTTGCCGAAACTTACCATTTTTTTAGCGCAATTTTTTTCCAGATTTAACTTTCTGGGGTAACAAAACCAATTACCGACGGAAAATCATTTGTCGCAGAAACATTTTATTTCTTCTTACCTTAATCTTGAATATATAATTGTCTTAGTAGAATTTATTACATGTGTCTGAGTTATGCTTCTATTTAAAAAAAAATTAACCGTAAGAATAAATATAGTAAAAATTTAAAGGATTTGATCTTCGATTTTGGACAATAGGATCCCGCTAGGTAATTAGTTACGTTGCCCTATGTAGTTCAAAATTCGAGCAACTTCATATTTCAAGTTTGCTTTCAATCATTTTGTTTTAAATTCACTTATTCAGCTATTAAAATCTTTGGTGTGAAATCATCTTTTTTGATTGAAGATAGATTTAATTAATTAATTTTGTTTTATGAAAATTTTACAATTATAACAATTTTAATTTTGGTTGAAAATTAATTTCTTTTGGTAAAAGATTTATTATTTTGCTAACAAATTAACTCATTTGGTTAAAAATTGAAGTATTTTTTTAATCATTTTTTTTAAACTAAAAATGAAATTATTTGATTTTTTCTTGAAAGATTATCTTTTTAGGAGGAAAATTAATATATTTTGCTGAAAACTCGTCTCAGTTTTTTCCCCTTGAAAATTCAACATATTGTATATATTTTATCTTTATTGACTGGAAAATCTTTTAGGCTTAAAAAATTTTACTCTTTTTTGTAAGAAAAAACTCCTGTTTTCGGTTCGAAAATTAATAATTTTTGATTGAGGACTCAAGTATTCTTTGATAATTATTTAAAAAAATTTTTTAATCTTTTTTGTTGTTGAAAATTAATGTTTTTAATTAAAAATGTAATATTTTCTTTCTTATTAATAGTACATTGTGTATCTAGGGCGTAAGAAAGGCTATTTTGAGGAGCGCGCACTTACCAACCGCGCGAAGAAAGGGTGGAAGTTACACGAGGCAAAATAACGTTACGCCCTTGATACAAACTATACTTTTTGTCCTACCCTCCTTGTAAACAAGCATGTGAAGCAGCTAAAGGAAGTTTGCTGCACACGAAAAGACAGGGTCTAGATCGAGAAATCTCTCTGTCCCATTTCGCCTCCCCTTTGCCCCTTTTGTCATTCCCTCTTGCATTTTCCTTTAACCTTTCCCAATCTCCTTTACCGTTTTCCTTTTCCCTTATCACCCTTCCTTTTTCTTTTTCCACATTCCCATTTACCCTTCCTTTTTCCCTTGCCACTGCTTTCCCTTTCCCCCTCTCTTCATTTTCCGTTCCGTTCAAACTATTTTTCTTCTTCCAATTTTTAATTTTCACGATTTCCCCTTTTCATTTCCCCCTTCCCTTTTCCCTATTCCTCCTTTTTTTACCCCCATTTTCCCCTTTACCTATCTCTTTCCTTTTTCACTATCCTTTTTTTCTGTTTCCCTTTCCTCTTTTCAACCTTTCCCCGTTTCCTTCACTCATTTTCTCTTTAACCCAATTTACACGTTCCATTTTCTTTTTCCCTTTCGTAAATATTTTATGATGAAAGAATTCCAAGAAAAAGCACTTCAATTTACATCATGTGATATTACCACCTTTGACGGGTGTCCCACTTGCGTGGTGCAGTGCATGTATTGGCCCGGCGACGGAGTGCACATGTGCGAAGGCCACTGGGGTGGATGTGGCCACATTAAGCCTGCTTCACGTGCTTCACTAATCTTCTGCCAATAAAAAATTGACTTACGTTGCAGCTTAAGCATGTAACTCAGATGTTAACCCATTAACCCTTTACCTGCATCGTTTCTCCCACTCTGTTTTTTGTTTGATAAGGATGTCTATTTTAAAAGAAATTTAATCCTCTGTATCTTGTTTCAGATTTGAGTTTACACTTTGATTGTTTACCTAATGGTGCCCCTATTCCGCATGTTCCTCGTTCCAGAAATTCTCATTCTTCTGCCAGAATTCATTCTCCTGAAAGGTCTCTTTCTCCTGCCAGGTCTCAGGTTCCAATTTCTCCGGTCAGGTCTCCTCCCACTGTCGAGTCTTCTCTTCGTGTTAGGTCCAGGTCTCCTCCTGCCATTCGCTCTTTTTCATACATACTTGGATTTACAATTGAGGAACTCAGATTCATTCGGCTTATTCCCTACACAAATTCGAACCGGCTGTTTGAAATTCGAAGATACAGTTTTCCTCCCAATAAGCCAATTGAAATGAAAGGAAATCGTCAGGTCCTTGGGCCCATGCCCACCGAAGAACAATTCGTATTATCAACAGCCAATGGTGATGTATTTGCAATTATAGTAAATAACCCTAGGACACTTCGTGGATTTTACAAATCAAGATGTGGCGTATGTAAACGGGCAAAAATTAACATGTACAGCGGTCTGGTTGAAGAAATGACCCGAGATGAAATCTTTGATACTCCATTAGGCACCCGTTCATTAATCTCAAATATATTTAAAATAGTAGATCTAAGGGAAATTTCTCCATATCGTTAATTATTTTTTTTAATGTGAAACTAAAATATAATATTATCGTTTTGGTGTTAAAATTTATCTGGTTTATAAAAAAATGCAACCTTTTTCGCAGAACATCAACATTTTGTTTAAAATCCCTATCTTATTTCTATTATAAAAAGAAATTTAATCTTTTTTTGGATAAAAATGAAACTATTTGTTAGGGAATTCAACTATTTTGTAAAGAATGATCCTTTTTGGTTGAAAAATTTGTCCTTTTCGATGTAGAGTTCATTTTTTTTCGTAGAAACTTATTTTTTGTTAAAGAATCTATATTTTGATCTTGAAAAGTGAACTGAAATCTCATATAGATGAAAATTCAACTTTCTAAAAAGCTTTTTTGGTTTTGATAAAAATTCGTCTGCATTAGGTCTGAAAAGAAAACTCATCCTTCTTGGATAAAAACGCAACTACTTGGTATAGAATTCAGCAATTTTGTTTTAAAAAGTCATCCTTTTGCTTAAAAATTCGACTGTTTTTTTTCAAATTTGAATATTTCGGAGAAAATTTACTTTTTGTTTAAATTCAATATTTTGGTGTTGAAAAGAGAATTGAAATCTTTTCTGGATCAAAAATCAACTATTTTTAAAAATTTTCTTTTCTAATTAAAAATGCATTTGTTTTAAGAGAAATTTTATCCATCTCGGATTAAAATCCAACTGTTGGTTTGAAAATCTAACGAATTTGTTGAAAAGTGATACTTTTTGCTTGAAAATTCTTGAAAATGACCTGGAATCTTTTTTGGATGAAAATTCAACTATTAAAAAAAATACAAAATCATGTCTTTTAGTGGAACTTTAAGTTTTTTGTTTAATAAAAATGTAACTTTTTAGTTAAAAGTAATTATTCTGTTCTTGAGTATTTAATCATTTCGTTTGAAAGATTGGGTTGAATCACTTAATTAAAAACCATTTTTTTGGTAGAAGACTGATATTTTTAATTGAAAATTAATCTCTTGGGTTAAAAGTTTTACTATTTTGTTGAAAATCAATCTTTATAATTAAAAATTTAGTTACTTAAGTCAAAGTTAAACTACATTGTTCGAAATTTATTTTCTTGGTTGAAGTCTTATGCCTGGTTGAAAATTTAACTTTTTAGTGGTAAAATCCTTTTTTTTTGTTTAAAATTAATTTTTTAACTGAAAATGTAACCTTTTTCATTTTTTTAAATTGATCATTTGTAGTGGAAAATTCTCATTTGTTTGTAAAAAAAAAAGAATAATTTTATTGGTTTAAATATTCCTTTTTGTTCAATAAAAATGCAACAGTTTCGTGAAAAATTATATTTTTTTCTGAAAATTCATATTTTTTGTTCAAAAATACTATTCTTGTAGAGAAAATTCATCTTTTGGCTTGGAGATTCAAGAACTTAAATAAAATTTTGTTTATTTCTTGCGTAAAAAATCTTGATTTGTTAAAAATTTGTCTTTTTGGTTTTAAAATTCTTTCTTTTGTTATCAAATTTATCTTTTCTTATTGATATATATACTATGACACTTTTTTGTTGAAAATTTTTCTTTTAAGTTTCAAAATCAAACGATTATTTTAAACATTTAATTGTTTTGTTGAAAAATCAAGTATTTTGTGAAAAAGCCATCTTTGATACTAGAAAAAAATGTTGTCTAAAATAAATTAGTAAATTGAATTTTTCTTTATCTTAAAAACGGTTTTATTCCGTTCATAAAAGATTCTATGATAAAAAAAATATTAAAATGCTGGTATTTGAATATTAATGATCAAGAAAAATGAAAAAGTAGTAAAAGAAAAATGAGGGAATTTTAAAAATTATGTTTTCGGACATTCTGTCTATTTCTACTGGCCATAACTAGCAAAACATTTCAAGAAACTAAAAATCACGTACACTAAAAGCTGGGGG
>NC_046660.1:8330053-8333421 GCF_010883055.1 Belonocnema kinseyi | reverse complement strand
AACATATTTTTAATGATTTGTTGCAGAGGAAGGAGGGTCTTAGAGAGGGCTTATAATCAGTTACATAATTTCAGTGGGGTCATTAACTAAACGAAAACATTTACCTGGCTATTATGTTAAGGATTTTTGTAAGTTCAGTGATATCAGAATTAGATCAGAACGATCTCACTCACTCCAAGAAATAATTGGACAACCCGGAAGTCGAATAAACCAAAATTTTCCACCTAATATAGTAAGTTTAATAGATATTAAATATGATTGTGAAACATTATATTGTAACTGCAATATTTGTATTAAAATTAATAAAAATATATTTAGCCATCTTTGGCGTTGTTGAATACATTTTTTTAAATAAATGATAAGTTGGGCGTCAGATCTATTAAATTCAACTGGGTTAAAATTTTAATGAAATAATAACAAAAATCGAAATAAAATATTAATACTGAACAGCGGTGCAATGACATGGACATAGGATGTCGTAAAGTTGTCGTAAAGATGTCGTAACGAGGTCGTAAAGATGTAGTAAAGATGTTGCAAAGACGTCGCCAAACTTTCTGCCCACTGGGCAGTTTTAGAAAAATAAAATTGCATAGGGGTGATATGTGGTCCAAGGCTTATTATAACAGAACTAAGAAGTTTATTAAATACGCTCACACATTTTATTATAAAAAAGAATTCAAAATATAACTCAGATCTTGAGCGGCGTGAAAATAATAATTAAAGTATAATGTAAGTAACCATTAAGGGCACAGCCGAATACCTATATTAACAACCTCACTTTATCAGTTTACTGAATATTTTTTTTAAAATTAATAACTTTTTTAAAAATTAAAAATTAAAAGATTAAAAATTAGGAGTGTGCGAAAGAACTAAACAAATGTTTAGTTTGAAAAGCTATTCAAGAATGGTCTTTTTCAAGTTTTATTTCTTTTTTTGATAATTTGCCAACCCCAAAAATGACTATATTTTTGTGTGAAATAACACTTGCTTTTAGTAAAAATTAAAAAATATATAATAAAGCTTCGCTCAAGGTCATTTTTGTTCCAAAAGCTTGTTCCTGACTAAATTGACTCTTATTGTTTCCGATTACGTTCTGTCACTCAGGGATTGTGTTTTTCATAGAAAACATTGAAATCTGTTTTTTTTGACGTTAATAAAATTTTGTTGAACAATTTTGTTGAAGAAAAATATTGTTCATAAAAATAAAAATAGTACAATTTTTACATACAATTCTTAAAATAAAAAATCTGTGTGTCAAAGCACAATCCAATCCGACTATTCTTTCGAAAGTTCTCTGATATACAGACAGCCACAAAAACAACAACGCGACGAGGACACCGGAAATTCCATTTTTAATCTATTCAATTTGGAAATTTAAAAAAAAACAGAGCAATCTTCAATAGTTAACAATTTGAAAATGAATTGTCACAATTTCAGAGTAAAATAAAAAAGTTTGGAGCTTCCCAAGAATTTTGAAATATTAAAAAAAAAGATTTCTGGGAAGATTCAAAATAATTTTTATTTCCATAAAGTACATTACTCAAAGAGAAGGTTTACAAATATTTCAAAACTTTTCAAAAGATTTACAAAATTTAAAAAAATCTGGAAACTCTTGAAACAATCTTGTGTGCAGGATTTTACAAAAATATTAGGATAAATGGTGATCAGTTTAAAAGATATTTAAAAGTTCCGAAAAATTTCAAAATTAATTTGAAGATTTTAAATAATTTAAAAGAAAATTGATACTTTTGTTGATTTTGAAAATAAATGGTGACTTTTTATTAAGAAAAATTGCACAATTTTAAGAAGAGGTATACAAAGAGGGGACTACTGAAAAAAATCCCGAAAGGGATGACTGAAAAATCCCAAAAAATGAAATCTGCGGCACCTGAATAATAATTTTTTTTTCAAATTGTTTAAAAAAATAAATTGAGAAGCACGTGCGTTTTCAAAGAAAAAATTATTCTGCCTAAATTTTCTTCGTACCTACATAATAACATTTTTGAAACAAACTTTGCAGGCTGCAATGCAACAACGATTTATATCGAAATTTATTTTATTTTTTTTATTAATAAAAAATTTGATTTTTCATAACTTTTTTGTGTTTTTTTTTTAAATACTATGCAAATTTTCAAACAAAATTTTTAATCCAGAAATATATATATTTAATTATTGTATTTTTAATAAATAATATTTAATTAACAATTTTTTGAATTATTTAAATTCAGGAATTTTCTAGTACAGATATTTTATAATTCAGCAATTTTCTTTGGGGATTTTTCAAATTCGGTAATACCTCATTGTCCGGAATTTTATTTTTCGTGAAATTTTCAATTCGAGTTTTATATTTCGGGACTTTTATAATTTTGGGACTTGTATCATTCAGTTATTTTGCAATTCACAAATTTTACAGGGTCTGGAATTTTATTTTTCGGGATTTTTCAGTCGCTTTTTAAAAATAATATTCCCATTACTGCAAAAATTCCAAAATTATAAAATTGGCAGAATATAAAAGTCTCGAATTGGAAAATTCTCGTCAATTTATAATCTTACCGAATTTGAGAATTTCCGACAGACAATTTCCGAATTATACCATATCCGGAATGGACAACTCCCTAATTTGAACAATTTAAAAAAACAGTTTGTTAAAATATATTTTTTTTTAGTAGAATAATAAAATATTGATACCAAAGAAAATTTTTTTTAAATGTTTAAAGTTTAAAAAAATTATTGTTAAAAAAAATCAATAAAAAGAAAAGTCGTGCTATATCAGTCTGAATTGAATCCTGCAATGTTTGTTTCATTTAAAGCTCACGTGTTTTTAAATTGATTTTTGTATAACATTTTTATACAATTATTGTGATTTCAAATTAAAGTAATCATTTAAAAAATTAAACTTTAAACAAAGTTTCTATAATAAACATATTTGATTATTGTATTTTTAGTAAATAAATAATATTATATCACAAAACTGTTTTCTCAATTTCTGCAATTCAGGAATTTTCTAGTTTGTATATTTTATAATATGACATCATGCGGCCTGGAATTTTATTATTGGGGAATTTTCAAATGCGATAATAATGTAAACTGTTGAGAATTTTATCATTCTAGAATTTTTAAATTCGGGATTTTCAGATTTAAGCATTTTATAATTTCGGGAAGTTTACAGTGTCGTGAATTTTATTATTCGAGATTTTTAAGTTGTCCGAAAAATATTTCAAAAATTTAAAAAGATTGATAAAATTGTACAAAAATCTAGACGATTTTGAGGCAATTGTTTTGCAGAATTTCACATAAATTTTACAAAAAAATGGAAATCATTTTAAAATATATTTAAAAGTTCTGAAAAAAACTTTAAAAATAATTTG
>NC_046660.1:8294260-8329953 GCF_010883055.1 Belonocnema kinseyi | reverse complement strand
CCGCTTCCAGCGAAATCGCGGTAAAATTTTAGCCACAACCACGTCTCACGACCATGAGATAGGTGGTTACAGTCTGTAACGGAATCAATACGACGATTCAGCAAAAGCCTCATGCACCCTCAGAACACGGAGCGAGCCAAGGACTACCGCCTTCTGCATTTTTCCCGCAAGTGTTTTAGCATATTGTTGACACGCAGGGATGCTTTTTAGGCCATTAGCAAGTGAAAGCTTGGCACCTTCAAGAGCGCCGATGATAAGCACGATTAGTTTAACAGAATATTCCGGGTACAATCGTCGCAACTCCCTTATAAGGTCTCGATTCCTCTCTTTCTTTTCATTCTCCTTGGCTACGATGTTTTTGTCAGCTGGTACCGAAAATTCGATAACGAACATGGTTCGCTTCTCGAAGTCAAGAAGAACCATGTCAGGCCTCGAGTGAGAAACAGAAACAATTGTCGAGATTATAAAGTTCCAGTATATGCGGCACTTCCCATTCTCGACAATTTACTCGATTTCCCTAGGAGCATTTAGAGGAGTGATATTAAGGTTAATGCCGTAAGAGAGACAGAGATGTAATTAAGTATGTGAGCTAAATGCTCGGAGCGTGCATGGCACGTCCTGCAGGTATCATCAGGAATGTATTGACTCAAAATGTGGCGAAGGTATGTTAAGGTAGAAATGATACCGTCTTGGCATGGAAAAATGAAACCCTCTGTACCAGACTTTAATCCGGGCGATTTAAGGAAAGCAAACGTTAGCTCACAAGACATTGACTGATCCTTCACATTTCTGTGGAAGATACCGTGCATCCTCTTATCGAGGAGCTGTTCCCGAAAGTTTTTCTTCTGCACTTTCTTAATCCGGGCTTTCAGGAGTGAGTACTCGAGATAGATAAGATTTGATGCATTTTGCTCACCCCTAATACTGAAGTTAAGTTCGAATGTTCAGCAGCCTCCTCCGCTGCTTTGTACAGAAACGCTCCTTTACCCACTTCTTCGCGATTCCTGACCATTTCAAGAAGAGGGTCTCTTCCATTGGCAACTCTATGTGCTGTACCCAGAATAATCCTGTTGGAGAGTATCCTTTATAGATGTCACATCCTGAATGCGGCTCTGTGGCACGCCCAGGTATGTAGAAGTCTCTCCAGCGCAAAGGCGTCGTATAACGCTTCTATCAACGAGCTCAGGATCTTCAGGGATGCTATTAAGTTTTCCTCGCTTCAAATAAACCTTGGCGCATTCGTCTAATCCAAATTCCATTCCAATTTCCTTAGTATATCGTTCAACAATCCCTAGAGCTAGATGTAGTTGCTCTTTGTTTTTAACATATATCTTAAGATCGTCCATGTAAAATACATGAGTGACCTTGTACTTTCGATCTGCAGGTTTGCCGCACAAGTACCCGTCAGAATGGCGAAGTGCTAGAGATAGTGGCAATAATGTAAGGCAAAAGATATGTGGGCTCATGGTGTCGCCTTGAAAGACACCTCTCTGAAAGGTGACCTTGTTAGTTGTGACACGATTTTTCTCAGATAAAATAGTAAATCTGGTTTTCCAAAGCGGCATCAATCTCTCTATGCACCTAACTATTTGCGGATGAACCTTTAAGATTTCCAAAAGACAGATGATAAGTCAATGGGAGGTCGAATCGAAAGCTTTCCGATAATCAATCCAAGCCATCGATAGGTCACGCTGGTAGAATGCTACTTCTTTGCAGACACATCTATCGATGAGCAGGTTCTCCCGACATCCCGCTACGCCTCTCTTTGAGCCTCGTTGTTCATACATTTCTTGCCACACAGGTTCAATTGTCGGGAGAACCTGCTCATCGATAGATGTGTCTGCAAAGAAGTAGCATTCTACCAGCGTAACCTATCGATGGTCTATATATATAAAATGTAAATTATACGAAATAATTCTATAATTACTTGAAAATATATAATATCATAATATAAATTACTTATGGACTTTCATTTGTGGTATTTATTAAAATAAACATGTTTTGCAAAGTTTTAAATGTAAAAATGTTTTAATTGGCAATTTACTTTCAATCCAAATTGTTCTTGTCCGAGCTAAGTTAACATCAGTGCGCCTCGAGGAGCCTACTGAGAGTTGCTTATAGCGCTCCAAGTAGCTGTTGCCAAAATCCATCAATTAGACTGTGTGGGTGCTATCTGCGGGTGTCGGTGTGTAGAGGGAAAGTGAATTTTTTTCGCCGGACCCGCCGTCTATATTTATGGCGGGCAACTAAGGTCGCACCGCATCTACGTTTATAATATCTTTGTCCACAGCCTACAATTTTCATCCTATTCCATTTTCTTTAATAAAGCTAATTAAATTCTGAAGAAGTCTGTCGCGCGCGATTTTGCTAATATGGTTATGTTTGTTTGTTATTCAAGTTGCAAAATGCCAAAAAACATAATTTTTCATATTTGAGCTGCCTGTTCTGTAGCATTATTTGATTTTACTTCAAAAAGGTAAAAAACTGATAGATTTACAATCAATTAATAAATACTATTAACTTAGATGAAGCTCGTGCAAGCTGTTTAATTTTTATAAACAAATTTATGAACAAAATCGGTTATTGCTATACATTGAAGCCTGGATGCTATAATTTCAATTAATGCCACAAAACAGGCAGCAAAAATATAAACAATTATGGTTTTTTGGCATTTTGCAACTTGAATAAGAAAGAAAAAGAGCCTTTTTATCAAAATCGTCATCAGCAGACCACTTCCGAATTTAATTAGCTTTAATTTTTTTAAAAAGATGAAATCGGATGAAAATTGCAGAGTCTGGATCATTTTGAATCCCAATTTTCTAATTGGCCGCATTGTGCGCCGGTAGAGGTGTAACTAATCGCATGAATTCACGAAATTCCTGCAAAAATACGTTTGGTTCGGGCAAAATTTCCTCTTTTGAAAAAGATTCACCTGGAGCTCTGAGAGTCCTACCGTAAAGAAATTCAGCTGATGAAGCACCAGTGTCCAAACGGACTCGAGTGCGTTACCCCAAGAACACCGTTAAAAGCACCCAGGTGAATTTCTTGTCAGAGTGACACATTATCGCTGACTCGTCTGTGCCATGAAACCATTAGCTGCTGTGTGATAAGCAGTGTTACGGATTCGTTTAAAGCCCAACAATTACAAAAGTGTAGTAAATAATCGAGATTCAAATTGCGAAACCTGATCTGTTTATATTAGCTTAGGACAGCCAAACCGAACAACCACATTGTCATAAAAAGCCCTAGCTACTGTTTGAGCTGAAATGTCCTTGATTGGAACTGCTTCCGCCCATCGTGAAAAGCGGTTAATCATCGTGAGACAATATTTATAGTCATCATACACTGTTAAGGATCCAATAATTTCAATTTGAACATAATCAAAGCACCCATCAAGAGAAATTATTTTATTGGGAATAAATTTATTATGCCTGGAAACTTTCAACTACTGACTGTTAAGATTTAGGAATAAAAGATCTCAAGTCATCAATTGATAATTTATAATAAAGGCTTACTCTTTAAGATCCTCGTCAGTTAAAATGTTTATTTAATATTGTCTACTCTTCGGGCAGTTTTTATTTCTTTCAAAGTATTTTTTAACGAAACCTTGACTTTTTCCGATAAAAATGCTGTTTGGAATTTTGCGACTGAAAATAGTTATGTAGTTATGCGAAGATATTTGAGCAAAACCCTTCCTCGCCCGCTCGGATGGGCAGCCAGTCCAGCCGGTGCACAGACCGAAGTTGTTTCGTTCAAATTCAATTCATTTAAACATACTTTTCATTGGTACAAAAACTTTCCAAAAATTAATTTCAGCGGTTCTGAATGCATCGAAAACGTTTGCACATAGTTTTAAACATATTAGGGAACACAAGTATTTTTTGAGAGAGAAATTTCACACCTAGCCCCTCCATAATATTTTCTTGAAGGTTTTTCTGTATATTTTCATAATTACTGTCACATGAAACAGACTTGACAAAGGCTTAAATCAATTAACATTGGTTTAAACTATTCATATAAACAAATTATACAAGATTCGTCGTCCTTTCTTTGGCTGGATTAAACTTGATTTTGTGTATAGCCGAAAAACAAAAGACATCCTCATACATAGATTTTCATTTGGTTCTCATATTATACCAAGAAACAAAAGGCAATCACATAGACTGTCATTTGTTTCTCGGCCTCACGAAAAACGTTGCACAGCGTTACTCTACTCTGACTTCAGTCTTCTGAAAGGTAAAAGCAGCCAACGTGTAGTGTTTAGAATTTTTCTGTGTATGCTTTCTGTGATTTCTTGTGTTTCGTTTTTGTTTCTTAGTTCTATGCATTTATAAATTGTTCATCCTTCTTTTCTGTGGTTTTTGTTCATTGAGTTCAGATTATAAGTTCGTTTTCAAGTCTCTTTGCGAATCGCTGCTTTCGAAGCAAAGTGAAATCCCTAAAGACCTTTCATGGTCATCTAGCGTTGACCATGTCTTTGATGCAAAGTTTTCGCAGCAGATGTGCAAATCATTTCCGCAAGAAGAAACATGTAAGAGGAATTGATCTCAGGCTTCTAACGGAAAATCAACAAATAGTGCTTCCTGATTTGCCGAAAGGCAGTAAAATATGTGGTGATTGTAGAAAAGAATGTAGAACTCTCAATTTACAGCCACTCATATTTATAAAAGAGCCTGGTATTAATGTAGAGGAAGAGATAAACGAGGGCACGGGTTTTTTCTTGCCAATGAGAATTTAAAAAAGAAGGATGCAATGATGAAAATCACTTAGCGGATCTCGAAGTACTGAATCAAATAAAAGAAAAATTAGAGCAGAAGGGCACTACATATTCAAAAAAGATTTGTCTACTCACCCATGCGTCTAAGTCTTGGAGTTGCAGACAAATCATGCAAGAAATTGTTCCATCTGATTGTGAAGCCAGAAAGGCGAAAGTGTTAGTTTTCAAAGGTGAAGTTTTAAATTTTCCGTAAGCCAAGCGAGGAGAAAAACTGACTGAATAAACTGAAAATTTGATAATAAACTTCTACGAAGATGACGAGATTAGTTGACAGATGATAGGTAAGAAAGATTTTATATATGTCAAAAAACTAGACGGTGCTCGTGAGCAAGTAGAGAAGAGACTGACTCTGTGCAATCTTTCAGAATTATATGCCCGATTTGTAGCCCCACATGAAAATGTGAAGATTGGATTTTCAAAATTCGCACAACAGAACATGATCTGTTTTCAAAGACCGTCAAAGAAGAATCATGCATACAACCAAGTCCCCGGTAGGACTGGCCAACCTGTCCGAACGCGCGAGGAAGGTTTTCGCTCGGATATCTTCGCATAACTACACCATGAAAGTTCTGTAAATTGCTCTAAAACGGCACCCATCGCAAAATCTAAAGCGTTCGAAAGACCAGTTTTGATTTTCTCAGTCGCTTGATGAGCATCTTCGGTCCAAAGAAACTTTCGCTTATCATTCTTTATAAAATCGTGCAGATAAACATGAAGCGGTACCTTGGATTTTTGTTTGATAGGGTTGTCTGTATTTTAAGAGAAATTTAATCTTTCGTATCTTGTTTCAGATTTCAGTTCACACTTTTATTGCTTACTTAATGGTGCCCCTATTTCGCACGTTCCTCGTTCCGGAACTTCTCATTCTCCTGCCAGAATTCATACTCCTGATAGGTCTCTTCCTCCTGCCAGATCTCAGTTTCCGGTTTCTCCGGCCAGGTCTCCTGCCACTGTCGAGTCTTCTCTTCGTGCCAGGTCCAGGTCTCCTCCTGCTATTCGCTCTTTTTCATACATACTTGCATTTGAACTCGAGAAACTTGGATTCATTCGGCTTATTCCTCATACAAATCCGAAACAGCTATTTGAAATTCAAAGATTATCAATATCCAATGGTGAAATATTTGCAATTATAGTGAAAAGAAATAGATCACTTCGTGGATTCTACACAAAAATAAATGGCTTACAAAAGCGGGCATAAATAAACATGTCCAGTGGCGCGGTAGAAGAAATGACTGCACAAGAAATCGGGGACACTCCATTAGGCAGTCTTGCATCAATCTCAAAGATATTTAATACAGTCAATCTAAGCGAAACAAGTAATTCTATTCCACGATGAAATGCACTTCTAAATATTTCTAAACATTATTATTAAGATAGAAAATTCAAATTGTTAAAAATTTTTTAAGATCAAGGAATAATATTGTAATTAACATTTTTTTCCAACTCTAGCAATTGTAAACTTTTTCATAATTTTAAAGAGATAATAAGATTGCTGCTATACAATATATGTACTATAAAATTAAATGAAGCAGTCGAATATTTGTTAATTAAATTGTTAATAAAATTCCCTATTAATACAATTATCAGTGTCTCCCCTAATTAGAAAAGATGAAGTTTGCTTATACTTTCATCTTATTCTCGTCTATCATCATTGCGTTTTTAAAAAACGACTTTGATTTCAGTTTATACTTTTTTGTTGAACATTTTTTTTTAGTTAAAGAATTATCAGCTTAGGTGAAAATGTACTTCTTTGGTTGAAAATGTAACCACTTTGTTGAACATTCAAATTGCAAGCATTTGATTCTGGGCCGAAGAGGACCGAGGGCGAACTCGAATTGGGAAATCAGAATTGGACGAAAGCCAAAGAATACATAGTTAATCCATTTTTTATTTCTAAAAAGATATTTAATTAAAGAATATGCTTAAAAACAAAGTTAGAATCTATACAAATATACCGTAAGAGAATACACAAGGTGAAATATTTAATCTTGCGTTTCTTGTCGCAGAGTTTAGTTGAGTGGTCGATGGTTTACCTGATGGTGCTCATATTCCTGGTGTTCCTTATTGCCAATATTCTTATTTGCCTGACATCTAGCATTCCCCTGGAAGGTACATTCCTCCTGCCAGACCTCATTCTCTGGGTGGGCCGGTCACGTCTCCTCCTGCCAAGCCATCTCTTCGTATCAGGTGCAGTTCTGCTCCTGTTACTCAATCTTTTTCATACATATTTGATGATACATTTCTTCTTCTGCCGATAAATCGTTTCAATAGAGAGAACAAAATAGAATATCCTTGCGCTCATTCCAACCGAAGAAAAATTTGTGTTATCAACATTCAATAGTGACATCTTCCGACAGCGGCAAGATTTAATATTGTTTGTGATTTTAGACTTTAAATCCAAAATTCATCTAAAAAGTTAATTTTTAAACAAATACTTGATTTTTAAAGCAAAAAAGAATTTCCCAGTCAAGAAAGAAAATAAATTTTAACCAAATTATAATTTTAGGGCAGAAGTATACTGTTCCTAAGATTATTGCGCTATATTTAAACTGATTTTGTTTTGTTTAATTACAGAATAGTTCAGTACTTTAAGAAAAATTACATACAACTCTCGCTTTTAGTCCAGTGTGGGGGGTTTTCTTCCAATAGCCTTCGACTGAATTCAGGGGAACCAAAACGGAAACAGTCAGCGCCGCCTTAACCGTTTCCAATTAAAATGTCTTTATTATTTTGAAACCTTGGAGAATTCTTAAAATTCTTCGAAATTTTTGAAAATGTAAGTTTTGTTAAATTTTTTGTAAAGCTCTAAATTATTTTTAATTATAATAAATTATTATAAATAATTTATTAAATAACTTATAATAAATCTAAATATCTTTTTAAAAGATTCGAATGTTTCCTAGATTTTTTTATTAATTCTGAAAAATAAAAAAGAATGGTCTCCAAATTTTTCAATTTTTTTTTTTGACAATTTTGGAAATCTTTCAAAATGTTTTAAAATCCTTTTAAACCGTGTTTAAAAACTAGTGTTTCATAATAAAGTAAGTAAAAAAATTTCCAGGTGTCTTGAAAAGATATTGCTTATTCTTTTAAAGCTTACCAAAATTCTTATGAAGCTATTTTCAAAATATTCATAAATCTATATATTGTGTTGAACTTTTTCAAATTTTTAAAGATTCAAATTATATTTGAAATTTTTCAAAACATATTAAATAACTTATATATTAATTGTATTTCCACATATATAAAAAAATTATTTACAATTAAAATCATATGTATCATAAATAATGATGAGAAACCTACAAAAAGCCTGCAAAAAATATTTTTAGATCCTATTAGGACGCTTATTAGGTCAATCAAACCTCTCTCTTCCATTTTTCCCGTCCTTAATGCTCCTCTTCTCCATCACTTCCCTTCTCGCAGTTCGGCCATCGCCCCGCCCCCCCCCCCCATTCCCCAATTTCTTCAACATCTACTTATCCCTCTCTTCACTGTCACAGCTACTGGAATCCTCTCTTGAAATTTTCCCTCACCTCCCCACTCATTATTACCGCTAGTTCCCCTCTTATAATTTCTCCTATTTCCCTTCTTCTCCCACACCTCATTTCTCCTCCCTTCTCATACATTATTCACCCTCTCTTCATACCCTTACCTGAAATAATTATTTTTGTTTTGCAATACGAGTCTCGTGACTACAAATTTTTGAGAAAAGGATCATTTTCATAATACAAAACTATTGCAGCTAGGATTTATATACGTATACTAAAATAAGCCAATAGCTTCTTACATGTTTATTCTCCACCACTCTCCCATCTGGGAGTGACACATCCAAACTTAGCGTGTTCGCGAGACGGCTCTGCTACATGTTGCGTGGGCCAGCCTCATTTAGAGCCGAAAATGCACGAGCACGATAAGAAATTTTCATAATATTTTTTAAAATCCTATAAAATAAAAATAAAATGTCTTTAAAATCTCCAAGGATTTTCTCTGACACATCTGATACATTCGAAAATCTTTTTATTTTTTTTATTTTCTTAAGAATCTTATAATAATTATTTGCATATAAATTTATAAACAAACTGATAATACTTATTTTATTGTATATGAAATCTTTACAAAATCTTTAATGCCTTAAAATATGTATCTCAAAATTACAAAATTTAGCTTTGACAATTTTATTTTAATTGTGAAATAATTGTAATTGGAAATTGATTGTAAATAATTGTAAAATAAATGCAACAAAATTTATTTTATGAAGAAATATCTCATGATTATAAAAAGAGAAAAATAATTGTTAAGGCAAGTCTCTGTCAAACATGATACAAAAAACCGTCGTGAAATTTCAAATAAAAACTGTACTCTCTATACATTAATTTTTTTAAATAAATAATAATAATACTTTTATAAATATTTCCAAAATTTATTTGAACATGATACACATTGATTTTTATTGCAAAAATTCCTGTAAATAGTTGGTGTTTTTTAAATTTAACGATATTTGTGTACCATGTTTGACCTTAGGGAATAGATTTCAAAAATAAAATTATAAAAATATCTCCATTAGTTAGTAAAATACTATGAAGAATCGCCTTTCAAATTATAATTGAAATTGAAGAAATAGATATTTCTCTTATCGTTTTTCAGCATATGATTTTTTACTAAACGTAAAGCAGATTAAAATACACTTCAAAAATAAAAATAAAAAAGTTCAGAAATTTATGCAGTTTTCTGTTCAGAAAATCGCAAACATTTTTGAATGAAATTCCTGTCGACACCACATTCAAAGGAAAATTTCACAACATTTTTGTCAAATGATTAATCTTTTAAATGAGGTCAAGTTCATAACTATTTGATTTTTTCTCTTAAAATCCTCAAAATTGTGATTATAGCCTGAAATAGCAAGAAAAGAGATGTATAAAAAAAGAACCTAGAGGACTTTAAATTTTTTTATTTTATTGGATTTTAAAAAAATATTAGAAAAATTCGTGTCTTTTTAAAAGATGATTAGGACATTTAGAAGTTTGAAAGATATCGACGAATAATGGATAAATAAATAAATTTATTTTTTTGAAATTTTTGAAAATATATATTTCTGAAAAATTTAAGTTTAAAATTAGATTTGAATCTCATTCATTCTTCTAAATATTTCTTGAATTTAATGGATTATTTAGGTTTTTAAAACTTTTGAATCTTATCAAATTGAAACCTTTTGCTTTAAAATCTTCTACACTCTCCTTTTAAATTTTCGGAAATCCTTTGATGTGTTTCAAAATTTTTTAAATTTTTTTTAAAGTAAATTTTTGTAAATAAAAATTATTAAAAATTTTCAAATGATTATTAAAAAAATAATTATTTTTTAAATATTTTCAGACCTTCCAATCTTCTAATTCTTAAGAATTATTCAAATTTTTCCTTATTTTTTTGCAAGTTTTAATTATTTTTTAATCGTTTCAAAATTTCGGAATATCTCGTAAACTTACTAAAATTTGAAAGCAAATTTTACAAGCAAACATAAACATAACAAAAAATGGTGCGACAAAATTGCACAAGAAGGCCTAATAAGAATTAAATTCCCTATTTTTTCTAAAATTATATAATATGGAAAAATTACGAAATAATTTTTAAAAATTGTGAAGATGAAATCACAACTTAAAAAATAATACATGATATTAAAATAAAAATCGATGTTTCTTCCTCGAAGAATTCCCTGACGCACCGAAGGAACCGAAATGAGCCCCTACAAAGTATCCTTAAAGACCCCACTGAGTCCCCCTTCGGTTCCTTCTTAAAAAACTCAACAAAAAAACAGCAAGATCAACTTTTCAATTGTTCAAATTCAGGTTCTACGATAAAATTTCTATGAAAAACTCACGGAGTAATCGCAATACTTTTTTTGGCAGCGTTAAAATTTTTTAAAAATGTCATTAACTTCTGCTGAAGGTGACTTCGAGCGCATCAATAATAGCTCAAAATTACTCCGTGGGTTTCTAATGCAATTTTTAACGTAGAATCCGAATTTCAACAATTTAAAAGTTGATCTTGCTGTTTTTTTTTAATTTTTAAAGAAGGAACCGAAGGGGGGCTCAGTGGGGTCTTTAAGGGTACTTTGTAGAGGCTCCTTTCGGTTCCTTCGGTCCGCCAGGGTTCTAACAAAAGAGGTAGGATCTCCAAATTTTCTTAGATTTGTACGTTTTTCCTGTTTTAAACTCAGTGATTTTGCCCCTAGCCTCTGATTCGTCAAAAATACAAATATCTTTCGAAATGCAGCATGGCCATAACTGAGAATGATTTCATTGCTGCCAAAAAGAAATAAACTTCGAAACAGGCAACTCACAGTTATTTCAATTCGATTCAAAATATGGTAAATTATTTTGATCCTCCTCCGAATAAATCTATACTGCAAGCTGGCTATCACAATCAAAAAACACAGTTGATTAAAGAAAATTAGATCAACTGTTTTGACACACGTGAATGTATAGATGACTCTTCAGGCCCCGAATAAAGGAGTTTCTTCTAGCTGGCTAAAAGTGCACAATAAAGCCTTGCAAGGAGATGGTAAAATCATGAGTCCTAAAAATTGAGCAATAAATGTCAAAAGTCAGAAACACAAAAATCACATTAAAACATCACAAGAAATTATCCATAATCCTCGGGTAGGATCAGAAGTATTCGTTAATATTATGAAGTTGGCAGCTTATGTATAACCACGAAAGAATAGTAAGGAGTAGTATCCCTGTGAGTGGACTGGGAACCACGAACGTCCGATAATTCGTTAAAGTTTGCCACTTATGGATAATCTGGGTCAGTATCACGCACGCACGCATTGGCTTTTGCCATGAAAACGCCCGTCGGAAGTTCTGGACTTGTGTTTTAAACACGATGGAGTGGGGAGTGGGTAGAACACGTGACAGCGAAAACAGCACTGCGCATGTGCGCGAGCCTGGTCCTGGGTATCCATTCGTGGCAAACATTAGAGAATTCTTGGACGTTCGTAGTTCCAACTATCCATCCCAAACACTGTGACGTTGCAAATTTTGCAACTCACAAGAAAAAAACAGCGATTGTTCGAAGGCAATTTGATAACATTATTATTAAATTGGCACTTCGGGAATCACAAAAATCTCTGCGACTTGTTTCTAGATCTTATAAATTTTAATTTTCGGCTGATTTGTTTGTTTTCTCGTTTTGTACAATTTTCTTGGAGTTTACCAGCATCGTGGGAACACCAAAGTACTCTGGTTGCCAAGGAGACGTTCAAGGAATTCTTAGTTTTGATGTTTCCACTTAGAATCTACAGCGAGCGAATTCGAATTCTGCCACCTAGTAACATCAGCCATTGCTGCTAACCTTATAACTGACCCTCGCCCAGAAATCATCGCAGAGATGCTATCATAATTTTGGCTGACGTCAGGAGTCGTTCCAAGAATTATTGATTTCACCATTCTACCTTGTTTTTTCTGGTTAGAGAAGGATTCGTCGTCGATCCCAAGCATCGCTAGCGAGACTTCTATAGTCATGGCCCTGATTACAAGTTCCGGAAGTAATTGATTCTATGCAAGACTCGTACGACGATGAGCGAAAATATTATTTCTCTTCCGAAGAGTTTTATAGGATTTTTTTCTGATTTAATAAATTGGCACTTGGCGATAGAATAACTTTTAATATTATAACACTCTAATCTCGCGCCCTTTTCCGATTTGTGCGATGGCTTCGCGCCGAATTTGCGACCAATCAGCGACGACCAATTTCAAATATGGCGACAGACCACAAGTCCATAAAGAAGTGTGTACCCCAGCACTCTTCCTCTTTCCGTTCGTGACTCCCAAAGTGCCTAGTCGCCGAGTGTAATTTTAATTATTGTTGGTCGAGTGTGTTGATTGGATCGCAGTTAGCCGATTCCCAGAAATTATTCGCCCGGATTACCCCATCGCCGATCGGTGAACCGTCTATGAAAATTATCTCCAACTTTCGCTGTGAACCGTTTCAGCCGGTAACTCCTTTTGTTTTTATGGTAGGAAAAACTGTGTGCACGTAGCTATTATATTTTTTTATAATTTTTATGTTTTTTTTTTATTTTTCCGAAAATTGTTCCCCTAAACTTGACCCCGAAATGGTTTAATTGCTGACGCCCCCGACCCCCCCCCTCCCCCATTAGCTGATAAAATAATTGCTGCTATCTTAAGAATATTACCGATAACTCCTCCACTCTCATATGTTAACTCAGATATGTTCATTTTTGCTTACTGCAAGTTAGTAAAGTTCGTGGAGCATCTGAGGATTGAGCTTTAATTTTAAGACATTAGAATCGATTGAAAAGATTGTCCGGATCAAACTTATAATTATGTATAAATAATTTAAATAAATGTCCAAATCGTACTTGTTCTAAAATTTTTGGGTTGATATTTATAAAATAGGAAACCTTTTGCGACCGAACCATCTGGCGCCCTGGGAAAAGTAAGTAAGATTTTCTTACTCGAAATTTTGATTTGCAGTGCCGAAGGAGTATTATAAGAAAGTTGAACAAAAATTATAATATTACAAATTACTCAGTATTGTACTAGGAGTGTTGAGGTCCTGGTAGAACGAGGTATTTAGAATAGGATGATACCACTTCTTATTATTCCTTCGTGTTAGTAGAAAATGTACTCCTTAGGTTGCAAATGCAACCACTTTATTGAATCCCATTTAGGTATTTCTCATTCTACACTGGAGTCCCATTTAAGTATCTCTAATTTCACACTGGGAATCCAATTTAATCTCATTATAGTATCTCATTGGGTACTAAGAATCCCATTTAATTATTTCTCATTCAGCATAAGGAATCCCATTTAAGTATCTCTCATTCTACAATTGGATTACCATTTAAGTATCCTTCATTCTACACTGTGAATCTCGTTTAAGTATCTCTCATTCTGCACTAGGAATCCCATTGAAGTATCTCTCGTTCTACTGTGGAAATCCCATTTAAGTATTGCTCATTCTAAAATTGAAATCATATTTAAGTATCTCTCATTATACACTGGAAATTCCATTCAAGTAACCCTCATTCTAAAAATTCTTTTTTCACAATTTTAGAAAACTATTGAAATGTTTTAAATTGTATTTTAAACTTAATTTTTATTTTTTTAAATCATTCGACAATAACCCAAACATTTTTGTATTATCTTGGAACCTTTCAAAAATTTTTCAATGATTCGAAATTTTAGGATATCTAGGTTTTATTTAGAATTTGTTTAAAACTTCAAATTTGAAAATATCTTCAAATGTTTTCAAAACTTCTTAGCCTTCTAAATATCTTTTTAAACGATTCAAAAGCTTCCTAGAATTTTTTTTTAATTCTGAAAAACAGAAAATAAATTGTTTGAAAGTCTTTCAAGTTATTTTTGACACTTTTGGAAATCTTTTGAAGTGTTTTAAAATCCTCTCAAACCGTCTCTGAAAATTAATTTTTCACAATTAAGTCAGGGTAAAGTATCCCAGAAATTAAAAAAAAATTTATTCTTCTGAAATCTTTCACATTACAGTATGTTTCGAAACTTACAAAAAGCCAACAAAAAAAACAGTTTCATATCCTTTTGAGACGTTAATTAGGTCAATCAAATCTCCTCCTTCCATTGTTTTTCGCCCCTAATCCTCCTCTTCACGGCCGCTTCTCTTCTTGCACTTCAACCTTTGCTTCCCCTCCTTTGCCCAATTTCTTCAACATCTACTTACCAATCTCCTCCCTGCTCAGCCACCGACATCCCCTCCCCAAATTTTCCCACACTTCCCAACTCATTATTGCCCCTAGCTCCCATTCAAAACCCGTTAATATTTTTCTGCTATTTCTCCTGCTTCTCCCACAACCCATTTCTCCTCCCTTCCCATCCCTTTTTCCCCTTCCTACCCCTTCCTTTACCACCTTACCTGAAAAAATTATTTTTGTTTTACAGTACGAACCAGGTGACTACAAATTTTTGGGAAAAGGATAATTTTTATTAAATAAAAATATTACGTTGAGGATTTATATATGTATAGTAAAATAAGCCAATGACTTCTTACATGTTTATTCATCGTAGTAGTACATCAGACCATAGAGATCCCCAATAACATCAGTTCCTCAAGTACTTTGGTACTTCAAGTGCATCACTATCTCGAGTGCATTAGTACTTCAAGTGCATCGTTCCTTAAAGTACATCAATACATCAAGTACATTAGTACCCCACGTGCATCAGTACCTCAAGTAGATTAGTACCGTAAGTATATCGATACTTCGAGTAAATTAGTACCTTAAGTTCAAAAGTACCTCGAGTGCATCATTACATCAAGTAAATTAGTACTTCAGGTTTATCAGTACTTCAAGTACATTAATACACCACGTATATTAGTGCTTAAAGTACAGTAGTGCTTCATGTACATTATTGCTTCAAGTTCCTAGTGCTTAAAGTACCTTTAGTACTTCAAGTACATTAGTGCTTGAAGTAAATTATTACTTCAAGTACATTAGTGCTTGAAGTAAATTATTACTTCAAGTACATTAGTACTTAAAGCACATTAATACTGGAAGTACATTATTGCTTGAAGTGTATTGATACTTGAAATACATTAGTACTTCAAGTACATTATTACTTCGGATACAATGGTACTTCAGTTACATTAGTACCACAAGCATATCGACATATCATGTACATTAGGCCCTCAAGTACATAAGAACCCATTGTACATTAGAACCGCAACTTTATAGGTATTTGAAGTACATTATTACTTTAAATACCTTAGTATTTCAAGCACATTAGTACTCCGCGGACATTAGTGATTTGAGTACATTAGTACTTTGAGCACAATAGTACTTTGAGCACAATAGTACTTTGAGTACAATAGTACTTTGAGCACAATATTACTTTGTGTGCATTAGTACTTTGGATACACTAGCGTCGTAAGTACAATAGTACTTCAAGTACATTATTACTTCGGATACAATGGTACTTCAGTTACATTAGTACCACAAGCATATCGACATATCATGTACATTAGGCCCTCAAGTACATAAGAACCTATTGTACATTAGAATCGCAACTTTATAGGTACTTGAAGTACATTATTACTTTAAATACCTTAGTATTTCAAGCACATTAGTACTCCGCGGACATTAGTGATTTGAGTACATTAGTACTTTTGAGCAAATAGTACTTTGAGTACATTAGTACTTTGAGCGCAATAGTACTTTGAGTACAATAGTACTTTGAGCACAATATTACTTTGTGTACATTAGTACTTTGGATACACTAGTGTCTTAAGTACATTAGTACTTCAAGTACATTGGTACTTCAAGTACATTAGTACTTCAAGTACATTAGTACTTCAAGTACATTAGTACTTCAAGTACATTAGAACACCAAGTGTATCGATACTTTACGTACATCAGTACTTCAAGCACATTAGTGCTTTTAGTACAATAGTACTTCGAATGTATTAGTACTTTGAATTCACTAGTGCCGCAAGTACATTAGTA
The DNA here is from genome assembly GCF_010883055.1 of Belonocnema kinseyi. Taxonomy (NCBI): domain Eukaryota; kingdom Metazoa; phylum Arthropoda; class Insecta; order Hymenoptera; family Cynipidae; genus Belonocnema; species Belonocnema kinseyi. Next base: position 8,313,685 of record NC_046660.1, on the reverse strand, counting down.
CTTCAAGTACATTAGTCTTTAAGTGCATTAGTACTTCAAGTGCATTAGTACTTTTCTTTTGAACCCGACGGAAAAAATTGTTACGAGGCACTCTGAGTGTAACATTTGTTCTTGTCTCAATCCACACTATTATTTTTACACATTGTAACATTCTTGCTACTTGCAGCATTCAGAGTCATTCAAGAAACGCTTTTGAATACACTCTACTCGTGAATTGGGACACAGCCTTATTTATGCGCAATTGAATATATGTATTCAGAAGATAAATAACGAAAACTTAAAAATAAGTGAACGCGTCCAAAGTTCTTTGCATTGAAATTTCAATTTTCGCTGCTTTGCTAAAATACTGTTATACATTCCTTGCTCTCTCGTATTAATCTATTTTGAAATATGTAACTCATTTCAATAATAAGCATGACTGAAATGTGTCTCATGCACTTTCAATATTGTAAAACAATCCATTATTTAGGAAAGGAGAATTTCTATAATTTAGAATGGAAATAATATTTACTTGTGGGGAAAATTATCGCTACTTAATAAACAATGAAGACGTCGATCTATATCATCTTTCCAAGTTCAACTTTATCTCGCTGATGTATTCTGACTTCGCACTTCAAATTATTATCAATAAGAAACAATGAAATTCCGTTCCCAGTGGGCACAAAGTTTGGCGACGTCTTTACGACATAGTTACGACATCTTTACGACAACTTTACGATATCCTATGTCCATGTCGTTAAGATGTCTTTACGATATCGTAAATAAGTTGTACGACCTGACGATGTCTTTACGATATCACAAAGACACGCAAACAACATGGACATAGGATGTCGTAAAGATGTCGTAAAGAAGTCGCCAAATTTTGTGCCCACCGGGTATTTTTAACAGAAGTCTGTTTCTCTCGGGAATACTAAGTATGTATTCATTAAATCTTCACAAATCCGTTTGATCAAAGATAGGAGAATGTTCCGATTAGAAATTTTTTATACAAATTTTCGAAAATTTGCAAGTCCTTTTCATCAATATCCTTCACAAGCTTTTACAAAATCTTCGGATTTTCAAAATAGTCTCTTAGTTGCTGTCATGTCTTTTTACAAACTTAATGTTTTATCAGATCTATTTTTGGGCGTTGTCCATAAACTACGCTACCCGTTTCCTGATAATAAATTTTAACAAATTTTGCGAAAGATGCAACTGTTCCATAATAAATTAGTAAGTTTGAAAATCTATTTAATATTCACACTCTTTTCCCCTTTTTGGTACGAAGTTCATCAAGTTTGGTTAGAAACCTTAATAAAAAAAGGTCAAAATTTAAGAGAAAAATCTTCGTTTTTATGTTCAAAGATTTTCAAATTGAAAATTCGATTTTATTTCTTGGAAATTAATTTTTTTAATAAAAATTTCAATTATTCCATTTTTTGTTAAAAATTCATATTTTCAATTAAAAATTCATCTTTTATAATTAAAAATTCTACTAAAAAAAGTGCAAAATGTAAAAATAAAATGCAAAATTAATTTTTTTTCAAATAATTATCATTTGAAAGTTCGATTTTATTGATTGAGAATTGCTTTTTTCAACAAAAAATGCAATTATTCCATTTTTGGTTAATGATTGATATTTTTAATTAAAACTTGATCTCTTCCAGTTAAAAATTCAATTAACTGGTTGAAAATTTAACTGTTTTGTAGAAAATTCTACTATTTGTGTAAAAATTAAAATTTTTCTTAAAAAATGTAACTGCTACGAAGAAACTGAACTTTTTTGTTTAAATTTCATATTTTAAGTTTGAAAAACCGACTGTTTTGTAGAAAATTCATGTATGTCGTTAGAAATCGTCTTTTTTCTAAATTCATCTTTTTGTTGAGGATTCAAAAAATTTGTAAAAAAATCGTATTTTTGGTTGAATTTAAGTGATCGTAAATTCATTTTATTTTTAATTACATTTTTATACTGAAAACGTAACTATTCTATTTAGAACAATTTGCTTGAAAATTGACTAAATTTATTAAAAATTACTAATATTAGTTGAAAATCCATCTCTCTGGTGGAAAATTGAACTTTTTTTCCAAAATCATTATTTTTTTTTTAGTTGAAAATAAATGTTTTCAACCGAAAATTTAACTATTTAATTGGTGGTGGAAAATTTATCGTTTTTAGTTAAAGATTCAACTATCGGGTTGAAAATTGAACTGTTTTATAGAAAAATTATCTCTCTAAATTAAATATTCAACTCTTTTGTTGAAAATTCTTCTTTTAGAAATGTTATGATGTTATGCCCGATTTTTTATAACACATTCTACTTTTTAGCATAGAATCTTAACTCTTTTGCTGAAAATTTAATTATTTGATAAAAATTCAACTATTTTTTTAAATTATCCAAAATTCAATTGTTTTGTTAAAATCTTCTTTCTTGATTGAAGATTCCCAAAACTGATAACGTAGTTTATGAACGGAACCTTATTTATCCTGCTTAAATGGCATAATAATTATATATTTTGCGTCGATCTTGTTGTAAATTGATTGCTCTACTGATAAATCTACGATTCAGTAGAAATATGAAAAAGAAATCTTTCTCTCTCCTTTTCAGACGTAAGAGCATGTTATACGTATGCGCTATACGTACGGAAATACTACATCTACAACGAAAGGCTTCAAATACATGTAAAATGTAAATCTGTTGACGCAATTTTTGGTCGCAAGCCCTACAGTACAGTAGGAAGATAATTGCGAAAAAATGAGAGTAGGTACTAATATATGTATCTATAAAAAGATTCGCCAGAGAAGTTAAAAGAATTTGTACCCAAAATCAGAGAGCTTTATAGAAAAACTTTCAACTACCCGATGCATGGAGAAGCGTCGACTTCACCTCGCTCAATTCATGGACGGATACGTAATTTCCTCGATGAGTCAGTTCAGGATTATTCGTCGCGAAGGAATCGTACATTTTATCGCGATTGAGGTCCACAAGTTGCTGCGAATTTTTGTCTGAAAGGAAATTTATTTCATTACGCATTTTTAAATTAATAATCCTTCTACACTGGGAATCCCATTTAAGTGTCTCTCGTTCTATTGTAAAAATCACATTTAAGTATCTCATTCTACAATGGAAATCCCATTTAGGTGACTGGGAATGACATTTAAGTATCTCTCATTCTCTACTGAGGATCCCATTTACGTCAATGGAAATCCCATTTAGTATCTCTCATTCTCCATTAGAAATCCCATTTAAGTCACTGGAAATCCCATTTAAGTATCTCTCATTCTAAACTGGAAATCCCAATTTAGTATCTCTGATTATACACTGAAGATCCCATTTAAGTATCTCCAATTCTAAACTGGAATCCAATTAAAGTATTTTTCATTCTACGCTGGGAATCACATTTAAGGATCTCTGATTTTATACTGGGAATACCCTTTGACTCACTGTAAATCCTATTTGAGTATAAATCATCCTAAACTGGGAATTCCATTAAAGTCACTGGGAATCCCATTTAAATATCTCATTGTACACTAGGAATCCCATTCAACTGCCTCTCATTCTACCATGGGAATCCCATTTAAGTATCTCTCATTCTACACTGGAAATCGCATTTAAGTCACTGAGAATCTCATTTAAGTATTTCTCATTCAATACGGAGAATCCCATCAAATTATCTCTCATTCTACGATGGGAATACCAATTAAGTATCTCTCATTATACACTGAAAATCCCATTTAAGTATCTATAATTTAAAACTGGACTACAATTTAATTATTTTTTATTCTACGCTAGGATGCTAATTTAAGGATCTCTGATTTTATACTGGGAATACCATTTGGGTCACTATAAATCCCATTTAAGTATCACCCATTATACCATGGGAATCCCATTTAAGTATCCCTCATTCTACGCTGGGAATCCCAATTAAGTCACTGAGAATCTCATTTAAGTATTTCTCATTCAATACGGAGAATCCCATCAAAATATCTCTCATTCTTCAATGGCAATACCAATTAAGTATCTCTCATTATACACTGAAAACCCCATTTAAGTATCTCTTATTCTAAACTGGACTCCAATTTAAGTATTTTTTATTCTACGCTAGGAATCTAATTTAAGGATTTAAGTATCAATCATCCTAAACTAAGAATTCTATTGAAATCACTGGGAATCCCATTTAAGTATCCCATTCTACACTGGGAATCCCATTCAAGTGTCTCTCGTTCTACTATGGAAATCCCACTTAAGTATCACCCATTCTACCATGGGCATCCCATTTAAGTATCTCTCATTCTACACTGGAAATCCCATTCAAGTCACTGAGAATCTCATTTAAGTATTTCTCATTCAATACGGAGAATCCCATCAAAGTATCTCTCATTCTACAATGGGAATACCAATTAAGTATCTCTCATTATACACTGAAAATCCCATTTAAGTATCTCTAATTCTAAACTGGACTCCAATTTAATTATTTTTTATTCTACGGTAGGAATCTAATTTAAGGATCTCTGATTTTACACTGGGAATCCTATTTAAGTATTTCTCATTCTAAACTAAATTTTCCATTCAAGTATTTTTCATTCTACGCTTGAAATACCATTTAAGTATTTCTAATTTTATACTGGAAATCCCAATTGAGTATCTCTCATTCTACACTGGGTATCCCATTTAACTTACTTGGAATTTCATTTAGACATAACTCATTCTAGACTGAGAATAACATTTAAGTATCTCTCATTCTACAATGGGGGTCAAATTTAAGTCACTGGGAATTCCATTTAAGTATTTCTCATTTTACACTGGGAATCCCATTTAAGTCACTGGGAATGCCATTTAGATCTCTGGGAATCCTATTTAAGTATCACTCATTCTGTACTGGTAATCCCATTTAAGTGACTGAGAACGCCATTTAAGTACCTCTCCTTGTACACTGGAATCCCATTTAAGTTACTGAGTATCCCATTTAAGTATCTCTTATTTTACACTGAAATCCCATTTAAGTATATCTCATTCTACGCTGGGAATCCCATTTAAGTATCTCTCATTCTGCACTGGATTCCCATTTAAGCTACTGGGTAACCCATTTATGTATCTGCTATTCTACACTGAAATCCCATTTAAGTACTTCTAATCCTACGCTCGGAATCCCATTTAAGTATCTCGCATTTTACACTGGAAACCACATTAAGTATCATATAAGTTAAGGGCATGTGATACTTCGTCGTGTAATTAATCGGGTACAGTTCCTCCGGCTTTTTTCCATGAAAATTAAAATTGTTTTAAACTGAATTTGGAGATGCTATTAAATATCGTTAGTTGAATTAAGTTGCGTTATGACTTCAAATCCAACAGACAGGATTCATGGAGACCTCTCTGTTTACGTTTGGAGAGAGCGAATGTTTGTGTTCGCTTTAAGTTAAGGCCATTGAGGAACATGCCGTAAAAACCCGCTCTTAAATGGAACTCTGTTTAGTTTTGATTACTGAACTAATTACCTCGACTTGTATTTAATAAATACGACAATTCATCTTCAGTTGACACATGTTGAAATTCTTCGCCGCAAGCTCCTCGTAGAACTGCGACGACATCGGAACGCGGATTGTAAAAGTATAGACCCTGCTTTCTACTGTTGAACTCATTAATCAAGGCAGCAATTCCCTGAAAGAATAAGTTAAGTTTAAATTCAATTTTCGAGATTTTTTTTATTGAGTGATATTTAACTTTTAAAACAGTTTCCATCATATTTCAATTACTGTTTTTATTTCAATTACTGTTATACATTTCAATTACTGTCGATCGCTTTAGCTTCAGAGCATAAATTAATTAAAACCAATTAACTCAAAATAAAACCAATTAACTCAAAACCAAACGTTTCTACGTCTATAAAAATTGAATAATTTCTTGCCAGGAACGTATTTACATATTGGATATTTTTATGGTTTCGTAGCCCCGGGCGAAACCCTAATGGTTTCTGTCGGTCGCACTAATTTCCAAGGAGGGAAAGTCAGAGGAACTGTGAGAAGGGGAAGTTGGGGAAATATAGCGATAAGAGGAGAGGCACAGAAGGGGAAATTATGGTAGGGGAAGTAAAATAAATGATGTGGAAACAGTTTAAGTAGGAGAAATAAGGGGAGAGAAAGCAGGTAAAACGGGGGAGTGGAAGTAGGGGAATTGAGAGATGGGAAAGTATGCTAATTGAGGAGAAATGAGGAGAGGTGAAAATAGAGGAAATAAAGAAAGGACAAATTGGGGAAGTGATGAAGTAGGTAAAGTAGGAAATACGAGGAGACGGGAATTGGGAGAAAAGAGTGTAAATAAAGGGAGGGAAGTCAAGGGAAATGATGGGACACGAGTTTAGGAAAAAATTAAAAGAGGAAGAGCAGGTAAAATGAGGGGAAATACGGTGAAAGGTAAGTGAAGTAGGGGATTTTAAGTAAGGGAAATCAGGGGAAATAATGGAAAATAAGGTAGGACAAGTGATGAGAAATATTAGGAGAGACAGTAGGGTAAATCAGGGGAAATGAGGAGAAAGTAGGGGAAATGATGGAAGGGAGGTAGTTGAAGTGAAGGAAATTAGTTGAAAATTGAATTATTTGATTGAAATTTAATATTTTTGGTTGAAAATGCAACTGGATGCTTGAAAAATTATGTTTTTTTTATCAAGGTTCCAACTATTTCCTTGAAAAATTTTTTTTCTTTTTTTAAATTAACTATTTCATTGTTCGTTGAGAAATTATCTTCCTTGGTTGAAAATTCAACTATTTAATTTAAGTAAGTTAAAATATTTTTTTAAATTAATGTTTTTGGTTGAAAATGTTACTGTTTTGTTGAAAAATTGTTTTCTTTTTATTGAAAATTAAATTTTTGTAACTCAAAGTTAAATTATTCCAGTTTTCGTACAAATTTGAGCATTTTTAGTAGAAATTCGTCCTTTTTATTAATAATTCATCTCCCTTTGCGTAGAAATTTTATCTTTTTCGATTATTTTTGATCTTTTTTGGTTTAAAATTTATCTAGTGGCTTGAAAGATGAACTATTTTATTAAAAATTCTTTTTTTCTGTTAGAGATTTTTCATTTTAGTTAAAAAAATTAACTTTTGTTGCTGAAGATTCGTTTTTTTGTGTTGAAAATTAATCTTTTTTAGTTGATAATTCCACTATTTGGTAGAAAGTTAACGTATCTTTTCGAAAAGTCTCTTTTCCTGGTAAAAAATTGATTTTCTTAAATTCATTGTTAAAAATTCATTCTTTTGGTTAAAAATGCAACTGTTTGGATCAGCCATTTAAGTTGAGGATTTATATTTTCGGTTAAAAATTCAACAATTTTGATAAAAATTGAACTGTTTAGTAGACAATTACTTTTTTTTTTGTTAAAAAATCATATTTTCGTGTTAAAAATTAAGCTTATGGTAGAAAATCCCTATTATTAGCGGGAAAATTAAAAAATTTGATAAAAATTTAAATTAATTTCTTTAAAATGAACTTTTTGTTTAAAATCAAATTTTCAAGTTGACAAATTGATCTTTTTTGTAGCAAATTCGTATTTTTGGCTTAATAATTCAACAATTTGGTAGAAAATAAAATTGTTTGGTTCAAAATTAACTTTTTTGTTCAAAATGAATACATTTACTTAAAAATTCAAATAATTTTATAAAAAATCAATATTTTATTTAAAATTTACAATTTCGGTTTAAAATTCAACTATTTTTTATAAAAATTGAATTATGGTAGAAAAGGATTTTTTTTTTTGGTTGAATAATCATATTTTCGGATTGAAAATTTAACTTTTCGGCAGAAAATTTGTATTTTTTGTTTGAAAATTCAACTATTCGGTATAAAATAATCTGTTTTTGTTTGAAAAAATCATATTTTCGGGTTATAGATTGAATTATTTGTGAAAAAAATCGTTTTCTCAGCTTGAAAATTCAACAATTTAGTTAAAAACTCACCTGTTTCAGTAGAACATTAATATTTTTGAAATAATTGATTAAAAATTCATTTTATCACTTGAAGATCCATTTTTGTGGTTAAAAATTGAACGATTTTATTAAAAATTCGTCATTTTGATTTCAAAAGTCTCTTTTGGCAGAAATTTAGTTGTTTTTTTTGTTGATAAAAATTCAATTGTTTGAGTTCAAATATTTTATATTTTATATCTGGCTTGAAAATTCAACAATTCGTTAGACAATTAAAGTAATTGGTTCAAAATTCAACTATTTTATAAGAATTGAAATATTTTGAGAAAAATTATCATTTTCTTATAAAAATCATATTTTCGATTTGAAAATTGAACTTTTTGTAGAAAATTCTACTTCATAGAAGATTATATTTTTTGACGAAAAAAAAAAATGAATTTAGTTAAAAATTCATCTGTTTCAGTAGAACATTAATATTCCTGAACTAATGTATTGAAAATTTATTTTATTACTTTAAAATCTATTTTTGTGGTTAAAAATTGAACTATTTTATGAGAAATTCGTCTTTTTAATTTGAAAAGTTATCTCTTTTAGTAGAAATTTATTCTCTTTTTTATTATTTAAAAATTAAAGTTTTTTCAAAATTAAAATCTTTTTTAGTTGAAATAAAAATCTTTCTGGATTGAAATATAAGCTAAAAACATGAAATATTCAAACAATTTGGTTAAAAATTCAACTACTTAGTTCAAAGTTGAACTACATTGTTAAAAATTAATGTTTTGATTAAAGATTCATTTCTTCTGTTCCTAATGTAACTATTTTGTTAAAAACTCTTCTTTTTTTGAAAATTTAATTTTTGTAACAAGAAAAATTCATCTCTTTTGGTCGAATCTGAATCTTTTTAAAATAAAAATGCGATTGTTTGATTAAAATTAATCGATTTTTATTAAGGCTTTTACGATTTTTTTTTCAACTTAATTTTTTTAACACAAAAAACTATTTTTTGTTACCATAATGGCATGTGATGACTGTCTGAATTTTAAAAAATAATTTTCTCTAGTTGCTTTCTATTTTATAAATAAATAAGAAATGCCTAAAAAAAATAGATTGAACTTACTTTGGCTGCAGTGAAGTCTGCGCCTAAAACGTGCCGGCAATCGACAACAACTGGTATGTGACTAGATCCTTGCTTTATTCCCGCATGACCCACAGATTGTTTAATAAAGTCAATTGCCGGAAAATAAAGACTGTTGCCTGGTGTGACTAACAGATACTCGGAACCAGACTCAGTCTAAAAATTAATTAATTAATAAACTAATTAATTACAGGAAATCTAAAAAAAGCTTCAAATGCAGGGCCTAAAATGTTGCCTCGTTCAAGTGGAAAATTAACTTTATTTGCTTAAAAAAATTGCCAGTTTTCTAGCCTAATATTTTAAAAGAATTAAAAATAAATTTTAATGTTTATTAAAAATTTATATGTGTTTGATGAAAATCCGTCATTTTGGCTTGAAAATTAATTTCAACTAATAGAAAGTTAATCTTTTTTTTATGAAAAACTCAATCTGTTTTATAAAAATTCATATTTTCAAGTTATTATATTGGACAAAAATTGAACTATTTTGTTGAAAATTCGTTTTCATTGTTTTAAAGGGACGACTGAAAAATCCCGAAAAATAAAATTCCGGACACAGTAAAATTCCCGAATAATCAAATTCGCGAATAATAAAATTGCCGAAAAATAAAAATACCAATTTGGAAAATTCTCAAATAATAAAATACACGAGTAAAAAAATTACCGAAAAATAAAAATACCGAATTGGAAAATTGCCGAAAAATAAAATTCGCCAGTAATAAAATGTCAGAAAAATAAAAATACCGAATTGGAAAATTCCCGAATAATAAAATTCTCGAATAATAAAATTTTAGAATTATAAAATTCCCGAATTGGAATATCCCCGAATAATACAATTTACGACAGTTTATAATATCACGGAATTGGGAAATTCCCGAAAATTAATGTTCTCGACAGTTTATAATATTACCGAATTGGAAAATTCCCGACAGAAAATTTCCGATTTATAAAATATTCGAATTGGAAAATTCCCGAATTTTAACAATTAGAATTTTTTATAAATATATTTTATTGATTACAAATACAACAATAAAATATTAGTTTCAAAAATTATTTATAATATTTAAAATTTCGAAGCTTATTTTTTTAATTAAAAATAGCAAGAATTTTATATAAAATATTTCTAGGTTAGTAAAAAATTACTTTTTTTTTTAAAAATCATATTTTCGAGTCGAAAGTTGAACTTTTTTGTAGAAAATTTATATTTTTGGCTTGCAAATTTAACAATTTGGTAAAAATTTAAAGTCTTTTCTTTTTTAATTAATGTTTATGTTTAAAATTAATACTTTAAGTTAAAAATTCTACTATTAGTATAAACACTGATCTACTTGGTAGAAAATTTTTTGAATTTTTTTTATTTTTTGAATTAAAAATATCAATAATTTTATATAAAATATTTCTAGGTAACGTATGTTTTTTGAATGTTCACAGTACTTGAACAGTACTTTTTAGTGTCGGGAATTTTATTTTTCAGATTTTTCAGTCGTCCCGTTTTAAATTAATTTTTCTCAATACAAATTTAACTATTCAATTTTTAGTGAAAATTTAGTAATTAAAATAAATCTTCTTGGCTGAAAATTCATCATTTTGTCTTAAAATTCAAAAACTTTGGTTGAACTTTGATGCATTTCTTGGCAGAAATTTTTTTATTTTTTCGAAAACTTATTTCTTTTGGTAGAAATTTAATCTTCTTTAGCTAAAAATTTAACTTTTTTGTTGAAAATTCATACTTTTAGGTTGAAAACTTCTCATTGCAGAAAATACGTCTTATGGCTTAGAAATTCAACTCTTTTTTTGAAAATTCGTCTTTTTAATATGGAAATTAATCTATTTTGTTCAAAATTCGCATCTTTTGATTAAATTCACCTTTTTTAAAATAAAATTTAAATATTTTTTTGTTGAAATGTAAATGTTATATTTTTCGTTGAAAATTTTTTTTCAAAATTCAATTACTTTCTTTAAAGATAAACTACTTTGTTTAAAATTAATTTCTTTGGTTAAATATTCCTAATTTTAGTTTAAAATTTAACTATAATGTTACAAATTCGATTTTTCTGTTGTAAAAATCACTCTCATTTCGGTTAAAAATTGAACTTTTCTATTTAAAAATTCAACTAATTGACTAAAATTTCATGTATTCGGTTAATAATTTTATTTTTAATTCGTTTTTTTATGTTGAAAATTAATTTTTTAATCCTAAAATTTGACGATTCATTTTTTGGTGGTAAATTTATTTTTTTTATTTATTTATCATTTCAGTTAAAAATTTAACTATGTTTTTTGAAAATAAGTTTTTGTTTTTTTATAGAAGATCATTCTTTTTTTGGTATAAAATTAATTTTATTGGTTTCATTCAATAGTTGAAAACTCGATTTTTTGTTTATAGAAATTTTTTTTTTGGTACGAAATTCATAATTTTTTATTGAAAATAAAACAGTTTGGTTAAAATTCTATGTATTTCTTGATTGAAACATCTTTCTTGGTTTGAAAATGTATTTCTTTTGTGATCAATTAAACCTTTTTTTGTTAAAAATGCTACCGTTTGGTCTTTTTGGATTAAAAATTCAACAATTTGGTGGAAAATAAAAGTATTTGATGCAAAATTAAATTCTTTGTTTAAAATACATATTTTTTGTTGAAAATTCTACTATCTTTATAAGAATATAACCATTTAGTAGAAATTAATTTTTCTTGTTTAAAATTCATATTTTTAGTTGAAAATCCAACTATTTTAATAGGAATTTAACTATTTAGTAAAAACTTTACTTTTTTGTTAAAAAATCACATTTTCAGATTGAAAATTGAACTACTTATAAAAAATTTGTATTTTTTGCTTAAAAATTATAAATTTAGCGAAAAAATTAAGTGATTGGTTTTAAACTAACTTTTTGTTAAAATTAAAAATTTTGGTTAAAAATTAAACTATTTTTTTAAACTTAAAAGTTCAACAATTTGGTAGAAAATTAAACTAAATGGTCAAAAATGAAATTTTTGCTTGAAATTCTACTATTTGTATAAAAATCGAACTCTTTGGTAAAAAATTATATTTTTGTGGAAATTGATATTTTTTCGTTTTGAAAATTTAACTTTTTGATGAAAAATTCGTCTTATTGGATTTCAAATTCGACAATTTAGTAGAAAATTAAAGAATTTGTTGAAAATTAACTTTTGGTTAAAAATTGAACTATTTGGTAAAAAATTTCATTTTTTTGTTTTATTAAAAAATCATATTTCTGGGTTGAATATTTATCTATTTGTAGAAAATTCGTCTTTTTTACTTAAAAATTCAACAGTTTGGTAGCAATTTAAAGTAAATGGTTCAAAATTAACATTTTCGTTCAAAATTTCAACTATTTGTATAAAGATCGATCGATTTGATAGAAAATTATATTTTTTGTTGAAAAATCATATTTCTGCGTCGAAAATTAAACTTTTTTGATGAAAAATTTGTCTTTTTGTCTTGAAAAATCAACAAGTTAAACAATTTTGTACAATTAAACAATTAATATTTTTGTTTGAAAATTCAATTATTTTGAAAAGAATTGATATATTCGTGGAAAATTTACTTTTTTATTAAAAAAACACATTTTCGGGTTAAAAATTAAACTATTTGCAGAAAATTTTTCGTTTGAATTGAAAATTCATCAATTCTGTAGAAAATTAAATTCAATAGTTAAAAATGAACTTTGTGTTTAAAACTCTGCTATTTGCATAAAAATCGAACTCTTTAGTAAAAAATTATATTTTTGTTGAAAAATAGTATTTTGTCGGTTTGGAAATTAAATTTTTTGGTGAAAAACTCGTCTTTTTAGATTGGAAATTCGACAATTTAGTAAAAATACTTAAAATAATATAAATAAAATAATATTTAAAAATAAAAATATTTGGTTCAAAATTAACTTTTTGTTTAAAGCAAAAACTTTGGATCAAAAATTCAACGATTCTGATAAAAATTGAATTATTTGGTAGAAATGTTACTTTTTTTTGACAAAAAAAAAACATATTTTTGAGTTGAAAATTTATCTATTTGTATAAAATTAAAGTAGCAGGTTAAAAATTGATATTTTTATTTGATAAATATATTTTTGGTAGAAAATGACCTTTTTTAAATCATATTTTTTAGTAGAAAATTTAACTTTTTGGTAGAAAATATAACTATTTGAATAAAAATCGAACTAATTGCTAGATAATAACTTTTTTGGTTGAAAAATTATATTTTCGGTTTGAAAATTAAATTTTTTGCTGAAAAATTCGTCGTTTTAGATTGGAAATTCGACAATTTAGTAAAAAATTAAAGCATTTAGTGAAAAATTAACTGTTTGTTTTGTATAAGAACTTTTGGTCAAAAACTTAACGATTTTGATAAAAAATTGAACTATTTGGTAGAAAAGTTACTTTTTTTTAGTTACAAAATCATATTTTATGGTTGAAAAGTTATCTATTTGTAGAAAATTCATCCTTTTGCCTTGAAAATTCAACAATTTCGTAGAAAATTAAAGTAATTGATTAAAAATTAACGTTTTTGTTTAAACTCGAATATTTGTATAAAAATCGAAATATTTGTTAAAAAATTATATTTTTGTTGAAAACTCATATTTTTACGTTGAAAATTAATTTTTTTGATTAAAAATTTTGTCTTTTTGGCTTGCAAAATTAACAATTTGGCAGAAAATTAAGGAATTTGGTTAAACATCAACTTTTTTGTTAAAAATTCAACGATTTCCTATCAGAATTGAACTAATTGGTGGAAATTTACTTTTGTTTGATAAAAAATAATTTTTTTGTGTTAAAAATTGATCTATTTGAAAAAAATCATCTTTTTGCCTTGAAAATTTAACAGTTTGTTAGAAAGTTAAAATGATTGTTTAAAAATCAAGTTTTTGGTTTAAAATTCAACTATTTGTATAAAAAATAAGTATTTGGTTCAAAATTACCTTTTCTGTTAAAAATTAATATTTTTATTAGAAAATTCAACTATTTTAATAAGAATTAAAGGAACTTTGTAGAAAGTTATCTGTTTTTGCTTTAAAAAAAATCATATTTTTGGGTTGAAAATTGAACTATTTGTAGAAAATTCGTCTTTTTAAATTGAAGATTAAAAAATAGTTGAAAATTGAGTTTATTATCCCTATTTGTAGAGAATTTTGAAAACATTTTAGGCCCTTTTTTAATACATAAAAGCTGCCTAACCAGACATTTTTCCACGTGTATTTTCGGTCTTGCCGAAGGATACAGTAAAAACATGATGTTGATCGCGACGCCAATCAAAATTCCATACTCGACGCCGATAATCAAACAGAAGAGAAAAGTGGCAAAAGTTGGAATTAGATCCTTTTTGCTAGACCTCCACATGAGCTTTACAACCTCGTATTCAATCATGTAAATCACAGCGCAAATAATAACGGCTGCGAGCGACGCTGAAATTAAAAGAATAAATAAGACTTTCAATTTCGTCACACAAGAGTGCATAAATATAATTATGAATTATTAGGGCTCACATCCACAAATTACGTAAAATGCTTTCCTGACATTTTCAGGCCCAAGAGTTTATGAACTTGGGAAATTTTTCGTTAAAGCCCTAGGAGCTTTAACAAAAAAGAATTCACAATAATTAGATTTTAGTTATCGATGGTTTAACCTTCAATTTTAAAAGTCCTATACAAAAATGTTATGCAGAAAATCCTTTTTTTTTGTCTTTAAAAATTCAACAATTTAGTTGAAACTCTTTTCTTTCTTGACTAAACTTTTTTTTTTTAGAAAATTTAACTATTCTTTTGACGATTTAATTCTTTTGGTAGAAATTTAATCTTTTTTCCTTAAAAATACAACAATTTTTATAAGAATTGAAATACTTAGTAGAAAATTTTGTTGTTAAAGAATCATATTTTCGAATTGAAAATTCAAGTTTATTGTAGATGCTCTTTGTACAAAAATCGAACTGTTAGAAAGAAAATTATGTTTCTTGTTGAAAAATAATATTTTTGGGTTAAAAATGCAACTATTTGTAGAAAATTTGCATTTTCGCTTTAAAATTAAACAATTTTATAAAATATTAAAGTAATTCGTTCAAAATACATTTCTTGTTTAAGAAAAATATTTTTGTTAAAAAACAACGTTTTCGAGTTCAAAATTAAGCTTTTTTGTACAGAATTCATCTTTTTGACTTAAAAATCCAAAAATTTGGTAGTAAAGTAACTACTTAAAAATTCACTTTTTTATTTAAAATTATTATATAATTATGTGTGTTAGAAAATTATTTGTTTTGTTGTTAAAAAATCATATTTTCGAGTTATAAATTTACGTTTTTTGTAAAAATATTCATATTTTTGGCTTCAAAGTTCCACAACTTGGTAGAAATTTAAAGTAATTGGTTTAAAATTAACTTTTTAGTTGAAAATTCCACTATTTTCATTCAAATATATTTTTGGGTCGAAATTTGAACTATTTGCTTGTAAATTCAAAAATTTGTTTAGAAATTTTTTTTCTTGACTAAAAAGAATTCAACTATTTTTCTAAAAATTATATATTTTGTTGTTGTTTAAGAATTAGATTTTTAACGGAAAATTCAACTATTCTATTTTTGGTTCAAATTTTATCATTTCTGGAAGAAAATTAATTTATTTTGTTGAAAATTGATATTTTTTATTTTAAAATCAAACTATTTTTTTTAATTCATGTAATTTGTGGAAAATGCATCTTTTGACAGTTTCATTTTGAGTAAAAAATGGACTTTTTCTGTTCAAAATTTAATAATTTGAATGTAAATTTGTCTTTTTAAATTGAAAATTCATTTGTTTCGTTAAAAATTCACATCCTTTTTTTTATTCACTTTTTTGTAGAAAATCGACTTTTTGGTAGAAAATGATTTTCTTTCTTTGAAAGTTAATCTCATTGTTTAAGAATTCTTCTTTTTGGTTATAAATTCAAATATTCCAGTTAAATATTCATCATTTAGTTGACAAATGATCTTTCAGGTTAGAAATAAATTTAATTGGTTTAAAAATAAACTTTTTTGTTAAAAATTACATTTTTTAATTGATGATTCATCACTGTATTTAAAAATTCACTTCTTTGGTTAAAAAGCGCTATTTTATTGAAAAATTGTTTGTTTTATAACTGAAATTGATTTTTCCTTTGAACTGAAAATACTATTCTATTTGAATATTCTATAATTTTAGTTAAAAAGTCATTTTTTGGTGGGACATTTATTTTTTTACTGAAAAATTAATTTCTTCATTTTTGGATCCTTCAGTTTACATAAAAAAATTTGTAAATTCCGAAGAATTAAAAAAATGGTCTCAGGTAATGTATAGATGACCCTGGACCTAACTTTGGGAATGAAATAAAAATATATAATTAAATAATCAAATTTTAAGTTAAAAGATTAATTTTTAAAGAAAACGAATAATTTGCCAACAAAAAGATTGATTTTCTACCAAAAAACCCGATTTTTTCACAAAATACATGAATTTTCAGGAAATAGTTGAGTTTTCAACCTAAAAAATTTGTAAATCCTGAAAAATTAAAAGAATTTTCTCACGTTATTTATGGGTGACTTCGAACTTACCTTTGGAAAAAAAATAAAAATATGAAGTGAGTAGCGTAAGAAAGAAAAAAAGTGAAAATCTCACAAAATTATAAAAATTTTCTCACATAATTTATGGATGAATTTTGACCCACCTTTGAGAATGAAAAAAATATGAAATGAGTAGCGTAAGAGAAAAAATGTGTAAATCCTAAAGAAAGTTTAAAAAACCGTTTCACGTAATTTATAAATTACCCCGGACCTATCTTTGGGAATGGAATAAAAATTAAGAGTGAGTAGCGTCAAGACAAAAAAAGGGTAAATCCCACAAAGTTAAAAAATTGTCACAATTAATGGATGATACCGAACCTAACTTTGGGAATGGAGTTAAAATATAGAATAAGTAGCGTCAAAAAAAGTGAAAATTCTGAAAAATTAAAAAAATTGTCTTACGAAATGTATGCATGACCCCGAACATTCTTTTGGGAATGGAATAAAAATATAGTGAGTAGCGTCAGAAAAAAGTGTGAATCCTGAAAAATTAAAACAATGATCTTACGAAATGTATGCATGACCCCGAACATTCTTTTGGGAAAGGAATAAAAATATAGTGAGTAGCGCCAAAAAAAAGTGTAAATCCTGAAAAGTTAAAAAAATTGTCTCACGAAATTTATGCATGACCCCGAACATTCTTTTGGGAATGGAATAAAAATATAGTGAGTAGCGTCAAAAAAAAAGTGTAAATCCTGAAAAGTTAAAAAAATTGTCTCACGAAATTTATGGATGGTCAGAAAAAAATTATGAATCCTGAAAAATTAAAAAAATTGTCTTACGAAATTTATGTATGACCCCGAACATTCTTTTGGGAATGGAATAAAAATATAGTGAGTGGCGTCAGAAAAAAAGTGTGAACCCTGAAAAATTAAAAAAATGGTCTTACGAAATGGATGCATGACCCCGAACATACCTTTGGGAATGAAATAAAAATATAGTGCGTAGCGCCAGAAAAAGTGCGTAAATCCTAAAATAAAAATTGAAAAAATTGTCTCACGTAATTTAGGGATGACCACGGACCTCCCTTTTGGGAATGGAATAAAAATATAAAGTAGCGTCAGAAAAAATAAGTGTAAATCCTGAAAAATTTTAACAACTGTCTCACGTAATTTAGGGATGACCACGGACCTACTTTTGGGAATAAAATAAAAATATAGAGTGAGTAGCCCAAATTGTCTCACGTAATTTAGGGATGAAGACGGTCCTACCTTTGGAAATGGAATAAAAGTATAAAGTACCGTCAGAAAAAAACGTGTAAATTAAAAAAAAAAAATTTAATTGTCTCGCGTAATTTAAGGATGACCGCGGACCTACTTTTGGGAATAAAATAAAAAATATGGAGTGATTAGCGTAAATTGTCTCACGTAATTTAGGGATGACCACGGACCTACCTTTGGGAATGGAATAAAAAAATAAAGTAGCGTCAGAAAAAATAAGTGTAAATCCTGAAAAATTTAAATACTGTCTCACGTAATTTATGGATGCACACGGACCTACCTTTGGGAATGGAATAAAAATATAAAGTGTCGTCAGAAAAAATAAGTGTAAATCCTAAAAAATTTTAAAAACTGTCTTACGTAATTTATTGATGGCCCCGGACCTACTTTTGGGAATAGAATAAAAATATTTAGTGAGTAGCGTCAGAAAAAGTGTGTACAACCTAAAAAAAAAAAAATGCAAAAAATTGTCTCACGTAATTTAGGGATGACCATGGACCTACCTTTGGGAATGGAATAAAGATATAAAGTAGCGGCAGAAAAAATAAGTGTGAATCCTAAAAAATTTTAAAAAACTGTCTCACGTAATTTAGGAATGACCCCGGACCTACTTTTGCGAATAAAATAAAAATATGGAGTGAGTAGCGCAAATTGTCTCACGTAATTTAGGGATGAAGACGGTCCTACCTTTGGAAATGGAATAAAAGTATAAAGTACCGTCAGAAAAAAACGTGTAAATTAAAAAAAAAAAATTTTAATTGTCTCGCGTAATTTAAGGATGACCGCGGACCTACTTTTGGTAATAAAATAAAAATATGGAGTGATTAGCGTAAATTGTCTCACGTAATTTAGGGATGACCACGGACCTACCTTTGGGAATGGAATAAAAATATAATGTATCGTCAGAAAAAATAAGTGTAAATCCTAAAAAATTTTAAAAACTGTCTTACGTAATTTATTGATGGCCCCGGACCTACTTTTGGGAATGGAATAAAAATATAGAGTGAGTAGCGTCAGAAAAAGTGTGTAAATCCTAAAAAAAAATTCAAAAAATTGTCTCACGTAATTTAGGGATAACCACGGACCTACTTTTGGGAATAAAATAAAAATAAGGAGTGAGTAGCGTAAATTGTCTCACGTAATTTAGGAATGACCACGGACCTACCTTTGGGAATGGAATAAAAATATAAAGTAGCGTCAGAAAAAATAAGTGTAAATCCTGAAAAATTTAAATACTGTCTCACGTAATTTAGGGATAACCACGGACCTACGTTTGGGAATGGAATAAAAAAATAAAGTAGCGTCAGAAAAAATAAGTGTAAATCCTAAAAAATGTAAAAAAATGTCTCACTTAATTTATAAATGACACCGGACCTACCTTTTCATCAGAACAAAAAAAGTTTAAATCCTAAAAAAATTTTAAAAACCGTCTCACGTCATTTATGGATGAACACGGTCCTACCTTTGGAAATGGAATCAAAATATAAAGTAGCGTCAGAAAAAAAGTGTAAATTCTGAAAAAAAAATTTTTAAGTGTCTCACGTAATTTAGGGATGACCCCGGACCTACTTTTGGGAATAAAATAAGAATATGGA
>NC_046660.1:8270408-8294160 GCF_010883055.1 Belonocnema kinseyi | reverse complement strand
TGGGAATGGTATAAAAATATAAAGTAGCGTCAGAAAAAATAAGTGTAAATCCTGAAAAATTTAAAAAACTGTCTCACGTAATTTAGGGATGACCATGGACCTACCTTTGGGAATGAAATAAAAATATGGAGTGAGCAGCGTCAGAGCCAGAAGAATGAGCACTCCCGTGTAAAGTCCTCCCATCGGCGTCTTGACACCACTCGCATGATTGACGGCCGATCTGCTGAAGGATCCCGTGACAGGCATTGAACTCGCGCAAGATCCGAGAACGTTGCAAATGCCCAGCGTTAAAAGTTCTTGAGTCGCGTCCACATTATTGCCACTGGCGAAAGCTTTTGCGATGGCAACATTGCCCAGAACACCGATAATCGGAACGAGAACGATTGCAGGTCCGAGCTCGGAACACATTTCCACAAAATTCAGGGTGCGGTTGTTCACCTGGGTGGAAAAAGGTGGCAGGCGAATTTCCGGAAGACCTGATCTGACGGGGCCGGTGAGAATGAAGGGCGAATTATTCAAAGATTCCATCTTGTAGGCAATTACTGAGCATATGACGACGACAATCGCATTTCTGGCGGTCGAGAGTAGCCAGATGATTTTCATCATTACGAGCTGTCGCTTCGTCGGCTTCTCGCCTTCGCCGCAGAGTTTGATGTCTTTCATTTTCTGCGCAGGGAAACCGCTGTTATCATATTGTGCGAATTTTTCTTTCAAGATTTAACAAAATAGTACAATTTTCAACCACGGAAATTGTAAAATAAAAAATATATATTTAAATTTTGAACTAAAAATTGTATAATTTATAAGATTAATTTAAAACAAATTGTTAAACAACGGAAATAGATTTTTGGAAAAATGGGATGGTAAAATATTCAGGAAAAAATTAATTTCTAAACAAATAAAAAAGAATTTTTCGATAGTTTTCCAACTAGAAGAATAATATTCTACCAAAAATACCAAACAAAATCAATAAATTTTCAACCTTTTTTTTTAAATATTCTACCAAAAATAAAATAATTAGATTTTTATTTGGTGAAATAAATTTTTAATTAAAAAGGGAAGGAATTTTTAACAAAATAGTTCAATTTTGAACCACAGAAATTAATTTTTAACGTAAAATGGAAAGTTTCAAATAATGAGAGTACTCTTCTCCTAAATAAGACAAGGTTTGATCAAAATAGTTTTTTTGGTATAAAAACAAATGAATTTGAAAACAAATAATTTTATAATCAAAAGACGAATTTTCAACTTAGAAAATATTCAAATTTTCAACCAGAAATTTTATAGTTAAAAAGTTAAATATTCAGGTAAAAAAATTAATTTCCATAAAAAAGAAAGTTGGAATAGAATCGGTAAATTTTCGATATTTTTCAAACGAGAAGAATAATATTCTACCAAAAAATACAATAATTTAATAAAATACACGAATTTTCAACCTTATATAGTTGAATTTTAAACTAAAAAAAAAAAAAAAAAAAAAAAAAAAAAAAAAATATTTTGAACCAAAAACGGAATTGTTTAATTTTTAGTTGAAAAAATAAAAAAAAAGAGTTCTAACAAAAAACTTCAATTTTTAACCAAAGAAAAGTTACATTTTTATTTAATTAATTTTAAACAATAAAAAACAAAGTTTACTCAAATTAATAAAATTTTCAACCAAATTCATTCATTTTTTTCCAAAAAGATGAATTTTTAAGGAACTATTTTCCTACAAAAAGAAAATTTTCAACCATTTTTTTAAGTTTTCTACCAAAAAATAAAATAATTAGATTTTCAGTTAGTGAAATAAATTTTCAACCAAAAAAGAAACGAATTTTTAACCAAATATTAAAATTCAAAATTAAAGAAATTAATTTTTTACCAAAAAGATGAATTTTCAAACAAATAATTTTCTGCTAAAAAGGCGAAAATGGAAAAGAAAATTCCATGAAAAAAAATTTAACAAAATATTTAAATTTTCAACAAAAAATTAATTTTTGTTTTTGCAAATTTGACTTTTTGTTTGTTGAAAAGACATTTTTTTGGTTTGAAAATAGTAGAAAATTCAACGATTTCGTAGAAAAATAATCTTTTTCGGTTCATGATTCAATTATTTTTGTAGAAAATTAAAATATTTTGTAGAAAATGATATTTTTTTATTGAAAATTCATCATTTTCGGTTAAAGATTTATCAATTTTGCTAGACAATTTAAGTATTTGGTAGCATTTTTTTTTAATTCAATTTCAATCAATTTTAAATTCAATCTTTTTTTATAGAAATTTATCTTTTTTGGTTAAAAATTCAATCACTTTGGTAGAAAATTAAAATTATTAGTAGAAAATGACCCTTTTTTAAATTAATTTTTTTTTGTCGAAAGTTCGACTTTTTTAAGTGACAATTAATCTTTTTTGGGGGTAAATATTTATCTAGTTTGGTGAAAAATTTAAATTTTTGGTTGAATTTTTTAAAAATAAAAATTCAATTTTTTGCAAAAAAGTCGTTCTTTCTGTTAGAATATTTATTCCTTTTGATAGATATTTGATCTTTTTCGATTAAAGATTCAACTATTTTGCTAGAAAATTCAACTATTTTGTGGAAAATTACCTCTTTTGATAAAAATTCAATTGTTTTGTAAAAAAATCGCCTTGTTTTATTAAAAATTAATCTTTTTTGTTGAAATTGAAAACGATTTTATTAAAATTCGTGTTTTATAATAAAAAATTCATCTTTTTTGTTAGAAGATTGATCTATTTTCGAAGAAAATAAAAACATTTTGTAGAAAATGGTCTTTTTTGTTGAAAATTAAATAGGTAGACCATTTAAGTATTTGGTTGAATTTTTTTTCTTCGATGAAAATGTAATTCTTTGGCAAAAAAAATTCATTCTTTCGGTTAGGAAATTCATTTCTTCTGGTAAAAAAAAATATAATTTAACTATTTGGTTGAATTTTTTAAAAAATTTAATTATTTTGCAAAAAACTTAAATATTTTGTAGAAAATTACTTTTTTTTTGTTAAAAATTCAATTGTTTTGTAAAAAGATCGTCTTGTTTTATTGAAAATTCGACTTTTTTTAATGACCCTTTTTGTTGAAAATTAAATTGTTTTGTCGAAAATTCGTCTTCTTCATTGAAAATTAATCTTTTTTGGTTCAATATTCAAATATTTTAGTAGAAGACTACTTTTTTGTTAAAAAAAGTTAATTGCTTTGTCGAAAATTCGACTTTTTTCAATTGAAAACTCACATTTTTCAAATGAAAATTCAACCATTTTCTGGAAAATTACCTTTTTTTCGTTAAAACTTCAATTGTTTTGCGAAAAGTTCGTTCTTCCTGTTACAAAATTAATTTCTTTTGATAGAAATTTAAACTTTTTCGGTTCAAGATTGAATAATTTTGTTAGAAAATGTAACTATTTTGTAGAAAATGACCCTTTTTGTTGAAAATTCGACTATTTTGTCGCAAATTCGTCTTTTTTATTGAAAATTAATCTTTTGTGGTTCAAGATTCAAATATTTTAGTAGAAGATTACTTTTTTGTTAAGAAAAGTTAATTGCTTTGTCGAAAATTCAAATTTTTTCAACTGAAAACTCATATTTTTCAATTGAAAATTCAACTAATTTGTGGAAAATTAACTTTTTCTGTTAAAGCTTCAATTGTTTTGTAAAAAACTCGTTCTTTCTGTTAGAAACTTAATTTCTTTTGATAGAAATTTAATCTTTTTCGGTTGAAGATTCAATAATTTTGTTAAAAAATGTAACTATTATGTGGAAAGTGACCCATTTTTTTTGAAAATTTAACTATTTTCTGGAAAATTACCTTTTTTTGTTAAAACTTCAATTATTTTGCAAAAAGTTCGTTCTTCCTGTTACAGAATTAATTTCTTTTGATATAAATTTAAACTTTTTCGGTTCAAGATTGAATAATTTTGTTAGAAAATGTAACTATTTTGTAGAAAATGACCCTTTTTGTTGAAAATTCGACTATTTTGTCGCAAATTCGTCTTTTTTATTGAAAATTAATCTTTTGTGGTTCAAGATTCAAATATTTTAGTAGAAGATTACTTTTTTGTTAAGAAAAGTTAATTGCTTTGTGGAAGATTCAAATTTTTTCCACTGAAAACTCATATTTTTCAATTGAAAATTCAACTAATTTGTGGAAAATTAATTTTTTCTGTTGAAGCATCAATTGTTTTGCAAAAAACTCGTTCTTTCTGTTAGAAACTTAATTTCTTTTGATAGAAATTTAAGTTTGTCGGTTGAAGATTCAATAATTTTCTTTAAAAATGACCCTTTTTTTTAAAATTAAATTTATTTGTCGCAAATTCGTCTTCTTTTATTGAAAATTAATCTTTTTTGGTTCAAGATTCAAATATTTTAGTAGAAGATTACTTTTTTGTTAAAAAAAGTTAATTGCTTTGTCGAAAATTCGACCTTTTGCAATTGAACTCATATTTTTCAATTGAAAATTCACCTATTTTCTAGAAAATTACCTTTTTTCGTTAAAACTTGAATTGTTTTGCAAAAAGTTAGTTCTTCCTGTTACAAAATTAATTTCTTTTGATAGAAATTTAATCTTCTTCGGTTGAAGATTCAATAATTTTGTTAGAAAATGTAACTATTTTGTAGAAAATGACCCTTTTTGTTGAAAAATCGACTATTTTGTCGCAAATTCGTCTTTTTATTGAAAATTAATATTTTGTGGTTCAAGATTCAAATATTTTAGTAGACGATTACTTTTTTGTTAAAAAAAGTTAATTGCTTTGTCGAAAATTCGACTTTTTTCAATTGAAAACTCACATTTTTCAAATGAAAATTCAACCATTTTCTGGAAAATTACCTTTTTTCTTAAAACTTCAATTGTTTTGCAAAATATTCGTTCTTCCTGCTAGAAAATTAATTTCTTTTGGTAGAAATTTAATCTTTTTCGGTTGAAGATTCAATAATTTTGTTAGAAAATGTAACTTTTTGTGTAGAAAATGACCCTTTTTTATTGAAAATTAAATTTATTTGTCGAAAATTCATCTTTTTTGGTTCAATATTCAAATATTTTAGTAGAAGATTAATTTTTTATTAAAGAAAGTTAATTGCTTTGTCGAAAATTCGACTTTCTTCAATTGAAAACGCATATTTTTCCAATGAAAATTCAACTATTGTGTGGAAAATTACCTTTTTTCTTAAAACTTCAATTGTTTTGCAAAAAACTCGTTCTTTCCGTTAGAAAATTAATTTCTTTTGGAAGAAATTTAATCTTTTCCGGTTGAAGATTCAATAATTTTGATAGAAAATGTAACTGTTTTGTAAAAAAGGACCCTTTTTGTTGAAAATTCAACTATTTTGTCGCAAATTCGTCTTTTTTTATTGAAAATTAATCTTTTGTGATTCAAGATTCAAGTATTTTAGTGGAAGATACCTTTTTTGTTAAAAACTTAAATGCTTTGTCGAAAATTCGACTTTTTTCAATTGAAAACGCATATTTTTCAAATGAAAAGTCAACTATTGTGTGGAAAATTACCTTTTTTTCTTAAAACTTCAATTGTTTTGCAAAAAATTCGTTCTTTCTGTTAGAAAATTAATTTCTTTTGTTAGAAATTTAATCTTTTTCGGTTTAAGATTCAATAGTTTTGATAGAAAATGTAACTATTATGTAGAAAATGACCCTTTTTTTTAAATTCAACTATTTTGTAGAAAATTACCTTTTTTGTTAAAACTTCCATTGTTTTGCAAAAATTCGTTCTTTCTTTTATAAAATTAATTTCTTTTGTTAGAAATTTAATCTTTTCCGGTTGAAGATTCAATAATTTTGATAGAAAATGACCCTTTTTTTTTAAATTCAACTATTTTCTGGAAAATTACCTTTTTTTTGTTAAAACTTCCATTGTTTTGCAAAAATTCGTTCTTTCTGTTAGAAAATTAATTTCTTTTGTTAGAAATTTAATCTTTTTCGGTTGAAGATTCAATAGTTTTGATAGAAAATGTAACTATTATGTAGAAAATGACCCTTTTTTTTAAATTCAACTATTTTGTAGAAAATTACCTTTTTTGTTAAAACTTCCATTGTTTTGCAAAAATTCGTTCTTCCTGTTAGAAAATTAATTTCTTTTGTTCGAAATTTAATCTTTTCCGGTTGAAGATTCAATAATTTTGATAGAAAATGACCCTTTTTTTTTAAATTCAACTATTTTCTGGAAAATTACCTTTTTTTTTGTTAAAACTTCCATTGTTTTGCAAAAATTCGTTCTTTCTGTTAGAAAATTAATTTCTTTTGTTAGAAATTTAATCTTTTTCGGTTGAAGATTCAATAGTTTTGATAGAAAATGTAACTATTATGTAGAAAATGACCCTTTTTTTTAAATTCAACTATTTTGTAGAAAATTACCTTTTTTGTTAAAACTTCCATTGTTTTGCAAAAATTCGTTCTTCCTGTTAGAAAATTAATTTCTTTTGTTCGAAATTTAATCTTTTCCGGTTGAAGATTCAATAATTTTGATAGAAAATGACCGTTTTTTTTAAATTCAACTATTTTCTGGAAAATTATCTTTTTTTTTGTTAAAACTTCCATTGTTTTGCAAAAATTCGTTCTTCCTGTTAGAAAATTAATTTCTTTTGTTAGAAATTTAATCTTTTTCGGTTGAAGATTTAATAATTTTGATAGAAAATGTAACTATTTTGTAGAAAATGACCCTTTTTTTGAAAATTAAATTGTTCTGTCACTGAAAAAAGAAAGTAACTCATCCAAAACTGGTTTGTGCGCAATAAAATTGGTTAAAATTACTCTGAATATGAGGAGGATGATGATGCAGGTGAAGCTCATGGCGGTGTCCCAGAGACTGGTGTTTCCGATGTTCTCAAAGACAGCTTTTAAGGTGTCCATGAAACCTGAGGATGAAATCTTGAGGCCTAGGAGCCCTTTTAATTGCGAGACTACGATGATCACTGATGTTGCTGATGTGAAGCCTACCGTCACGGGAACCGATATAAAGTCGACGAGCACTCCTGCAAGAACAGGGTTTTTCCCGGGTCGAAAACATTTTTCACACTCAATGAAAGTTAAAAAATCAAACACTCAATCTAAAAATTGTTTCATTCAAAGTAATAAAAACTGAAATAAAAATGAAAGCACATGGGAGTAAAACACTTGAATTTTAAACTTTGAAAATTGAAGTTTAAAAGTTTTTTAATTGGATAATTTTTTATTCAAATGCTCAATAATTTACACGTATTGAATAAAAGCTACCAACACTTTTTAATTGAACAATTTAAAATTAAATGCAGTTAAACTAACAAATTGCAAATTTTAAACTTTTATAAAATGTCGAATTTCAAGTGATTATTAATTCTAGTTTCAGCTCAGAATTTGTTAAAAATTGAAAACTTCCTCTTTAAATTCGGAATTTTGATTCTTTTCGAAAATTCTCACAGAATAACAATTTTTTTTGAATAATTCAATTTTTTATTTAAAATTGTTATTCTCCTGGGTAAATTCCAATTCCAGCTGAGAATTGATTTTAAAAAATTCCCTGTGCAAATTCATAATTTCCATTTTTTTCAAAAATATCCCGTTTTAACTTAAAATTTATTCCTTTAAAAAAATTCCCTTTTCCAGCTCGAAATTTATTTAAATTTTAAAATTCCCTACTTCAACTCGGAATTATAATTATTTGGAAAAAGTTCCTGTTCCAATTCAGAATTTGTCTTCTTTTCGAAAATTTCGCAAATTAACAAAGTTTTT
Organism: Belonocnema kinseyi; assembly: GCF_010883055.1. Lineage (NCBI taxonomy): Eukaryota > Metazoa > Arthropoda > Insecta > Hymenoptera > Cynipidae > Belonocnema > Belonocnema kinseyi. The sequence goes on along the minus strand of NC_046660.1, from coordinate 8,286,452 downwards.
TTGAAAATTCGTTTTACTTTTTTTTTTTTAATTAAAAATTAATCTTTTTTGTTAGAAACTTCATCTTTTTTGCCTGTAGATTCAATTATTTTGGTAGAAAATTTAAATATTTTTTAGAAAATGACCTTTTTTGTTGAAAACTAAATTGCTTTGTCGAAAATTCGACTTTTTTTATTGAAAATTCATCATTTTCGGTTAAAGATTCATCAATTTTGATAGAAAATTTAACTATTTGGTAAAATTCGTTTTATTTTATTGAAAGTTCATTTTTTTGATAGAAATTTCATTCCTGTTGGTTGAAAATTACCTTATTTGTTGAAATTTAAAAAGTGTTTTTTGAAAATTCTTATTTTTTAAATTAAAAATTCATCTTTTTTGGTTAAAGATTCAATTATTTTCGTAGAAAATTCAAATATTTGGAGAAAATGACCTTTTTTGTTGAAAAATCATCTTCTTTTAATGAAAATTCATCTTTTTGATTCAAAATTCAAATAATTTGGTAAAACATTACTTTTTTCTTGAAAATTTGACTTTTTTATTGAAAATTCATCATTTTCGGTTAAAGATTTATCAATTTTGGTGGTCAATTTAACTATTTGGTAAAATTCGTTTTCTTTTATTCAAAGTTAATTTTTTTGATAGAAATTTCATTCATTTCGTTGAAAATTACCTTATTTGTTGAAAATGAAAAAGTTTCTTTTTAAATTCATATTTTTTAAATTAAAAATTAATCTTTTTTGTTTAAAGATTCATATAGTTTGGTAGGAAATTGAAATATTTGTTTGATTTTTTTTTATTTTGAAAATTCAATTGGTTTACAAAAAATTCGTTCTCTCTGCTAAGAAATTCATTTTTTTTTATAGAAATTTGATCTTTTTGGTTTGAAGATTCAACTATTTTGGTATTAAATTCAATTATTTTGTAGAAAATGAAATTTTTCTTGAAAATTAAGTTATTTTGTCGAAAATTAGTCTTCTTTTATTGAATTCCAGCTCAGTAATTATTAAAAATCGAAAAATATTTAAAATTTGAAAATTTCCGGTTCCAAGTTAGAATTATTATTAGTCTCGTTAAATTCCAGTTCCAACTATAAATTTGTAAAAAATTCAAAATTCCCTGTTTAAATCCGAAATTGTTATTCTTTTAGAAAAATTCACGTTCCAAATGAAAAATTTTTATTCTTTTTTAAAATTCTCCATTTGAAACAATTGTCTAAATTAGAATTTTTTGTAAAATTCACTGTTCCAATTTATAGTTTAATTTTTTTTTCGAAAATATTAGATTTAAAAAAAGAATAAAAATTTTGTTTGAAAAATTCAATTTTCCATTGAAAATTATTATTCTCCAGGATAAATTCCAATTTTAATTTTTCAACAAAAAATTTCATTAATCAAAAATTTTGTTAATCAAAAAAGAAAAAAATTGGAATCAGGTTGTTAAATTACTTAATTAAAAAATGAAGTTTCAAATTTAAAAAGGAATTTTTTAATTAAAAAATGAATTTTTAAACCAAAAAAGACGAATTACTTACAAACAAAATTGTTAAATTTTCGAGTCGAAAATAAGAATTTTCTACAAAATGCTTCCACTTTCAATTAAACTAAATTAATTTTTAACCAATTATTTTTTAACCAAATAAGTTAAACTTCTACCGAAACAGATGAAAAATTGCAATCAAATTGTGAAATTTTCGAGTCAAAAAGACGAATTTTGCAACGAAATAGTTCAATTTTCTTCCAATTTTTGTTGTATTTTCTGCAAAATAGAGGAATTTTCATTAAAAAAATTAATGTAAAATCGAAGCAGCTTAATTTTTAACCAGAAACTTTTTCTGTTAATCAAGAAATTTTTTATTTCTACAGAAAAAAAGAAATTTTCGACCAAATAAATTTTTCAGTCCAAATAGGAAAAAATTGCAATAAAATTTTTGAATTTTCAATCCAAAAGGACGAAATTCTTAATGAAATACAAAAATTTTCAACAAAATAGTTAAATTTGCTAATAATTTCTTAAATTTTCTACTAAACAGTTGAATTTCTACAAAAAAAGTTTAATTTTTATCAAACAAACAAAAATTTTTACAAAAAAAAAGAAAAAAATTGCATTTAAATTGTTGAATTTTCAATAAAATATTATTAATTTTCAACAAAACAGTTGGAAACAGTGGAAAAATTTTGCGATCTTTAAAAACAATTGTAATGAATTTAAACTAATTTCAAATTTTTTCATAGCATTTTCAAAACTCTATTTTAATAATATTATTGAGAATTCATATTATTAATAATTTGCGTAAAAAATCGTTTAATTGCATGATTTTACGCATTTTTCGTTAAAATTTTAAGTTTTTGTTATTGTGCAAAACTTCTTTGTTATTTATTTTCATATAAAAAATTGAGAATTTTCAAATTTTTAAAGTTATTTTAAAAAAAAAAGTCTTTTCTGCTAGAAAAGATGGCTTTTCAACCAAATACTAGAATTTTCAACAAAATAATTGAATTTTTAACAGAAATAAAATTTTATCTAAATTATTGAACCTTTAAATCAAAAGACAAATTTTCTTTACAAACATTAAATTTAAAAACTAATATTATGACTTTTAAGGAAAAAATTAATTTTCGACGAAACCGATGCATTTTTACACGACAAAAATGAAATTTTAAACTAAAAACTTATTTTTTACCAAAAAGGCGAATTTTCAATTAAAAAATATCAATCCTAAAAAAATGGTAATTTGAATTTTCAATTAAATTTTTATTAGAAAATTTATTTAAAAGTTTAGTTTAGATAAAAAAAAAATGCATTTGACTCTTCAAGATGAGAAATGGAATTTTTGTTGACAAAAAAAAAGTTTCAACGAAAAAAATTGAATTTATAATATTAATACCCTTTTTTTTGAAGTTATATTGCAAGAAATTTAAATGAAAACAATATTTCATCAAAAAAATTTCTCTTATGATTATAATTTTTTTTTATTATAAATAATTTGATTTTTTTTAAATGCAGCAATCAGGTATTTTTCGACAGAAAAATTAGTTTTTTTATATGTCAACTTTTTTTAATTCGGAACTTTATCATAATTTTAGGAAAATTCATAATTTGTCGATTAATCTTATGATTTTTTCAAACAAATTTAATAAACAAATGCATTATTCGTTTAAAACATCAGAGAATTTATCAACTAAGTATGACTGATAATGAAATTTTCATTAAGTTCCCAATTAAAAAGACTGACATTGAAAAAACGAATTTTTCCATTCACAGAAATTGAATTAAAAAAAAAAATTTAACCAAATACTTGATTGTGACAAATTTTCTGAAAAATATTTGAATTTTCAATAAAAAAGTCAGTTTTCAACCAAATAGTTCAATTCTCTGAGAAAATAGATTAATTTTTAACCGAAAAAGATTAAATTTCCAATAAAAAGATGAATTTTCAATGAAAAAGTTGAATTTTTTAAAAAAGCAATTGAATTTAAAAAAAATTTTAATTCACTACCAAAATAGTTTAATCTTAAACAAAAAAAAAAGAATTTTTAATAACAGAAGACGAATTTTTGAAAAAAAAAATTAATTTTTCTACCAAAATAATTGAATCTTCAACCAAAAAAATGAAATTTCTAACAGAAGGGACGAACGTTCTGCAAAAAAAATGTAAAAAAATTCTTAAATTGTATACAATCCGAAAAAGATGAACTTTGAATTAAAAAAAAACGAACTTTTGACAAAACAATTGAATTTATCAATAAAGAATATTAAATTTCTACCAAAATAAATATATTTTCTATCAGAAATTGTAAATATTGTGCAAAGAATTAAATTTCAAATGAATAAAAAATCCTTAAAAATAATTCCAAATTTTATTTGAAAGTCTTGAAACATCTGTATGTTGTTTACATTTTTTTAATTTAAATTTTTTATTATTTTTGAAACTATTTTAGAACTTTTAAACATCCCTTAAAATTAATTCAATTTTTTATATCTTTTTTTTTAATTCTTCCAAATTAAATAAATTTCCTTAAAATCTTCCACATTGAATTTTCATAATTTCTTAAATCTTTTTAAATAATCACTCATAATTATCATTTCAAAGTAAAAATCATTTTTATTTTTCAAAGGAAATGTTTTTTGATCTTCTAAAGCCATTCAAAATTTTAAAAAAGCTTTAAAATTTTTTGTTAAAATTCTGCCAAAATTTAGATTTTGTTTTAAATTAGGCCGTGGGCTTTTTAAAACGATATTGAAGAATTTTTTACTGACAAATTATTTTTTTTTTAAATTGAACAATAAAAATTTAACGTTCAAAATTTAGTTTTTAATATTTACTATAATTACTGATTTTAAACAAACAGTCAGATATTTCCTAATATTAATTAATTCTTATTTTTTTTATATTAAAAATTTTCAAATTGAAGGACAGTTCAATTTTAAAAATCACTATTAATTTACGTTGGACCGGGAAACCCGGAAAACCGGGAAATGAGAGTGAATTTATTTTTTGATCGGGAATTTTACAAATTTTTTAGCATACAAATTTTGTTTAACTAATTTCCTAAATTGTGATTTTTATAAATTATGATATCATTTAGTTTAGAAAATATTTCGAAAGTCTCTCAATTAAAAAATTTTCCATTTTAGATTTTTAGTTTTTAAACATATATTTTAATTTAAAGAAATTTAAAATTCAGTTTTAAAGGTTAAAAAAAAGTAAAAATTTGAAGTTTTTAAAACCAACGATTTAAAAAAAAAATTCAGAAGAAATTAATATATCATTTAATCCGATAATTTTATTTTTAAATTGAAAATTTTCATGATTTATTAATAAAATATTTTTAATTCACATTTTCAGGTATTTTTTTATATTAAATTTAATAAATAAATTTATTAATATATTATTTCTATTCATTTTTTCAGCTATTAAAAAATGTAAACGTACCTTTTACTATTTGCAACTTAAAAATAAATCCATAGCCTAAATTATTAAATTTTTATCTCATTTAATTTGAAATTTCTTATTTAAAAAAAAAAATTGACTTATTTTAAGAGATATTTAGAAGTTTTAAAAAGATTGAAAATTAATTAAAAACTTGAAATTATTTCAAATAATTTAAACGAAGGGTGTTAATATTTTTTTCCGAACTTTTAAATATATTTTTAAATTAATCGAAATTTTTCTACAATTTTGGAAAATCTAGCAAATTAAATAAAATCCTTAAAATCTTCCATGTTATTGTTTGATCATTTTTCAAATCTCTTAAAATTTACTTAAACTTTCAGTAACAATAATTTTTCCAAGTGAAAAATTATTTTCAATTTTCCTAAGAAACTGAATAAAATTTTTCTTAACAAAATTCTACATTTTTTGTTTGAAATATATAAAAATCAAAATTTTATTTTAAATTCGGCTCTAAGTATTTCAAATTAATTCAAGTTTTTGAATTTTTGAAAAAAAATTAAGTTTTCTACCAAAATAATTGAATCTTCAACCAAAAAAATGAAATTTCTACCAAAATAAATTAATTTTATATCAGAAATGACAAATATTCTGCAAAGAATTAAATTTTAAAAAAAGTTAATCTTCAACCAAATAGTTTAATTGTTTATTAAATTTGTTTTGAAAAATGGTAAAATTAATAAAGAAAATTATGAATTTTACTAAAATTATCATAAAGTTCCTAGTAAAAAAAAATGGACATAAAAACAAAAATGAATTTTTCTGTCGACAAATGCCAGATTATTGCATTTGTTCATTAAATTTGTTTATAACATAAACAGTTATAATCTTAAGAGAAATTTTTTAAAATGTAATATTGTTTCCATTCAAATTTCTTGCAAAATAACTTGAAAAAACGTATAATTATGGAAAATCGTAGAAAAAATTTTTTCAACAAATAATTTGTTTACAAGAAATATTTTTGTTTATTGTATAATAATGGAACATCTTTAACTAATGTTACTCAGTACAACTATTAAACATAATTTAAGGAGTGGAAGTATCATTTAAAGCAATTTTAAGCCAGAAATATTAAAAATTGAACGGTTACATTTTTTTTATAAGCTGAACACTTCTTAAATTAAACGTTAAAAAATGTTTAAAAATGGTTAAAAAATCCTTAAAAAGCTTCCAAATTTTATTTATAAATTTTAAAAAATCTGCATGTTTACATTTTTTTTATTATTTTTGAAATTTTTTAAAACTTTTAAACATCCTTTAAAATTAATCCAATTTTTTCGACACCGAAATTCAACAATTTTTTACCTAAAAATTAATTTTTTTAAATAGAACAATTAAAATTTAACGTACTCTAAATATAAACTAATTCTTATTTTTCTTAATTAAAAAATTCACAATTGAATAGTTTAAAAATTTAATTAGAGCTTTTAATTATAAATATATTATTTTGATATTATTTAAAAATTGAAAATAGTTTATAGATTTTCAATCGGGCGTTTACATTTGTTTAACTAATAAGACTTGGAATAGTTTAAATAATTTTTAACGAGAGTAACTGGAAATTCTAAAATTAAACTAATAATATGACTTTTCAGCAAAAAATTAATTTTCCACGAAACTGATGCATTTTTAACCAACAAAAATGAAATTTTAAATTATTTAAATTATTATTACTTAATTTTTAATTTTCCCAGTATATTGTAATTCGTTCGAAATAGTATCAAAATAGTATCCTCGCACAAAAAAATAGTAAAGGGGGAGGGTCGGTAAGGCCGGTTTTTGGCCTAATTTATTTTTGGACCAAAAAATCTGAAAAAATCATGGTAGTATCTTATAAGTATCCCGAGTCGATTGCACTACCCACCAACTGTATTTTCGAGAGATTTGACACTCTTAAACATGTATTCTGAGGTTAGCTCGGGTTTACTATGGTTTTCGGGGTCGCCGAATACAAATCTGGCGTCCTTTGACTTTTATCGCGTAAGGTTCAAGGTCATTGGAAGGTCAAATCGAGAGAAAACGGTCAAAAAAATCGAAAAAAATACGTTATAGGTTTCTGGAGTCGCTAATTACGAATCTGGCATCCGTTGAACTCTATCGCTTCAGGTTGAAGGTCATTTGAAGGTCAAATCGAGAAAAACGGTAAAAAAAATTTTTTTTAAATATGCTATAGGTTTTTGGGATCGCTGATTATGAACCTGGTGTCCGCTGACCTTTATCGCGTCAGGTTCAAGGTCATTTGAAAGTCAAATCGATAAAAAAACGTTGAAAAAATAAAAAAATATGTCATTCCCATGACCTTGAACCTGACGCGATAAAGGTCAGCGAACACCAGGTTCGTAATCAGCGACCCCAAAAACCTACAACATATTTTTTTAAAATTTTTTACCGTTTTTTCTCGATTTGACCTTCAAATGACCTTCAAATGACCTTGAACCTGAAGCGATAGAGTTCAACGGATGCCAGATTCGTAATTAGCCAAAAACCGGCCTTACCGACCCTCCCCCTTTATTGATAAAAACCTCATATTTATAAACTGCGAATGGTTATTTGTCATGTTATGAATGTTTTTTTTTCTATTTTTATAAATAATGTAATTAAATACCTAGTCTCAAGAAGCCCATCATCAGTTGCATGCAACCTGATAAAAAAGCGAGGAGGATTGCGAAGTCCACACTTCGACCTCGCACGTATTCATGGGTCATGAGTGACATCAAAGCTGTGGGACCAATTGTTATGTCTTTGCAGGATCCAAAGAAAACGTAAACTATGGCGCCTATGAATGCCGAATAGAGTCCATACTGAAAAAAATTTCAACCTTTTTTTTACCCATTTTTACCTTCCCACAAATTCAAAAAATCAATTAATGAACTTGAAATTTTTAAAAATTATATTAATTTAAGTAATTTTAAACTAGACACATTAAAAATTAAAAAATAATTTTTTTTTTAATTCAACAGTTCTTAAATTAGAACTTAAATTATTTTTATTTTAAATTGTTCAGGCATCCTTGATAAGCTTTAAAATTTTATTTCAAAATTTTGACAATTCTAGAAGTGGTATTAAATTTTGTCAAATTCAAAATAATTTCTGAATTTTTTTTTCGCAACTTTTAAATTTATTTTGAGTTGAATTTTTCCTATAACTTTTAGAAAATCCTGAAAATTAAAGAAAATTGATAAATAACAATGGAACAGTTACTATTTGTAAAAAATATTAGAATAATATTGAGAGATATTTAGAAGTTTTAAAAAGATTCGAATTAAATTTTGAATTTGAATTAATTTGAAATACTTAGAGCCGAATTTAAAATAAAATTTAGATTTTTATAGATTTCAAACAAAAAATGTAGAATTTTTTGAAGAAAATTTTTATCCAGATTCGTAGGAAAATTGAAAATGATTTTTCACATGGAAAAATTATTGTTACAGAAAGTTTAAGAAAATTTTAAGAGATTTGAAAAAAGATCAAACAATAACATGGAAGATTTTAAGGATTTTATTTAATTTGCTAGATTTTCCAAAATTGTAGGAAAATTTCGATTAATTTTAAAATATATTTAAAAGTTCGGAAAAAAATGTTAACATCCTTCGTTTAAATTACTTGAAATAATCTCAAGTTTTTAATTAATTTTCAATCTCTTTAAAACTTCTAAACATATCTTAAAATAACTCAAATTTTTTTTTTAAATAAGAAATTTCAAATTAAATGAGATAAAAATTAAATAATTTAGACTATGGATTTATTTTTAAGTTGCAAATAGTAAAAGGTACGTTTACATTTTTTAATAGCAGAAAAAAATTAATAAAAATAATATATTAATAAATTTATTTATTAAATTTAATATAAAAAAATACCTGAAACTGTGAATGAAAAATATTTTATTGATAAATCATGAGAATTTTTAATTTATAAATAAAATTATCGGAATAAATGATACATTAATTTCTTTTGAAAATTGGTAAAATTCCCAGTTTCCGACCACCACCTGTTTTTTTTTTAAATCATTGATTTTAAAAACTTCACATTTTTACTTTTTTTTAACCTTTAAAACTGAATTTTAAATTTCTTTAAATTAAAATATACGTTTAAAAACTAAAAATCTAAAATGAAAAATTTTTTAAGTGAAAGATTTTCGAAATATTTTCTAAACTAAATGATATAATTATTTATAAAAATCACAATTCAGGAAATTAGTTAAAAATGGTTGAAATTAAAGTTAGACAAAATTTTTATTCTAAAAAATTTGTAAAATTTCCGATCAAAAAATAAATTCACTCTCATTTCCCGTTTTTCCAAGTTTCCCAGTCCAACGTAAATTAATAGTGATTTTTAAAATTGAACTGTCCTTCAATTTGAAAATTTTTAATATAAAAAATAAGAATTAATTAATATTAGGAAATATCTGACTGTTTGTTTAAAATCAGTAATTATAGTAAATATTAAAAACTAAATTTTGAACGTGAAATTTTTGTTGTTCAATTTAAAAAAAATTAATTTGTGAGTAAAAAATTCTTCAATATCGTTTTAAATAGCCCACGGCCTAATTTAAAACAAAATCTAAATTTTGGCAGAATTTTAAGAAAAAATTTTAAAGCTTTTTTAGAATTTTGGAATGGCTTTAGAAGATCAAAACACATTTCCTTTGAAAAATAAAAATGATTTTTATTTTGAAATGATAATTATGAGTGATTATTTAAAAAGATTTAAGAAATTATGAAAAATCAATGTGGAAGATTTTAAGGAAATTTATTTAATTTGGCAGAATTAAAAAAAAAGATATAAAAAATTGAATTAATTTTAAGGGATGTTTAAAAGTTCTAAAATAATTTCAAAAATAATAAAATACTTAAATAAAAAAATGTAAGCAACATGCAGATTTTACAAGACTTTCAAATAAAATTTGGAAGCATTTTAAGGATTTTTTAACCATTTGAAATTTAATTCTTTGCAGAATATTTGTCATTTCTTGTAGACAATTAATTCATTTTGGTAGAAATTCGTTTTTTTTTTCGTTCGTTTTTTTTTTATTCAAAGTTCATCCTTTTCGGATCAAAATTCATCTATTTTTGTATACAATTTAACAATTTTGTGGCATTTTTTTGATCTTGGAAAACGTTCGTCCTTTCTGTTAGAAAATTCATTTCTTTTGGTAGAAATTTCATCTGTTTTGGTTGAAAATTCATTTATTTTAAAAGAAAACTTAATTGTTTTTTTTTTCAGAAATTCGTCTTTTGTTATTAAAAATTCTTTTTTTTTTTTGGTTTAAAATTCAACTATTTTGGTAGCGAATTAAAATTTTTTTAAAATTCAATTGCTTTTTAAAAAATTCGACTTTTTTAGTGAAAATTCATTTTTTATTGAAAATTGAATCTTTTTCGGTCAAAAATTAATCTATTATCTCAGAGAATTAAACTATTTAGTTGAAAACTGACTTTTTGATTGAAAATTTATTTGTTTTTCAGAAAATTTGTCCTTTATGATAGAAAAATAATTTATTTTGGTGGAAATATCATATTTTTTATTAAAAATTCAACTACCTTGGTAGAAAATTCAACTTTTTTGGTTGGAAATGACCTTTTTTGTTGATAATTCAATTGTTTTGTCCAAAATTCGACTTCTTTTATTGAAATTCAATCTTTTTTTGATTAAGGCTCAACGATTTTGGTGGATAATTAAAATATTTTTTTCAAATTCAATTACTTTGTCGAAAATTCGACTTCTTTATTAAAAATTTATCTTTTTGGTAGAAATTTCATCTTTTTCGGATGAAGGTTCATCTATTTTTGTATACAATTCAAGTATTTGGTTAAATTTTTTTTTAAATTCAATTTCTGTGAATGGAAAAATTCGTTTTTTCAATGTCAGTCTTTTTAATTGGGAACTTAATGAAAATTTCATTATCAGTCATACTTAGTTGATAAATTCTCTGATGTTTTAAACGAATAATGCATTTGTTTATTAAATTTGTTTGAAAAAATCGTAAGATTAATCGACAAATTATGAATTTTCCTAAAATTATGATAAAGTTCCGAATTAAAAAAAATTGACATATAAATTTTATTTATATATTTTTTTTATTGTATTTTTCTGTCGAAAAATAACTAATTGCTGCATTTAAAAAAAATCAATTTGTTTATAATATAAACAATTATAATCATAAGAGAAATTTTTTGATAAAATATTGTTTTCATTTCAATCAAAATTCAATTTTTTTCGTAGAAACTTTTTTTTTGTTATCAAAAATTCCATTTCTTATCTTGAAGAGTCAAATGGAATTTTTTTTTATCTAAACTCAACTTTTTTTTATAATTAAACATTCTTTTGCTTTAGAGGAAATGTCATATTTTTTTAATAAAAATTTAATTGAAAATTCAAATTACCATTTTTTTGGGATTGATATTTTTTAGTTTAAAATTCGCCTTTTTGGTAAAAAATAAGTTTTTAGTTTCAAATTTCGTTTTTGTCGGGTAAAAATGCATCACTTTCGTGGAAAATTAATTTTTTCCTGAAAAGTCATATTATTTGTTTTAAAATTTCATTTTATTTATGTTAAAAATTCAATTATTTTGTTGAAAATTCTAGTATTTTGTTAAAAAGTCATCTTTTTTAGCAGAAAAAACTTTTTCTTTTTAATAAATCAAAAAATTTGAAAATTCTCAATTTTTTATATGAAAATAAATAACAAAGAAGTTTTGCACAATAAGAAAAACTTAAAATTTCAACGAAAAATGCGTAAAAACATTAAAATTAAACGACTTTTTAAGCAAATTATTAATAACATGAATTTTCAATAATATTATTAAAATAGAATTTTGAAAATGCTATCAAAATATTTTAAATTACTTTTAATTCATTACAATTTTTTTTAAATTTCCCAAAATTTGTTCACTGTTTTCAACTGTTTTGTTGAAAATTAATCAATTTTTATTGAAAATTCAACAATTTGAATGGAATTTTTTTTTTTTAGTAACAATTTTTGTTTGTTTGTTAACAATTAAACTTTTTTTGTAGAAATTCAACTGTTTAGTAGAAAATTTAGTAGCAAATTTAACTGTTTCGTTGACAATTTTTGTATTTCATTAAGAATTTCGTCTTTTTGAATTGAAAATTCAAAATTTTATTGCAATTTTTTCCTATTTGGACTGAAAAATTTATTTGGTCGAAAATTCTTTTTTTTCTGAAGAAATTAAAAATTTCTCTATTTTGCAGAAAATACAACAAAAATTGGAAGAAAATTGAACTATTTCATTGCAAAATTCGTCTTTTTGACTTGAAATTTTAACTTTTTTGTTTAAAAAATAACTGTCTGGTTAAAAATCAATTTAGTTCAATTAAAAATTTAACCATTTAGTAGAAAATTCTTATTTTCGACTTGAAAATTTAACAATTTTGTTTATAAGTAATTCCTCATTTTTGTTTCAAAAATTCATTTTTTAATTAAAAAATTCATTTTTAAATTTGAAACATCATTTTTTAATTAAAAAATTTAACAACTTGTTGCAATTTTTTCTTTTTTAATTAGCAAAAATTTTTTTAAAGCTTAAAACATCATTTTTTTGATAAAAATTTAAACTTTTATCGTTAACAAAGCAGCCGTCTAGTTAGAAATTAATAAACTTCAATGGGACTTTCACTTTTGTTGAAAATTTAGCTTTTCTTTTTGTAAAAAATTCAAGAGATTAATAGAAAATTTAACTATTTTGTTAAAAATCTAAGTATTTTTTTTGAAAATTTCGTCTTTTTGGCATTCGTTTAAAATGCAACCATCTTTTTAATGGACAATTTGTTTGGTTCAAGATTCATAATTTATTTTAAAAAAAGTATTTTTTGATAATAAATTAAATTATTTAACAGAAAATTTAATTATTTTGTTTAAAATTCAATTAAATGTTTGAGAATTAACTTGTTTGTTGAAAATTAATATATTTTGGTATCAAATTCAACTTTTTGATATAAAATTCAACCATTTTGTAGACAATTCGTTTTTTGATCGAAAATTAATTCTCTTAATTAAAAATTTAACTATTCAATTTTTTCTTAAAAATTGATATTTTTAGTTTAAAAATTTAACTACTTAGATCAATATTTTAGAAACGAGACAAATATAAACTAAACATTAATTAAATGAAATCTTTGATTTTCATCACATCCATTATTCAAACTATTTTGTTGAAAATTCGTATTTTTTGGTAGAAAATAAATCCTGCTTTGTTTAAAAATAAACTTTTTCGTTAAAAATTTTTATTTTTCACTCGAAAAATCCACAGTTTGGTAAAAAATTGTACTATTTGATCGCATATTTATTTATTTTGTTGAAAATTCTTTTTTTCCGTAGAAGACCATTTCTTTGGTTAAAAATGCAACTATTTAGATAAAACATAATCTACTTTATTTTTTAATTTAATTTTTTTTATTTTTTATTTTTATTATTTTTTTCTTTTAAAACTTCGACTATCAGTTGACAATTTTTAGAAAACAAAAAAATATAAACTAAAAATGTGTCAATTAAAATTTGGACTGACGTTCATTTTTCAAATATAATTAAATATGTGTATATATATAAATAAATAAATTTATATTAAAAATATAATTATAAAATAATTTTTCAATATAGTTTAAAACTTATGTGTTTTGTTAAAAATGCGTCTTTTTGGTATAAAATCAATTTTCTGGTTAAAAAATGCACCTGTTTTTAATTTTTAATTTTGTAATTTTTTTGTTGAAGCATAAATTATTACATTTTTTGTTGAAAATTCATCTTTATAGGACCAAAATTTAACTCTTTGCTTCAAATTTGAACTATTTTTCTAGAAAGTTAAATTTTTGGGTTGGAGATTCATAATTCAAGATGAAAATTTGGTATTTTATACTTAAAAATTAATTTATGGAACTGAGAATTAAAATATTTCTTTGAAAATTCAACTATATGATTTTTCAACTTGACTTTTTGGTTTGAAAATTCAACAATTCGGTTAAAATACAAAATTCGTCTTTTTTTTGTTGAAATTATTTTTTTGTTGTTGAAAATTGTACTATTTTCTTGAAAATTAATATCTTTTGGATGATAATTCAACAACTTTTGTGGGAAATTCCTCCCTTTTGGTTCAATTAAACTGTTTTTTATGCAAAATGACAAATCTTTTTTTTTTGCTAAAATATAAACAATTACATTTTGTTGTTGAAAAATAATATTTTTTTCGTCAAAAATTCAGGTCTGGAAATTATAAAAATACATTTTTACTAAGCAAATATAAACATTTAAAAATAATTTTCACCTAAAATAAAGGATTTTCGGGGTTAAAAAATAAAAATAAAATTTTCTTTTGCTTTTCAAAATGTTACCTGTGGTTCCAAACCTGCCAGTGTTGCATATGCAAGCCCTTGGGGCATTACTGTCAGTCCAACTGTAATACCAGCAATTGCATCGTTAAAAAATTTATCCGAATCATACTTTGGAAGCCAAGAGACAATTGGTATTCGTTTTTTTACGAATTTGCTTATCCAGTTGCCATCTCTCCTTATTCTCCAACGATTTGGTTTCACTACCGACATCCTCAATGATTCTGAAAATTTAAATAGTTAATTATTTTCTAATTCCAGAAACATTTTTATTTTTATTTCCAGGTTTAGAAATTCGAAAATTTTTTAATGTTCTGAGAAAATTGGAATTTATCTTAAATCTAAGTTTTTTTATTTATTTCATAGGAGTAATTAACGCGCAACACTTTTTTTTGGCCCTTGATTTTTTTTCAGTAAAATAAAATTTACTAAGTAAAAAATACTTAAAAATTATAGATAAATTTTAAAATCAAATATTAAAATTAATTTAAGAAGAATTTGATTGAATTTAAGATGTAAGATTGTAAAGTATTAATTTTTACTTTTTAATATGAATTCATTTTAAGATAAAAGAAAAAGTGAAGACATATCATTTTATATATTTCTATTCATGAGTGTCACGATTTTAGAAAATTTAATTTGTTTCTATTGGGAATGGTGGTCTACCATTTCGCCACCTGGTGCCGAAAACTGGAACTAGAAAGAGTAGGTACCATTTTAAATGTGTACATTAATTTTGGCCTAAAAGTGTTTTTCATGGTCAATAAAATTTAAAAAATTGAACCCTAAAACTAACCATTTTTCCATTTGAATTAATAAAAACTTAGCTGCAAATGAAAGCACTCAAAGTGGAAGTTTTGAATTTCAAACTTTTAAAATTGAAGTTTAAAAGTTTTTAAATTCAATAATTTTGTATTCTTCTTTATTCATAATGTGTCCCTTAAGGGTTTACATGACTTCCATTCCTTACAATCTTTCCGTTCAAATCTATATTTTTTACAATCTTATCCTTTCTATATATACAATTATTTACAACTATTTACATAAAGTCTTATATCTAGTTCCTTATTTCTATTTCCTGCAATAGCGCAATTTAGGACTTATTAGCAAGCGAGTGAGCGATTGAAAGAAAGCGAGAGTGCAAGCGAGAGAGAGAGAGAGAAAGCATGAGAACGCAAACGCATTTATACCTCCATTTACCTTTTTCACGTGCATTCTTTCATTCTCCCTCATTCGCTCCTCTAGCACCCTCCAACTCCTTCATCCATTCTTCTCCTAATCCATCCTCCCCTAGAATCTTAACCACATTTTCTTGCCAGCTTCCTTTATCTTCCATTCCTCTCCTACATCCTTCCCATACATGCTCCCATGTTTCCTCCTCCCATTCACATATTCTACACTTTCTGTTCTCTTCTTTTTCCCAGTACATCCCCTCCCTTACCTCACTTCCCAGCCTAAATCTTGCTATTCTAGTCCACCTTCTCTCTCCCCATCCCTTTTCTAAATACTTTGGCACCCCTTCCTTTTTTATCATCTTATACCATTTATTGTATTTTGATTCCTCAATCGCCCCACATCTTTCTATTAATTGTCTTTCCCTCTCCCTTTTTTCCAATTCTTCATAGTTTACTCCAGTCGAGTCTTCTATTTCTCTATCATTAAAGAACTCCCTCCTTTCTTCTTCCCATCTCGTTAATTCGATCGCCTTCCCTCTACACTCTTCTACCTCCATCACTTTCTCGCCAACTCCC
>NC_046660.1:8264518-8270308 GCF_010883055.1 Belonocnema kinseyi | reverse complement strand
TTGCGCTTCTTCTCTCACCATATATCCTGGCGTCCTCCAGTCTGCCCCTAGTGTCCACCTTATATACCTTTCTTATAAACTCTCAATATCTTTCCTTTCTTTCCATCCATATATCTCTGCTCCATAACCTAATACCGGCCATACCAGCGTATCAAATAACCACATTCTGCTTCTCCAATTTCTTTTAACCTTCTTTTTCCTATTCCCCATCTCTGTTTCATTACTTCTGTTATTTTTTTATCCTTTCTCTTACATGAGCTGTATGATCTCCATTTGTCTGCAAGATATATCCCAAATATGTATACTCTTTGACTTCTTCTAACTTTATTCCTTTCCATCTCCCAGTCCATTATTTCTTCCTTTCCCCTCCTTTTCTAAACCTCATTATCTTTGTCTTTTCTCCATTTACATTCAGCTTTTTCCCATCTTTAATTGCATGTTTTTACGCATTGTTCGTTAAAATTTTAAGTTTTTCTTATTGTGCAAGACTTTTTTGTTATTTATTCTCATATAAAAGATTAAGAATTTTTTAATTTATTAAAAAAAAAGAAAGTTTTTTCTGCTAGAAAAGATGACTTTTTAACAAAATACTAGAATTTTCAAAAAAATAATTGAATGTTTAACATAAATAAAATTTTATCTAAATTATTGAACCTTTAAGACAGAAGACAAATTTTCTTTGCAAACATTAAATTTTAAAACAAATTATATGACTTTTCAGCAAAAAATTAATTTTCCACGAAACTGATGCATTTTTACCCAACAAAAATGAAATTTTAAACTAAACACTTATTTTTTACCAAAAAAAGGCGAATTTTCAACTAAAAAATACCAACATTAAAAAATGGTAAGTTGAATTTTCAATTAGAAAATAATATTTAAAAAAACAATCTTTCAAAAAGACGAAATAAAAAAAACTGTTGAATTCTCTACCAAATAGTTGCATTTTTATTTTAAAAATGTGAAATTTCTT
This sequence comes from Belonocnema kinseyi, assembly GCF_010883055.1. Lineage (NCBI taxonomy): Eukaryota > Metazoa > Arthropoda > Insecta > Hymenoptera > Cynipidae > Belonocnema > Belonocnema kinseyi. Next base: position 8,269,335 of record NC_046660.1, on the reverse strand, counting down.
CTAAAGCAAAATAATTTTTTATTATAAAAAAAAGTTGAGTTAAGATCCAAAAAAAATTCCATTTGATTCTTCAAGATAAGAAATGGAATTTTTGTTAACAAAAAAAAAATAAGATTCTACGAAAAAAAATGAATTTTTAATATAAATATCCTTTTTTCAAGTTATATTGCAAGAAATTTAAATGAAAACAATATTTTATCAACAAAATTTCTCTTATGATTATCATTTTTTATATTATAAACAAATTGATTATAAAACAAATGCAGCAATCAAGTATTTTTCGACAGAAAAATTCGTTTTTTGATGTCAATTTTTTTAAATTAGGAACTTTATCATAATTTTAGGAAAATTCATTATTTTTCGATAGAAAAATTCGTTTTTTGATGTCAATTTTTTTTAATTAGGAACTTTATCATAATTTTAAGAAAAAGATGAAACCTCTACCAAAAAGATAAATTTTCAATCAAGAATTTGAATTTTCGACAAAGAAATTGAATTTGAAAAAAATATTTTAATTATCCACCAAAATCGTTGAGTCTTGATAAAAAAAAATTGAATTTCAATAAAAAAAGTCGAATTTTGCACAAAACAGTTGAATTATCAACAAAAAAGGTCATTTCCAACTAAAAAGGTTAATTTTCTACTAAAGTAGTTGCATTTTTAATAAAAAAAAAAATTATATTTCCACCAAAATAAATTATTTTTCCATCATAAAGGACAAATTTTCTGAAAAACAATTAAATTTCCAATCAAAAAGTCAGTTTTCAACCAAATAGTTCAATTCTCTGAGAAAATAGATTAATTTTTAACCAAAAAAGATGAAATTTCTAATAAAAAGATGACTTTTTAATGAAAAAGTCCAATTTTTTAAAAACGCAATTGAATCTAAAAAAATGTTTAATTCGCTACCAAAATAGTTTAATCTTAAACCAAAAAAAAAAGAATTTTTAATAACAGAAGACGAATTTTTGAGAAAAAAATTAAGTTTTCTACCAAAATAATTGAATTTTCAACCAAAACAGATGAAATTTCTACCAAAAGAAATGAATTTTCTAACAGAAAGGACGAACGTTTTCCAAGATCAAAAAAATGCAACAAAATTGTTAAATTGTATACAAAAATAGATAAATCTTCATCCGAAAAAGATGAAGTTTGAATTAAAAAAACGAACTTTCGACAAAACAATTGAATTTATCAACAAAGAATATTAAATTTCTACCAAAATAAATACATTTTCTATCAGAAATGACAAATATTCTGCAAACAATTAAATTTCAAAAACAGTTAATTTTCAACCAAATAGTTTAATTGTTTATTAATTTTTTTTTGAAAAATGGGAAAATTAATAAAAAAAAAAATGACTTTTGCTAAAATTATCATAAAGGTCCTTATTAAAAAAAATTGACACAAAAACAAAAAGGAATTTTTCTATCGAAAAATGCCTAATTGCTGCATTTGTTCATTAAATTTGTTTATAACATAAACAGTTATCTTGCAAAATAACTTGAAAAAACGTATAATTATGGAAAATCGTATAAAAATTTTTTTCAACAAATCATTTGTTTACAAGAAATATTTTTGTTTATTGTATAATAATGTAACATCTTCAACTAATGTTACTCAATACAACTATTACACATAATTTAAGGAGTAGAAGTATCATTTAAAGCAATTTTAAGGTAGAAACATTAAAAATTAAACGATTACATTTTTTTTAAAAGCTGAACACTTCTTAAATTAAAAATTAAATTATTTATATTTCAAAAGGTCAAAAAATCCTTAAACAGCTTCAATATTTTATTTGAAAATCTTGAAAAATCTGCATGTTGTTTACATTTTTTTAATTATTTTTGAAATTTTTTTATAACTTTTAAACATCCCTTAAAATTAATCCAATTTCTGCTAGTTTTTTTTTTTAATTTTGCCAAATTAATTAAATTTCCTTAAAACATTCCACATTCATTTTTGATAATTTCGTAAATCTTTCTAAATCTTTTTAAATAATCACTCAAAATTATCTTTTCAAAATAAAAATAATTTTCAATTTACATAGAAAATGTTTTTTATCTTCTGAAGCCATTCCAAATTCTTAAAAAGCTTTTAAAATTTTTGTTCTAGATCTGCCAAAATTTAGATTTTGTTTTAAATTAGGCCGTGGGCTATTAACACCGAAATTCAACAATTTTTTACTTACAAATTAATTTTTTTTTAAATAGAACAATTAAAATTTAATGTGCAAAATTTAGTTTTTAATATTTACTATAATTACTAATTTTAAATAAACAGTCAGATATTTCTAAATATGAACTAATCCTTATTTTTCTTAATTAAAAAATGCACAATTGAATAGTCTAAAAATTTAATATTTTAGACTAAAATAATAAGTGAAATTTAATAAGAGCTTTTAATTAAAAATATATTATTTTGATTTTATTTAAAAATTGAAAATAGTTTATGGATTTTCAATCCGGCGTTTACATTTGTTTAACTAATAAGACTTTCCGCTTGGAATAGTTTACATAATTTTTAACGAGAGAAACTGGAAATTCTAAAATTGCAAAATGATTTCGAATTGCCTTGTAAAATTAATTATTATTCACTTTTTAACTCTTAAAAAACAGTTCAATTTTAAAAATCACTATCAAGTTATATTGACAGTTGATCAACTAAAAATATTTTTTTTTCTAAAATCTTCGACTTCAAACGCTTCTAATTTTTAATGGCTTAAGTCTTTAAAACTGCATTTTAAAATTCTTTCAAATAAACTGTACACTCAACAATTAAAATCTAAAATTAAAAAATTGTTAAAGTGCAAATTTCACTTACAAATTGATGAAAATTTACTTTGAGTTCATTTTTACTTTAAAATATGTCCATTTAAGTTTATAAGCTTTTGAAAATCACAATAAATGGAACAATGATTGTTTTTTTTGTAAGAAAAATATTTCTGTACGAAAATATGTTTTTTCACCTTATTAGATGTAAATTCTATCTAAACCCCTTTGTTTCCAAAAAAATAATTACTTTTAGTATCCAAAAAATACTTTAAACTCCGCAAACAAAAATCGTTAAAACACTTTTATACGGAAATTAAAATGGATTTTTATAATCTTACCTATTCTTTCTAGTTCGGATTTTTGTTACCAGATGGCGTATCGCAGTTTAACCATTCCCAATAACATCCTTTTATAAAATTTCTAACAAAAGTAATGAATTTTCAAACAAAAAAGACGAATTTTCTACAAAAATTATGAATTTTCAAGAAAAACTTAAATGCCAACAAAAAAAATGATTAATTTTCTACCAAAGATATGAACTTTTAACCAAATATTTGAATTTTCAATTAAACAGTTGAATATAGAATAAAATAATTGAATTTTCTACCAAAATGTTTGAATCCTTGACAAGAAAAAATTTGTTTTCAAACAAACAGTTGTAATTTTACCCACGAATGTGAAATTTGTATAAAAATAAAAAACTTTACAAGAAAAAAAGACGAATTTTCCTTTGGAGAAAAAATGACATTATTTATGTTATTTAATTTGATTAGTTTTTAGAATTAAACAAAGGTTTGTGCAATTTACAATTTTTCGAAGTAGTGCACAAAATATTTTTAAATTTTATTTTACCTAATCGCATATTAAAAATAAAACATGCTAAACTTGAAATTCTTCATTTTCAATCGAAAAAATTATTCTGTTGCCATAAAAAACAATTTACTATTAAAAACTGTAACTAAAAAAATTGTATTTTTATTATTTAGCCTATAGATAAAGTTTTATAAATTTATAAAATTTGGAATTTAATGAAAATTTCCAAAAATTGACTTTCTTTCTGATGCCAAATCAACAATTTTTGCGATTAATTAATTATAATTGATCACAAAAATTATTCAAGACATTGCTCTTATTAGGACCTAATGGTTTATTTATGAAAAAATTATAAATAAATAATTTTTTATTGAAGCTACGTTCGAATTTAATTTGAAAAATAGAAATCCTACAATAACTGATTCGTATCTGCGATAACAGTGAAAACGAAAGCTTATATGCGACCCTGACATTCGCATAAAATCTGGAAATAAATAATTACACTTCCGATAACACATTTTTAATTTATATTTTATTCATTTAAAATTGATAAAAAAAAGTTAATAAAAAGCTAGAAGTTAATCGTAAATTAAAAGATTATTTATCGTCGTAGAAAATCATAAAATTCAATCTCAATCGATTCTTGAAAAAAAAAACAATTTTTTAAAAACCTTACAAAATCCTGTGAAAAATTCAAAATTTTTGTTTAAAAAAACCTACATTTTAATTTAAATTGTTTGAAATCTTTTAAAATTTATAATTATTTGGGACGACTGAAAAATCCCGAAAAATAAAATTCCCGACACAGCAAAATTCCCGAATTAGAATATTCCCGAATAATCAAATTCGCGAATAATAAAATTTGCCGAAAAATAAAAATACCGATTTTAAAAAGTTCCCAAAATAAAAAAATATACGAATAATAAAATTACCGAAAAATAAAAATACCGAATTGGAAAATTGCCGAAAAATAAAATTTTAGAATTATAAAATTCCCGAATTGGAATATTCCCGAATAATAAAATTTACGACAGCTTATAATATTAACGAATTGGAAAATTCTCGAATATTAAAGTTCCCGACACTTTATAATATTACCGAATTGGAAAATTCCCGAATAATAAAATGTTCGACAGAAAATTGCCGCTTTTTTTGAAAATGTGTTTTGAAAATTGACGCTTTTTTGAAAATGTGCATAGAATTTGAAAAGATGCAAAAATAATATAT
>NC_046660.1:8259222-8264418 GCF_010883055.1 Belonocnema kinseyi | reverse complement strand
CATTCCGACGGGTACTTGTGCGGCAAACCTGCAGATCGAAAGTACAAGGTCACTCATGTATTTTACATGGACGATCTTAAGATCTATGCTAAAAACAGAGATTTTAATCAGCCATGTTTTTATGATTAATTTGTTTACCTACATAGCTAAGTCTTTAAAGAAAAAAGATTAATTTTCGACCAGATTTGCATTTCTAGCAAAAAAAGGTGAAATTTCTTTCACATGAGATGAATTTTACATAAAAGAAGAAATTTTCCTACAAAACAATTGAAAGTTTAGGAAAAAAGTTAATTTTCAACCAAATGGTTAAATTTTCTATCAAATAGTGAAACTTTCAAGCTAAAAAGGCGAAGGTTGCACTACGTAATTCAAAATTTATTTATTTGATGTTAGAAATTAACTTCTTTCTTAAAAATTCAATTGTTTGGTTAAAAAGTAATTTATTTTAATTGAGGAATCAACTATTTTGTGAAAAGTTCATATTTTTTGGTTAAATTCAACTAATTTTGATCTCAAATTTGAACAATTTTTGGTTAAAATAACAACTATTACATTTTTTCTTGGGAATTCATTTTTTAAACTACTTGGTTAAAAGTTAAACTACTTTGTTAAATATTCACTTTTTTGGGTGAAAGTTAATCATTTTATTTTTTTCTGATATTTTTTGTTCATAATTTTACTCGCCAATTTTTATTATTCGATTAAAAATATAAATATTTTGTTAAAAATGTAACTATTTGATTGAGGGTTGACTGAAAAGTCTGTTTTGGTTGAAATTTCAATTATTTCGTAAGAAAAAACTCTGTTTAAAATTCAACTATTTGGTTGAAAATGAACATTTTTCTTAAAAATTCCTTATTTCGAGCTGGAAATTCTTATCTTTAATAAATGTGTTTTTTTAATGTGGTAATTTAGTAGAAAATTCAAAGTATTTGATTACATTTTTTCTTCCGTGACTGAAAAATCTTTCCTTTTTTTTTAATTTAAATATTTGGTTGGTAAATTAATTTTTTTTAAATATTTCATTTCGTATTGGAAATCTTTGCCTGGTAGAAAATTTGGTTTGTTTTTTGTTATTGTTTGAAAATTTAACAGTTTAATAAAAAATGGAAAGTGTTTGAATTATTTTCCTTCACAGACTTAAAAATCTTTTTTTTTAATTCAATAATCGAGTCGAAAATTAATTTATTTGGTTAAACTTTTTCTTTGTTGACAGAAAATTCTTTTTCTGTTTGTCTGTTGAAAATTCCATTATTTTCCTGGAAATGTATTTTTTTTGTTATTAAAATTTCATCATTTTTAGTTGGAAATTCAATTGCCTTGTAGAAAATGCGTTTTTTTCTTTGAAAATTCAACTATTAAGTGAAAAATGCAACTATTTTGTTAACAAAAATTTTCTTCGTTGCTTGAAAAATCTTTTTTGTCTAGCAATGAAACTTTTTGGTTGAAAATCAGTCTTTTTTGGTTGGGGCTTCGACTATTTTTTAACCATTTTTTTTTAGTTAAAAAGTGTGCTACTTGGTCAAAAGATAAACTACTTTCTTGAAAATTCATTTTTCCATTCAAGGCTAATAATTTTCATTTGTTAATGTTATTTTTTGTTCATAGCTTTATCTATCAATTCTTCTTTTTTGGTAAAAAAGTGTAACTATTTGATTGAAGTTTGAACTATTTTATTACGAACTCATTTTTTTAAGATTCATTTACAAATAATATTTACACCTTAAATTCAGTAAAAAATTTTTCAAATTTAAGGTCAATATTAAATTTTAATAATTTAACCTTAAGTAAATAAATAAATAAAATTTGTTTGGTTTGCTCGGATCAAATGATGTAATTGATAAAATGTTTTTAAAAATAAGCATTATCTGATATCTTTAAATGAAAATCTGTTCTTATTGAAGAAATAGCTTCTCTTCTTTGGCCCTAATTTTTCTATTAAGCCAAGTTTATTTTTTCTTAACTAAAAGTGCACAGTACTGATAATTGAGCAGCTGATTCCATTCGGCTCAGGTCAAATGGACAATAAGGCACTTGACACTTTTCTTATCAAATCTCTACATCTTTTGTTTCACCTATTGTTATATATATAGTAAAAAGTCGATAAAAAATTATTTATTCAATGAAATGAAAATATCAAAATTGAAATTTGGGATGACATAATTTTACCGAAAAAGAAGAATCCTGAATGTTGAAAATTATTGAAAATGTTTGTTAACAAAATTAAAATATTCTGAAAATTTCTAACTACTGAAGTTATAAAATTTCCGAATTTTACAATTAATGATATTTTAAAATCTAAATTTTCAAATTTGCGAAATTTCAGATTCCCCAAAAAAATGTTTATTTATTTGTTTAAAAGGTTATATAAATAAAATGTTCCTGAAATTCTTGAGAAAATTCAAAAAGATTAATGAAAGTTTCAGTTATGTCGACGAACTTTCAACTAAAATTATGAATCTTCAAAAAAATTATTTTTTAAGATACTAAGATTTAACTTTTAACCAAAACGTTGAATTTTCAACTAAAAAAGATCAATTCTCAACGAAAAATGCAATAGTTAATATATTAATTCTAAAAGATTTTCATTTTAAATGGAAGAATATTTTTCAATCCAAAATAAAATTTTCCTAAGAATTTTCCTAAGAAAAAATATGAATCTGTCCAAATTATATTTATGACTTTTTGACGGCTGAACAAAATTTTTAAATATTTTATATATTTTTGGAAATCCTTCAAAGCCCTGAGTAAATATGGTTTAAACTGACTCGCATTATTCCTCAAATAATAATTCTTTTTTGACAATTGTGACAATTGTGGAAATATCTTGTACTGTGTTAACATATTTTAAACATTCTCTTAAAATCAATTTTTCAAAATAAAAGATCATTTTAAATTGTCCCTGGAATGTCGAGAAAAAAAATTTATTTTTGGAAACCTTCCAAAATTTGTATACAACTTTTTTTTTTAATCTTTAAAAATGTATATTTTAATTAAAATTGTTTGAAATTTCTTTAAATTTTACATTATTTTTAAATATTTTTAAAAACTTTTAAATATAGTTCAAAATTATTTGAATTTTTCCAAAGATTTTGAAAAAACTTCTGCAAAATAAAAAAAAATTGGCTTTGAATGTTCACGATTCTTTTTTACCAGTTGGAAAATCTTTCGAAAAGTTTAAAAACATTTTGGAATTTTGAAAATCGTTTGAAATATTTTTTTTGAAATTAATTTTCAAAAGTAATGAATGATTAAAAAATTTTCCTGGAATCTTAAGAAAAAAGTTTATTTTTAAAACTATCAAAATCCTTAGATAACTTAAATATTTTTTACCAAAATTTTCAGAAATGTGCATTATGTTTAAAAATGTTTTAAAACTTTTCAAATTTTAAATTATTTTTGAAGATTTTTTAAATAGAAATTTAAGTATATACTTAGATAATCTAGCAGTGTGAATAATTAATTTTTAACAAACAAAAATTTCACAAAAAGTTAAATTCTCAACCAAAGTAATAAACCTTTAACCAAAATTGATAAATTTTCAACCATATAATTGAATTTTTAACAACAAAATGAATACATGTTTGAGCAATAGAAAAACGAATTTTTACCGGGACGATGAAATTTCCGAAAAATAAAAATACCTAATTGGAACATTTCCTCATATTAAAATTCGCTAATAATAAAATTGGCGAAAAATAAAAAGACCGAATTGCAAAATTGTATTATTCGAGAATTTTATTATTCGGCTATTTTTTTCGGCATTTTTCAGTCGTCCCTTTTAACCAACTTGAATAATTTTCAAGCAAAAGAGACGAATTTTTAATAACAAAGTAAAAGACTTGAATTATGAACTAAAACTAAAAAAAATTTTCAAACTGTCCTGGAATAATTAAATTTTTAGTTCATTAATTTTCATCCAAGGATATGAATCTTCATCGTAAAAATTAAGTTGGTGCAAACTTGTTCCTGTTTCAACCAAATTAGTTAATTTTTCAAACAAATAACTTTAATTTTAAACCAAAAATAAATTATTTTAACCAAGTAGTCGAATTTGTAAGTCAAAAAGACCATTTTTCTACAAAACAGTTGAATTTTTAACCCGACAATATTGTATTTTTTAGTTTTTGCTTAAAAAAAAGAAAACTTTTGAAACCTTATTCGTGTAATTCAGAAATATGCAGAAAAAAATTGACTTTACTTCAAATATTAAATTTTTTATTTTCAAATTAAAAGGCTGACCTTTTTACTTTGTTTTACGAAAAAATAAGCATTTTTTAAAATTAATATGTATAAAAATGCCATTTTTTAATTATTTTTCAATTAGCGGCTTTTGGTGTAAATCTAAATATTTTCTAAGTTGGGTTATATCTAAAAAACAATTAGAAATTTTTTTCTACCAAATATCGTGTTTGTTAAGATATAGCAGAGTGTTTACAAAAGAAGAGAATCGTGCACTCGTAATAATTTTAGATACAAAATTTGTGTTCTTATCTCGAACAGTTAAAAATACACGTGTGGAGTTCAGAAAATATTCTAAATATATAAACAATTTGGGGCTTCGTTGAATTGTTTAAGTCATTTTTTACAGTCAGAAAAAAATAATGAATTTTAGAAAAATTTTGAATTGCCTTAAAAGATATTTGAATGTTTTAAAAGTTTTGAAAAGATTCACAAATAATTGGGACGACTGAAAAATCCTGAAAAATACAATTCCCGAGACTGTAAAATTCCCGAATTAGAAAATTCTCGATTAATCAAATTCGCGAATAATAAAATTGCCGAAAAATAAAAAAACCGATTTGGAAAATTCCCAAATAGTAAAATACACGAATAATAAAATTATCGAAAAATAAAAATACCGAATTGGAAAATTCCGTAATAATACAATTTTCAAATAGTAAAATTTCAGAATTATAAATTTCCGAATAATAAAACTCGACAGTTTATAATATTACCGAATTGGAAAATTCCCGAATATTAAAATTCCCGACAGTTTATAATATTACCGAATAGGAAAATTCCCCAATAATAAAATTCGCGACAGAAAATTGCCGATTTATAAAATACCCGAATTGGATTTAATTTTTCTTTCAAAGAAAAAATTATTGCTTACATTTTCACGCTTTTTTTGAAATGTGCATAATATTTTTCAATAAAAAAATTACAAAAAGCTTTCGCAAAAATGTAATTTAA
>NC_046660.1:8254164-8259122 GCF_010883055.1 Belonocnema kinseyi | reverse complement strand
TTCCAAGAGCATGTTTTTAAAAATTTGGTAGATGATACAAAATTTAATTCTTATTTCAAAGAAAAAATTATTGCTTACATTTTAACGCTTTTTTTGAAATGCGTATAATATTTTTGAATAACAAAAATACAAAAAGCTTTCGCAAAAATGTAATTTAAAATTTTAAATAAATAAATATATATATATATATATATTAGTTTAAAATTCAATTTTTGCTAACGCTTTTTGTATTTTTTCAAATACTGTGAACATTAAAAAAAACATGCGTTACATAGAAATATTTTATTTAAAATTATTGCTATTTTTAATTCAAAAAATAAGCTTCGAAATTTTAAATGTTAAAAATAATTTTTGAAACTAATATCTTATTGTTGTATTTGTAATCAATAAAATATAATTATAAAAAATTCTAATTCTTAAAATTCGGGAATTTTACAATTCGGATATTTTAAAAATCGGCCATTTTCTGTCGGAAATTTTATTATTCGGGAATTTTCCAATTCGGTAATATTATAAACTGTCGTAAATTTCATTATTCGGGAATATTCCATTTCGGGAATTTTATAATTCTAAAATTTTATTATTCGAGAATTTTATTATTCGGGAATTTTCCAATTCGGTATTTTTATTTTTCGGCAATTTTATTATTGGTGATTTTTATTTTTCGGCAATTTTCCAATTTGTTATTTTTATTTTACGGTAATTTTATTATTCGTGTATTTTATTATTTGGGAATTGTCCAAATCGGTATTTTTATTTTTCGGCAATTTTATTATTCGCGAATTTGATTATTCGGAAATTTTCTAATTCGGAAATTTTACTGTGTCGGGAATTTTAGTTTTCGGGATTTTTCAGTCGTCCCGAAAATTCATCTGTGTAACTGTAAACTATTTCATTCGAAAATTATTTTATTTGATTAAGAACTTATTAATCTCACTTAAGACTAAATTTTTATAGAAAAAATTTAAATAAATAAATTTTTATATAATTAATATAATTAATAATATATAATAAATTTAAATAAATTTTTATATATTTTTGTTGAAAATTTGTCTTTTTTTATAAAATAAACTTTTTGGTTAAAAATTCCATTAAAAATTATAATATTTGTTTGCCAATCCATTTTTATTTGTATTTTTCATATTCATTTAATTTTATGGTTGAAAATTAATCTGTTATATTGAAAATGTAGCTATTTTGTTGAAAATGTATTTTATTTGGATAAATAATTATTTCTCTCACTTAAAATTATTCTATCATATTTTTCCTTTGAAATTATTTTTCTTTGGTAGAAAATTATTTTTTTCTTATTAATTTCATTTCTATTGTTAAAACATTTTTTAAAATAGAAAATTAATGTTTTTTTTACTAAAAGTTTAACTATTCAATTTTTCGACTGCTTTTTTTATAGACATTTAATCGTTTTGCTTGAAAATGTAACTGTTTGGTTAGCAATTTATTTTATTGATTGTAGATGCATCATTTTAGTTAAAAGTTTGTTTTTTTTTGTTAGGAATTTAACAAATTTGGTTAATTTTTTTTTGTTTATAAAAAAATAATTTTTTAAATTATGATTTTTTTTAACCGACAATAGGGTGAATTTTTAAGAAAAAATTTATTTTACAGCCAGTCAGTTGAATTTCCCCAACAAAATTTTTTTTAAGAAAGCAGTTCAACTTGCGACCAAGGATTTAAATTTGTAACATAAAAAGAATAATTTTCAACGAAAAATGTAATAATTTATATTTCAACAAGAAAAATTTTGTTATTAAAAATACAAAAACAATGGGGTTTAACCAATGAAGATGAATTTTCAACCAAACAGTTGCATTTTGAACAAAAAAAAACTTGATTTTCTACCAAAAAAAAAGAAATTTCTGCAGAAGAAAATAAATTTTTAAACCAAATAGATGAATGTATAACAATCTGGTTTAATTTTCAATACGAAAATTGTTGCTCTAGAAAGACACCAAATTTCAATTAAATTGTTTAATTTTTAAGCGAAAAAGAGGAATTTTCAACAAAACAGTTGAATTTTCTACCAAGAAGTATGAATTTTTAACAAATTTGTTGAAGTTTCAACTAAATAATTTAATTTAGTTATTTTTCGATATTTCGATATTTTCGAAAAATTCGATTAACTCTAGAAATATATTTTTTTAAGTCTTAGGCTCGATTTAAAGCTAATTTTCCATCGTCTTTTTAAAAAATGTTTATTAAATTTTCCATATTTACAATTTGGAAATTATTTTTTCAAATTAATGAAAAAAAACTTAAATTTTAATGATTTTTGAAATCAAGTCAATTGTTTAATCGTATTTCTGGGTTGAAAATTCCACTCTTTTGCAGAACTTTCGGTTTTTTTTTGCTTGAAAATACCACTATTTTATAGAAAATAAAACCATTTAATTAAAATATAAATTTTTTATTAAATATTTCATTTTTTGGGTAGATAATTGGTCTTTCCGGAACGAAAATTCATATCTTTTGATAGGAATTTCACCTTTTTGGTTAAAAATCCAACTTTTTGGTAAAAAATTAATCTTTTTTGATTCAAGATTTAATTACTTTGATAGAAAATTTAATTATTTACTTAAAAATGATCCATTTGTTAAAAATTCAAATTTTTTCATTGAAAATGCAACAATTTGGTTGAAATTTGTTTTATTTCTTGATTAAAAAAATCTTTCTAGTTTGAAATATTATCTTTTTGGTTGAATTTAACTATTTATTTAAAAATTGAACCATTTGATTGAAAATTAAACTATTGTAAAAAATTAACTTTTACTATTACTATTTCTTTTTAAATATTTGGTTGAAAATTTATATTTTAGGATTCTAATCACAAATTTTTTGTACAAAATACGTATTTTTGGCTTAAATTTAAAAAGTCTTTTTTGGCTAAAAATGCAACTATTTAGTTAAGAATTCATTTTTTTTTTTAAATTAAAAATTAATCTTTATAGCCGAAAATTGAACTGATCTTTTTTGTGCTCGATAAATCCTGTATTTCCCTGAAAATTCATCTTTTTGATGAAAAAATGCACTATTTTGTAAAAAAAAAACTATTTGTTTGATCATTTATATTTTAAGATTGAAGTCTTGAATTTGTTGCAGAAAGTACGTGTTTTTAGCTTGAAATTTCATAAATTTGGTTGAGTTTTTTTATTTCTTGACTGAAAATTTTGAAACTGACATGTTAATTATTCTATTTTTTTGTGGAAAACTTTTTTTATCTATAAAAATTCATTTTTTTAAAGTAAAAATTATTATTTTTGTTGTAGAAAATTAGAAATTCGTTTTTTTTTTTTAACTGAAAAATTGATCTATTTCAATTATTGTTTAAAATTAATGTATTTTGATAGTATAGAAATTCATGATTGAAAATTGATCTTTTTGGTTAACAATTAAACTATTTGGTTGAAAAATTGTATTTTATGATTGAAAACGCAAAAATTTGGTTTCAATTCTTTTTTTTTTGTTGACTGAAAAATCATGAAATGTTCTCTTATTAATTTTTTTTAATTAACTGCTTTTGATTTAAAAGAAAAAACTTTTTTGAGGCATGAACTGTTACCATTTCTGTTGAGAATTTATATTTTTTGGCTGAAAATAAATTTTTGACCTGATTTTTTTAAACTTCATGTATTTTGTGGAAAAATCGTCTATTTTGGTTCAATTGAACTGTTATTGATTTAAAATTCAATTTATTTTCGTTTAAATTCATGTATTTAGTTGAAAGTTGGTAGTTTTTGATTAAATTAATTTTCTTTTTGTAAATAAATAAATTTAATATAAATAAATAACCTGATATTGAGAAAATAGAGGTAAAAGTGTTAAAAAACGCTTTTTAGGGCATTTTTCAAAATTTATAGCGTAATAGAAACTCTGCAAATATCTCTAAGTAAAGTATAGACTTTGTATATTTAGGTGCACTCTTTGAAATTTTTTACACATGTTCCATTGAAGCATTATCAGGCTTCTTTTGTTGCGTTACACGCGCTTGATGTATGTATGGCCTTAAAAAACGATTTGTTGACATTTTGTCCTCAATTTTCTCAAATCACGACGCCAAAGGAAATTTCTGAAAAGCCGAATTCGTATTCAGCGCTAAAAATAGAATCGAAAATATCTATAATTTTCAACAAAAATATAAATTCTCAACCAAAAATGCAATTTTTGATATTTTAACCAAAAAATTTTTTAAGTCTTTATTTATCTACCAAACTAAAAATAACTTTTAAACAAATATTTTAATCTTTAACAAAAAATAGTTAATTTCCCAGAAAAAAGGGCCATTTTCTACAAAATAATTAAATATTTAACAAACAAAAGTTCTCAACCAAATGTTTAGATTTTCAACCAAAAACTTTATTTTTAAAATAAAAAGCTTTTTTTTCAATCAAAAGCGGTTGAATTACAAAAAAATGTTTAATAACAAAATTTTTCATCCAAGGAGAAAAAAATGTATTAAATGAATTGTTGAATTTTTAAACCAAAATAAAAAAATTTTCTACAAAAAAGTTGAAGTTGCATCCCCAATATATAAACTTTAAATAAAAAAGAGTTGAATTTTAAACCAAGAATGACTTTTGAGTCAAGAAAGAAAAAATTTTCAACCAGTTTTTTGTGTTTTTAATCCTAAAAAATAATTTTTTAACCAAATTTTTCATTTTAAATCTATTACAGTTAAATTCAACCAAAAATATGAATGTTTAACAAAAGACATAAAGTTTCAACTAGAAAAGATAAATTTTCAATATAAAAAATTTATTTTCAGCGAAAAAATATGAATTCTCAACGACAAATGTACCAGTTGATATTTCAACAAAAGTTTTTTTTCAATCAAATGCATTTAAATTTAAAAAAAAGTTTAATAACAAAATTTCTCAGTTAGGAAGGAAAGAACGTATGAAATAAAATTTGGAATTTATAATAAAAAATTCTCTACAAACCAG
>NC_046660.1:8251456-8254064 GCF_010883055.1 Belonocnema kinseyi | reverse complement strand
AACTTTTTTCTTTTAAACAACAAAATGTCATTTTTTTTAATAAAAAAATTATTCTTTTTAGTAGATTAGTAGTTTTTTTATTAAACGTTAATTTTTTTAACCAAATATTTAACTAATCCATTTTTATTCATATTTTTTATATTCACATAATTTTATTGGTTAAAAATTCATGTGTTTTATTGGAATTGTAACTATTTTGTTAAAAATGGATTTTATTTGGTTGAAAACTTATTTCTCTCACTTAAAATTATTCTTTTCTATTTTTTGTTGAAAATTATTCTTCTTTGGTAAAAAGTTAATGTTTTTTTTTTTTTGAATAAAATTTAACTATTCAATTTGTTATCAACTTTTTTTAGACATTTATTCTTTTTGGTTGAAAATTTAACTATTTGGTTAAAAATTTTTTTCTTGATTGAAGATGCATCATTTTAAAAAGTTCATAGTTTAACAGATGAATTTTAAACCAAAAAAATTAAATAAATATTTTTAAAAATGTCGACGAAAAATGGATTAAATTTTTATTTAAAAAAATTAATTTTTAATAAAAAAAATACTTATCTACTACAAAAGAATAATTTTTAACTAAATACATACATTTTCAACCAAAGAAAAAAATGTAAAAATGTATTAAAATATATATATGTGTGTGTGTGTGTGTGTGTGTGTGTGTGTGTGTGTGTGTGTGTGTGTGTGTGTGTTAGAAATTTTTTTATTTGGTTGAAAATATATGTATATAGTTAAAAATTATTCTTTTGCAGTAAAGTTGTTTTTTTTTAATTTAAAAATTAATTCTTTTTTAATAAAAATTTAACCAATACATTTTTCTTCGACATTTTTTTTATATTCATTAAATTTTTTTGGTTGAAAATTCATCTGTTTTATTGAAAATGTATTTCATTTGGTTAAAAAGTTATTTCCCTCACTTAAAATTATTCTATTTTATTTTTTGTTGAAAATTATTCTTCTGTGGTGGAAAATTAATTTTCTTTTTAAATAAAAATTTAACTATTCAATTTTTTGTCAACTTTTTTTCAGACATTTAATCTTTTTGGTTGAAAATTTAACTGTTTGGTTAAAAAATTATTTTCTTGATTGAAGATGCATCATTTTAAAAAGTAAATTTCTTTGAAAATGTAACATATTTTGCTTAAAATTCTTTTTTTTGCGCTGAAAATTATTATTTAAAAAAAAATAAAAATGTAGCTATTTCATCAAAACAGTTCTTTGACTTTTATAAATTTCTTTGAATCAAAAGAAACTTTTCTTTGACTGACAGCCAGTTTCTGAGCCAGAAATTCAGAAAAATATTCTTTTTCAATTAGATAAACCGTTTCTAGAAACTTAACTTTTTTCTTTTAAACAAAAATAACTGTGAAATGAAAAAAAAAATTATCCTAAATAAAGAGAAATTTTTCACTGCAACAAAAAGTCCTTTTTTATTTAAAATAAAATCCTTTGATTGAAAAAAGGTTTTTTAAATCAAAGAATCTTTTTGCTGAATGAATTTAACAGCATCTGATTTTAAGGATCGAATCAGTCTTGTGTCTGCGTTTCCAGAATTAAGTTTTCTTTACCTGGACGAGGTTGATAAAAACAATGAAGGCTACACTAACTTTTCCATAACAGTGACGATTGAAGTATATAAAGAACAAGTAAAGCCATAATCGCTTTCAGTCGCGGGCGTAACTTGGACCGAGACAATACCGAAGTGTGATAGTTTCGAGTGCCGTTTTTTTTTTTTTTTTTTTTTTTCGAAAAAAAAAAATTGTTCACGCGAAATAATTTATCTAAATTTCGTTCGATAAGTGCAAGTTACGTTCCCGAAATATTCGTGCCAGTGACTCGGTTCGAATCATTGACCTTCTACAAACTCGATTTCTTCTTGTTGCATTCCCAAGACAAGGACTTCGGAGACAACTTTTTTTCTTGGGGAGTTGCTCATAAAGTACGAAATATCTATCAAATTATTATTCAGTTTGTAATTAAGATTTTTTTATCAAATGAGCAACAATTAATTGGATATACGTGACAAATAATTTAAATATAAATAATTTATTATAATATAATTATAATTTATTACAAAATAAAAGAATGATTAAAATAGAAATAATTTATTATAATTTTTTTTGATTTAACTGTTCCATGTTTGGTTGAACATTTATCTTCTTCAGTTGAAAATTAATCTTTTTGATTCAAAATAAGTTTTTTAAATTGTAAATTAATTTTTTTAACTGAAAATTTTACTATATCAGGTTTATTTGATTATTCATCTTCTTCAGTTGAAAATTCAACCATTAGGTGACAAATTAAATTAAAAATTATTTATTTTTTGGCCGAAAATTATTTTTTTTTATTGAAAATTATTTTTTTCAACTAAACATTTAACTAAATTTTGTGTTGATTATTTTTTCGTTATAGACTTTTAATCTTTTTGGTAGAAAATGCATTCTCTTGGTTTAAAATATATTTTATTTCCGTAAGAATGAATTTATCCAAAGCTTATTTCTTGAATTTAAAATAGCAATAATTTTTAATAAAATATTTATAGGTAACGCATGTTTTTTTAATGTTCACAGTATTTGAAAAAATCTAAAAACGTTCGCAAAAA
>NC_046660.1:8250010-8251356 GCF_010883055.1 Belonocnema kinseyi | reverse complement strand
TTAAACAATTTTTTTTTTGAATAAAAAGAAACTTTTCTTTTACTGACAGCCAGTTTTTGAACCCAACTTTTTTCTTTGAAACAAAAATATCTTTAAAATGAAAAAAAAAATCTTAAATTAAGGGAAAGTTTTTACTGCAACAAAAATCCAGTTTTTTAATCCAAATAAAATCCTTTGATTAAAAAAAATGGTCTTTAAATCAAAGAATCTTAAACATTTATCTACTTTGTTAAAAATTTGTTTTTTTTTTGTTATAAAATTAACCTTTTTGGTTAAAAATTCCATTAGAAAATAAAATATTTGTTTGACAATTTATGTATTTCGTTGAAAATGATTATTTTTCGCTTAAAAAATTGGTTGAAAATTTGGTTAAAAATTTGGTTAAAAAAATTTGGTTAAAAAATTTGGTTAAAAACTTATTTATCTCACTTAAAATTCTTCTATTATATTTTTTGTTGAAAATTATTCTTCGTTGGTAGAAAATTAGTTTTTTTAAATTTAATTTCTTTTCTTAAAAATTCAAGTTTTCGTTGAAATTTTTTTTTTTTAATAAAAATTTAACTATTTGGTTAAAAAATTACTTTTTTTTGAAGATGCATCATTTTAAGAAATTCATTTTTTTGGTTAAGAATTTAAAATATTTTGCCGAAAATTCTTTTTTTTTTAATTAAAAATGTAGCTGTTTCATTAAAATATTTCTTTGACTTACATAAATTTCTTTGAATGAAAAGAAACTTTTCTTTAAGTGACAGGCAGTTTCTGAGCCAGAAATTCAGAAAAATATTTTTCTTCAATTAGATAATCCGTTTCTAGAAACTTAACTTTTTTCTTTTAAACAAAAATAACTTTAAAATGAAAAAAATCATCTTAAATTAAGGAAAATTTTTCACTGCATGAAAAAGCTATTTTTTCAATCAAATAAAATCCTTTGATTTAAAAAAATAGCCTGAATCAAAGAATCTTTTAAATTGATCTACTTTGTTGAAAATTCGTTTTTTTTTAAATAAAATTAACCTTTTTGGTTGAAAATTCATCTGTTTTATATGTTTTATTTTGAAAAAAAAGACGAATTTTCAACCCAGGAAGAATTAATTTTTAATGAAGAAAAACGAATTTTATACCAGAAAAGAATAATTTTCAACGAAACACATAAATGGTCAAACAAATATTTTAATTTCTAATGGAATTTTCAACCAAAAAGGTTAATTTTTTAACAAAAAAGACAAATTTTTTACAAAGTAGATAGATTTAAAAGATTCTTTAAGTTAAAGATTATTTTTTTTAATCGGAGGATTTTATTTTTATTAAAAAATTCGCATTTTATTGCTTAAAAGAAAAAAGTTATA
>NC_046660.1:8241619-8249910 GCF_010883055.1 Belonocnema kinseyi | reverse complement strand
AACCAAAATTGAAATAGTGTCATTTTTAGATAAAAGAAAAGATTTTTTATCAAAATATTTCCATTTTTAAACAAATAGCTTAATATTCATTTTAAATAATAAATAATAATCAAAATAAAATGTATTTTCGATCAAATAATTGATTTTTTTTTTTATAAAAACAGTTGAATTTTCAAATAAAAAATATCAATTTTCAACTAAAAATAGAATGGTCAAATTTCCAGTAATTTTTAAGGAAAAACAACGAATTTTTAACAAAATTGTTAAATCTCCAACCCAAGAGATGAATCTTCAACCAAGTAATTAAATAAAATAAATAATATATCAATTCCTTTAAAGACACAAAATTGAAACAGTTTCATTTTTAGATAAAAAAAAAAAGATTTTTTATCAAAATATTTCCATTTTTAATCAAATAGCTTAATTTTCATTGCAAATAATAAATAATAATCCAAATAAAATGTATTTTCGACCAAATAATTGAATTTTTCATCAAAATAGTTGAATTTTCAAATGAAAAAGATTAATTTTTAACTAAAAATAGAATGGTCAAATTTCAAATTATTTTAAATAAAATTCAATGTGATTTTGCTATACTAAATTCAATTTAAAAAGCTTTAAATTTTCGCATTGACCAATTAATTAAATATTTCTTTAAAAATTGGATGACAACCAAAATTGAAATAGTGTCATTTTTAGATAAAAAAAAAAGATTTTTTATCAAAATATTTCCATTTTTAAACAAATAGTTTAATATTCATTTTAAATAATAAATAATAATCCAAAAAAATGTATTTTCGACCTAATAATTCATTTTTTTAATAAAAATAGGTGAATTCTCAAATAAAAAAAATCAATTTTTAACTAAAAATAGAATGGTCAAATTTCAAATTATTTTAAATAAAATTCAATGTGATTTTGCTATACTAAATTCAATTTAAAAAGCTTTAAATTTTCGAATTCACCAATTAATGAAATATTTTTAAAAAACTGGATGATAACCAAAATTGAAAGTTTCATTTTTAGATAAAGAAAAAGATTTTTTATCAAAATATTTCCATTTTTAATCAAATAGCTTAATTTTAATTTCAAATAATAAATAATAATCAAAATAAAATGTATTTTCGACCAAATAATTGAATTTTTTTCATAAAAATAGTTGAATTTTCAAATAAAAAAGATCAATTATCAACTAAAAATAGAATGGTTAAGTTTCCAGTTAAAAAAAGTAATTTTTAAAGGAAAAAAACAACGAATTTATAACAAAATTGTTAAATTTTCAAACAAAAAGATGAATCTTCAAACAAGTAATAAAATAAAATAAATAATATATCAATTCTTTTAAATAAAAATCAATGTGGTTTACCATTCCAAATTCAATTTTAAAAGCTTTAAATTTTCGCATTCACCAATTAATTAAATATTTTTTAAAAAATTGGATGATAATAAATAATAATCAAAATAAAATGTATTTTCGATCAAATAATTGCATTTTTTTATAAAAACAGTTGAATTTTCAAATAAAAAATATCAATTTTCAACTAAAAATAGAATGGTTAAGTTTCCAGTTAAAAAAAGTAATTTTCAAGGAAAAAAAACAACGAATTTATAACAAAATTGTTAAATTTTCAACCAAAAAGATGAATCTTCAACCAAGTAATAAAATAAAATAAATAATATATCAATTCTTTTAAATAAAAATCAATGCGGTGTAACAATACTGAATCTAATTTAAAAATCTTTAAATTTTTGCATTCACCTATTAATTAAATATTTTTAAAAAACTGGAAAATGACCAAAATTAAAATATTTTGATTTTTAGATAAAAAAATTAATTAAAAAAACATTTTCATCAAAATATTTCTATTGTCAACCGAAGAGCTTAATTTTAATTTAAAATCGTAAATATTAATCTAAATAATTGCATTTTTTCATAAAAATAGTTGAATTTTCAACTAAAATTTGAATAGTTAAGTTTGCAGGTAAAAAAATTAATTTTAATCTAACAAAATTAAAGCTAAATAAATAATGCATTTTTAACCAGACAACTCCGCATTCCGCTGATTAAATGAATTTTCACTAAAAATTGAATTATCAACTAAAATAGGAATAGTTTGATTTTCAGAAAAAAAAAAATAATTCAAAGAAACGAATTTTCATCCAAATATTTCCAATTTCAACCGAATAGTTGGATTTTTATTGAAAATGATCTATTTTTATCCAAATGAAAGTAATTTTCAACAACAAAATGGAATTATCAACGAAAATTGGAATAGTTTAATTTCCAGACAAAAAATTTATTTAAAAAAATTCAATTTTTTGAAATAATGAACCTTCAAATAAATAAAGTTATTTTTAAACCAAATAATTACATTTTTGTACCAAATAGTTAAATTTTTGAAGAAAATTGAAATAAATCAATATTCAGGAAAAAAAAACAATTTTTATCAACAAAGAAACACAAATTTTAAATAAAATAGTTACATTTTCAACTGAAGAGATGAATTTTAATCTGAAAGAATTAATCTTAAAAAAAAAAGAATGTTTAACGAGGCAATTCCGAATTTCGCTGATTAATAAATTTTTCAATCAAAAAAATTAATTATAACCGAAATTGTTTTTCTTTAATTTTCAGATAGGAAAGTTAATTGAAATAAAAACGAATTTTCAAAAGAAATTCCATTTTCAATTGAAGAGCTGAATTTTGATTAAAAGTGACCAATTTTTATCAAAAAAATTGAATTAAACCAAAATTCATCAATTTTAAACCGAAGAGTTCAATTTTCATCTAAAAAAATTATTTTTGAATCAAATAATTGGATTTTTTACCAAATAGTTAAATTTTCGACGAAAATTTAAATAGTTAACTATTCAAGTAAACAAAAAAAATTAATGTCAAGGAACAAAAACGAATTTTAAACAAAATTTTCCCATTTTCAACTAAAGAAATTAATTTTTATTTAACAAAATACATCTTAAGTAAACAAAAAATTAATTTTCAACAAAGCGATTCCGCATTTAGCACATTATTCCATTTTCAACCAAAAAATGGAATTATCAGCCAAAATTAGAATAGGTTGATTTTTAGACCAAAAGAAATAATTCGAAAAAACGAATTTTTATCAAAATATTTCAATTTTTAAACCAGAGAATTGATTTTTTGACTAAAAATGATTTAAAATGATTCCAAAGCATTTTTCGAGGTTAAGAAATATTTTTTCCGACAATTTCTTGTCCATCGAATCCTTCTATCAATAAAACATGAATTTTGGAAGATAAAAAAAAGTAAATCTAAAAAAGCGAAAACCGGTAATTCAACATTATATTTAACGTTTCGAAGTAATCAAATCGAAAATAAATTGAAACAAAAATACTTTGTATCGAGAAACAACGTATATTTTCAAATCTATATTGAATAAAATATAACAACTAAAGAATTTTTCAAGAAAATTGAAAAATAACGATTAAAATGTTCTGTTCGTGACCTAAAAAAAAATGTGATCCGGCTAGAGGCCATATCTAAGTGTACTTACAATATTTCAGTGGTAGTTTTTCACATAAAATCCTCAAATTCTCAATTTCTCCTGGTAGATAAATCGTAGAAAAATATTCTGCGAATCATTTTAATTCTTCAGCAAAAAAAAATAACACTCGAAACCTTTTTCTCTCCTCCGGAAATTCCTTTCTGCTATAAACAGAATCTCAAACTCGATAAAACTCGACCGATTTACATATGCTTTCATATTTCACCGTGGTGGGCGCCACTTGTCGGAACAATCCGAATCCATCTGTCGGCACTCCCCGAAAGCTCGAGAGGCATTTTTCAGATTTTTGGACATTTTTAGAATTTCGACAAAGCGAGCGACCAGCCAAGACATTGTATTTTTAACAAATTGAATTAATCTCGAGTTTTTGAGTTTCGCGAATCGAAAATAAATTCGGAAAGTCTCAGATTTTGAGTCTGCTAGTTGAAATTCTCTTTTTCTAGTGTCAAAAAGTACAATTTGGGTGTACATTTCGAAATAAAGTTTCACCGGAACCGGGACCGGTTATCGCTTGAAACAGTAATTTCGTCTCGAGAGCGATTGTTTACGTTTCACGTTTTTTTTTCAAAATAGTTTCTAAGCTCTTGTTGAAATTTGAAAGACAAATTGGGACTCGCGAATTGCAAAGTTATGGCAGTTGTGTTGATGGAAGTCCTCGAAATTCCGGTTGCCTAATTTGTGCGCAATTGAAAAAATTCATCGCAGTTTTTAAGATTTGTTGACATCTTTCAGGAAGAATATTTACTGAGGTAAGTCATTTGCTCGAAATTTGGATGCGTTTACAGAAGTTATTCGCTTTTTAGTTTTTGCTGACTGCTATTTTTCTAACGCTTTATGCAGATAACCTCAAATGCAAGATCAGCGGTCTAGGGTTTCAATTTCGTGGGAAATTTTGATCCTTATTAGTCAAAACAATTTTTAAAAAAACTTATAAAAACCGAATATTCGATGTCAATATTTTCCGTTATTTTGGGTGACGAAATTTTTCATTTCCGTGCATTGAATGTCAAAATGAGTGTTTGTAGTTATTATTTTTTTATAGTTTGGTGGCGACTTTGCTGGGAATTTAATTTAAAAGCCGGCAATTTACGTCGGCTCGCCGAAAATTCGAGTTTTTATTTTAATAATTTTTGTTTCCGAAGAGTCATCATTTTAATTCAAAATTCATCTCTTTTTGAAAATGTGAGTACTTTGATGAAAATCATTTTATTTTCATTAAAAATTTAATTATTCTAGTAGAAAATTTACCTATTTTGCTCAAAATCTGTGGTTTTTTTTCTAAATTAAAAATTAGATTTTTAACGGAAAATAAAACCATTCTATTTTTGGTTGAAAATTAAAAAAAAAATTATTTAAAAATTAAACAATTTGATTCAAAATCTAAGTACTCTCTGAAATTTTTTTTTTCTTCTAGAATATTATTTCTTCTGATTAAAAATTCATCTGTCTCTTAGGTTTAAAATTCAGTTAAAAACTCTTTCTTTGCTTGGAGATTAATTTTTTTTTACGAAAATTTTAAGTTTTCAATTTTTGGTTGAAAAACGATCTTTTTTATTTGAAAATTTGTCTTTCTTTGTTGAAAGTCGATTTCTTTAATATAAAATTTAACTATTTCAGTTTTTGTTAAAAGTTTATCTTTTTAGTAAAAACTTACTTTGTTCTTTAATTTAAAATTTAAGTATTTCATTAAAAATTTATGTATTTTGTTCAAAAATTGTATTTTTTCTTGGAAAATTAATCTTTTCGTTCGAAATTCAAGTATTCTAAATCAATATTCATCATTTTATTTGTAAATTCATCTTTTTCAGTTAAAACAAAATATACCATGTGAATAATATAAATATATCTTCAACTAAAAAAGATACATTTTTAACCAAAAATTAATATAATTCCATTTTCAGTTTAAAAAAATGAATATTCAAGAAAACACGACTATTTTCAAAGTAGTTCAACTTCGAAACAAGTGATTAAATTTTTATCTAAAAAAGATTTTAATTTTTAAACGAAAATTCTGTGATTTAATAAAAAAAAAATTAAATTTCTACGAAAAAATTTTCAACCTAGAAAGTTTTTTCAACCCGAAAATATGAATTTTCAACAAAAAAGTTCATTTTCAACCAAATAATTTAATTTTCTACCAAAATAGTTGAATTGCCAACCAAAATTAAAATAGTTGATTTTTTAGTTAAAATCATTGTTTTTCAAAAACAAAAAGGAAGTTTCAACAAAATATTTCAATTTTCAAAAAAAAAAAGGAATTTTTACGAAGTAATTCAACTGTTAACTTAATTGATTTTTTAGTGAAAGAATAAAAATTTTTAATCAAAAATAAAATAGTTATATTTTCAGTTGAAAAGATTAATTTCCAATTTAAAAAAATGAATTTTCATTAAATAGTTGAATCCGTAACATAAATTTAAAGGCATTACTTTTTAACTAACAAGATTATCCTAAAAATACAAGAAAATAAATTTTTAACGTAATATTGCTGAATTTTATACTAAAAAAGATCAATTTCCAACAATAAACTTAATTTTCAATGAAATAATAACATCTTGTGTTGGAACATTATTTTTCAACAAGAAAAAACTAATTTTTATCTAATTTTAACCACAAATAGAAGTTGAATTTTCAGTTAAAAAAATTAATTTTTAAGAAAAAAATATTATTTTTCAATGAAAGAGATGAATCCTCAATATAAATTAAAACAGAGTACGTTTTAACCGAAAAAATATAATTTTTTGATGAAATGTATAACAGTATTTTAACTACAAAATATTCTAATTTTAAATAAAAAATAGTTGAATTCATCCAAAGAAATAGACGAATTTTTAAGAAATTATACGAATTTTTAAAAGAATAATTCAATTTTCAACGAAAGAGATGAATTTTCAACTTTTAAATATTTTTCCGCGGAAAATTATTGGTATTTATCATTATTTTGTGTCGAAATTTGTAATTTTATACCAAAGAAATTATTTTTTAAATTACGATTACCTTCTGTTTTTGTAGTTTTTCATCGTTTTTTAGAGAAACTTTTTATTTTACGTACAAAATTATAAAACTTCATAATTATGCATAACAAAATTTTATTTTTCAAACAAATTTTTCTGCGTTGAACTATTGCAAAGTCTACTTTTTTACAATTATCTGTAAAAACTATGTTTTTTATAAAAAGTTGTAGATTGTCGTACAATATTTTTTTTAGGAAAGTTCACTCTGAAAAAAGATTCTTTGATTTAAAGAAAAGTTTCTTCTGAATCGAAGAAAAATATATGTATTGACTCTTGAGTTAAGGAAAAGTTTCTTTTTTTGTTCCAATAAAAAAAATTCTGATACAAACATTTCTTTGGTTTAAAAAATATTTATTTGTTGCACTTCAAATATTTTTTTAATTCAAAATGATTTTAAGGAAACGGTTTTTTCAATTCACGAAAAATATTTTTCTGAGTATTTTGCTTTAGTTAACTACTGTAAAAAATTGTTACTAATAAAATTGTTGTAAAAAAGTATACCTGAAAAATCTGGCAACCCTGAATGTTTATTAAAATTGTTTATGTGCTTTTGTGATGTCACAGAATAAAATTTTTCTATTTAATTATTCTAATAGAAAATTTATCTATTTTGCGGAAATTCTGTGTTTTTTTTTCTAAATTAAAAATTAGATTTTTTTTTGTTCGTAAAATGATCTTTTTTAGTTGACAATTCATCTTTCAGCTATTACATTTTTTGTTGAAAAATGTTCTTTTCTAGTTAAAAATTCAACAATTTGGCCGGAAATTTGTCTTTTTTAATTAAAAATTCAATTATTTCGTTGAGTATTTTGTTGAATAATAGTTTTTTTTGTAGAAAATTATCTATTTTTTAAGTTAATATCATTGTTTAAAAAATTTTCTTTTCGCTTAAAGATTTAAAATATTTATGATTTTAGTTAAAAATTCTGCTTTTAGGTTGGAATAAAAATTACTTGGTTGAAATTGAAACTCTTTTGTGAAAAATTAATTTGGTTTGTTTACTAGTCCAGCAGAAAATTTAAGTATTTGAACTGAAAACCCCTTTTTAAAATTAAAAATTAGAGTTTTAACGGAAAATAAAACTATTCTATTTTTAGTTGAAAATTAAAAAAGTATATATATATATATAAAAATTAAATAATTTGATTCAAAATCTATGTACTCTGTGAAAATTTTTTCTTTTCTTGTAGAAAATTATTTCTTCTGATTAAAAATATATGTATTGAGTCTTGAGTTAAGGAAAAGTTTTTTTTTATTCCAATAAAAAAATTTCTGTTACAAACATTTCTTTCGTTTAAGGAAACGGTTTTTTCAATTCACGGCAAATATTTTTCTGAGTATTTTGCTTTAGTTAACTACTGTAAAAAATTGTTACTAATAAAATTGTTGTAAAAAAGTATACCTGAAAAATCTGGCAACCCTGAATGTTTATTAAAATTGTTTATGTGCTTTTTTGATGTCACAGAATAAAATTTTTCTATTTAATTATTCTAATAGAAAATTTATCTATTTTGCTGAAATTCTGTGTTGTTTTTCTAAATTAAAAATTAGATTTTTTTGTCAAAAAATGATCTTTTTTAGTTGAAAATTCATCTTTCAACTGTTACATTTTTGGTTGAAAAATGTTCTGTTCTAGTTAAAAATTCAACAATTTGGCCGGAAATTTGTCTTTTTTAATTAAAAATTCAATTATTTCGTTGAGTATTTTGTTGAATAATAGTTTTTTTTGTAG
>NC_046660.1:8233362-8241519 GCF_010883055.1 Belonocnema kinseyi | reverse complement strand
ATTGAAAACTTTTCTTTCATTGAAAATGACTTTTTTAATTTCCATGAAATATTTGGTTGAAAGAAAAAAATTATATCAAAGAAATGTTTTTTCTAATTCAAGAAAAATAATTTTCTGTTGCGGCTCCTAGGCGAAAAAATAAAATTCTGGATCAGAAACTGGCTGTTAGTCAAAGAAAGGGAAATTTCTTTGGTTGAATGAAATGTTTTTTTTTTCCTCTAAAATTTGATTTTTAATTAAAAATGATTTTTATAATTCAAGAAAAATATTTTTCTGTTGCGGCTCCTAGGCGAAAAAATAAAATTCTGGAACAGAAACTGGCTGTTAGTCAAAGAAAAATTTCTTTGATTCAAGGAAAATTTCTTTGGGTGAATGAAATATTTTTTTTCCTCTAAAATTTGATTTTTAATTAGAAATGATTTTTCTAATTTCAGAAAAATATTTTTCTGTTGCGGCTCCTAGGCGAGAAAATAAAATTCTGGATCAGAAACTGGCTGTTAGCCAAAGAAAAGTTTCTTTGATTCAAGGAAAATTTCTTTGGTTGAATGAAATGTTTTTTTGTTCCTCGAAAAATTTTTCTTTAATTAAAAATGATTTTTCTAATTCAAGACAAATATTTTTATGTTTCGGCTCCTAGACGAAAAAATAAAATTCTGGATCAGAAACTGGCTGTTAGTCAAAGAAAAATTTCTTTGATTCAAGGAAAATTTCTTTGGTTGAATGAAATATTTTTTTTTCCTCTAAAATTTGATTTTTAATTAGAAATGATTTTTCTAATTCCAGAAAAATATTTTTCTGTTGCGGCTCCTAGGCGAAAAAATAAAATTCTGGATTAGAAACTGGCTATCAGTCAAAGAAAAGTTTCTTTGATTCAAAAAAAATTTCTTTGGTTGAATGAAATGTTTTTTTTTTGTTTCTCCAAAATTTTTTCTTTAATTAAAAAGGATTTTTCTAATTCAAGACAAATATTTTTATGTTTCGGCTCCTAGACGAAAAAATAAAATTCTGGATCAGAAACTGGCTGTTAGTCAAAGAAAATTTTTTTGATTCAAAGGAAAGTTTTTTTCATTAAAAGAAATTTCATTGGCTTAAATGATTTTATTCTTTTTTGTTTCGCAGAAAATGTATCTATATTTCAAAATGATTTTCGCAACTTTCAAGATATTTTTCGTTAAAAGAACCAAAAATATATTTAAAAAAACAATTTCTCTAATTCAAAACAAATATTTTTCAAAGCGCAGTCGGCTCTTGATCGACAAAATTATGGCTGAGAAACTTGTTTCTTTTTATGCCCTCGACACTCTACTTTTTGCTCCTCAATTGCATAAAACTTCTTTTATTTTGATCACACTTGAAAACATAATACAGTATTTGCTTTTATATGAAAATACCTTTTACATTTGTCCATATTGCAAAACCAATCCCAATTACAAATATATTTGGTTTTAATTAAAGAAAAAATTTTATTGGAACAAATAAGCATTTCATTGAATTAAAGGAAATTTTCTTGACAAGTTTTTTTTTATAATAAAGCAATAAAAACAACTTAACAAAGCAAAAATGTTTTCAAGCCGTTTTGGGATCATTTGACCATTAAACAAAACTTTTTTTTTAGAAAAACCCGAAAAACAACTAAAAGTATAGGCATTTTTTATAAAAATGTTTCAATTCTTTATGCTTGATGGATTGAATTTGTAATTTTTTAATATTGCAGCTTATCTTGTTAAAGATAATAAAAATCCTTGACCCCTGAAAGATTGTTGTATATTTGAATAAATTGAATCTAATCAGGGCCTAAAATGTTTTAACTGACCAATTTTTTAACTGAAAATGTATCTAATTATAATTTCGATTAAAAATTTATATATTTTGTTAAAAATTTAAAGTAAAAGATTTCTAACTTTACTTCTAATTTTACTCGAATTTTTTCTTGAAAATTAATATTTTTAAATAAAAATTAAACAAATCTACTTTGTGGTTAAAAGTGCATGTATTTTCTTGAAATATTTTTATATTTTAAGATTCAAATTTCGAATTTTTTGTACTGAAAAATCTTTCTTGGATAAAAATTTAACTGTTGGTTGAAAATTCGTTGTTTTTTTTTTGCTTAAAAATTAATTATTTTAACAGAAAATTGAAATAATCTTTCATCTCTTTTGGTAGAAGTTTTGAAAAATTGATCATTTGGTTCAACATTAACTGGTTTTATTTTAAAGAATTTTTTTTAATATCAACTGTTACATTTTTTTTTTAGAATTGATATTTTTTGCTTGAAAATGTATATTTTTCAGTTTAAAATTCAGCAATTTGATTAAAATTTATATTTTTTCTTGGAAAATCAAATATTGGGTTGTAAATTCATATATTAGTTATAAAATTAATCTTCTTGGTTCAAAATTAATATCTTTTGTAAAAAGTAACCTTTTTTCTTCAAAATTCGCTTTTTTATTGAAAATAAAATTTTTTTTAATTAAAAAAAATTACATTTTGTCCAAAAATTCCACGAGTTGGTTGAAAATTCACTTTTATGTTCAATTTTTTCTATTTGAAAATAAAACTGTTTTGTACAAAATTCGTCTTTTTTGCATAAATTTAAAACATTTTCGATAATTTTGTTATTTTTTATTATTAACTGTAAAATATTTCTTGATTCGAACCTCGACTTCTTTGTTGAAAATTCGTCTGTCTTGTGGAATTTTTTAAAATGGAAATTAAACTATTCCATTTTTGGTTAAAAAATTATCTTCTTCAGCTTAACTATTTGGTTGAATTTTTTTTATTGCTGAACTGCTTCATTAAGATTAAAAATTCATTCCTTGAGTTAAAAATTGAACCATTTTGTTGATCATTCTTTTTTTTTCTTGAAAATGTATCTTCTTTGATTGAAAATTTAATTATTTTGTTAAAAAATTGTCGTTAAAAAAATGTTTAATTAGATTTGGTAACTAAAAATTTAATTATTTCATTTTTGGTTTAAAATTAGTAGTTTTTAGTTGAAAATTCAACGATTTTGTTGTAAATTTTACTACGCTGGCTTCGCTTCACTAAAGTATTTTCTAACTATATAAAGTTTTATTGATGTGTTGACCTACTCTTAGTCAGTGGAGGATGACAAAAAATCTATTTACTTTTCATTAGCCTCTTCTCTTAACCATCGTCGTGATCCTGACATTAAACATCTCACTTTAACGAAGTTAAAAAATTTTTAAATCATTTAAAAATACATTTAAAAATCCTATTTGCAGGCCTCGGTCTCACTTCAGAGGTAAAAAAAAATAGTGTCAAAATAATTTGAAATAAAAAACTAGCTCAGTTAATTAATTAAATTAATGAAACTCAACAAGAAAATCCAACTATTTATATTTAAAGGTTCATTCTTCTCGGTTAAAAAATTGGTTATATTTTTTATTAAAAATTTCATCTTTTTTGCTAAAAAAAAGAATTATTCTGATAAAAAAATTAAACATTGTAGGTACTTTTTTTCTTTATTGACTATTAAATTCTTGGTTAAGAATTGATATTTTTTTTGTATAAAATTGTATTATTTGTTTCAAAATTGATTTTTTTTTTAATTCCAAAATTTTGTTGAAAAGTATTTTTTTTAAATTTAATGCCGTTATTCTTATGATTATAAATTATAAAAAATTCTTATTTTACGCATTTAAAAAAATTAATTATGTTTTCGATTAAAAATTCATCTTTTTTGCTTGAAAAATTAATTATTTTGATAAAAATTAAACATTTCGGATCATGTTTTTTCTTATTAAGTGAAAAACCTTTCAAATTTCTAATATATAATAAAATTTAATTAAACTTTTTTGTTGAAAAAATTTGAAAAGTGAAATTGTTAAAATTTTTAGTAAAAAATTTAAGTATTTATTTGAAAATTCTTCTTATTGGGTAAAAAATTACTCTTGTTGATTGAAAACTTCATCTTTGTGGTTTCAAATTCATTTCTTTCTTTAAAAATTGTTTTTTTTTTAAATAATTTTTTTAACTGAAATATTTTTAAAACAATATCTGGTAGAAAAGTGATCTCATTTAGTGAAATATCGTGTTTTTTCTCACAAAAATAATGTTCTTCGTTTAAAATTCATCTTTTTCGTTAAAAATGAAATGAATTGTTTTTTTTTTTTAAACTTCAATGCTTATAGATTATGAAAAATTCTTATTTTTCGCATTTAAAAAAATTAATTATGTTTTCGATTAAAAATTCATCTTTTTTGCTTGAAAAATTAATTATTTTGATAAAAATTCAACATTTTGGATCATTTTTTTCTTTATTATGTGAAAAATCTTTCAAATTTCTAATATATAATAAAATTTAATTAAACTTTTGTTGAAAAAAGTTTGACAAGTGAAATTGTTAAAATTTGTAGTAAAAAATTTAAGTATTTATTTGAAAATTCTTCTTTTTGGGTAAAAAATTACTCTTGTTGATTGAAAACTTCATCTTTGTGGTTTCAAATTCATTTCTTTCTTTAAAAATTGTTTTTTTTTAAATAATTTTTTTAACTGAAATATTTTTAAAACAATATCTGGTAGAAAAGTGATCTCATTTAGTGAAATTTCGTGTTTTTTCTCACAAAAATAATTTTCTTCGTTTAAAATTCATCTTTTTCGTTAAAAATGAAATGAATTGTTTTTTTTTAAACTTCAATGCTTATAAATTATGAAAAATTCTTATTTTTCGCATTTAAAAAAATTAATTATGTTTTCGATTAAAAATTCATCTTTTTTGCTTGAAAAATTAATTATTTTGATAAAAAATAAACATTTCGGATCATTTTTTTCGTTATTGAGTGAAAAATCTTTTAAATTAATAAAATGCAATAAATTAAAATAAAACATTTTTGTTGAAAAAATTCTGAAAAATGAAATTGTTGAAAATTTTTACTTAAAAATTTTAAGTATTTAATTGAAAATTCTTCTTTTTGGGTAAAAAATTACACTTGTTGATTGAAAAATTCATCTTTTTGGTTTCAAATTTATTTATTTCTTTAAAAATTTAACTATTTTGTTAAGAATTGTTTTTTGTTGGAAATCATTTTTCAACTGAAATATTTTTAAAACAATATCAAGTTGAAAAGTGATCTCATTTAGTGAAATTTCGTAAAATTCTTGGTTAGAATTGATATTTTTTTGTAAAAAATTTTATTATTTGTTTCAAAATAAAATATTTTTGTTGAAAATTCCAAAATTTGTTTGAAAGTTTTTTTTTTAACTTCAATTCCGTTATTATTTAGATTATAAATGATCAAAAATTCTTATTTGTCGCAGTTAAAAAAATTAATTATGTTTTTGATTGAAAATTCATCGTTTTTGCTTGAAAAATTAATTATTTTAATTCAAATTAAACATTCAACATTTTGGATAAAAAATTACATTTGTTGATTGAAAAATTCATCTTTTTGGTTTCAAATTCATTTCTTTCTTTAAAAATTTAAATATTTTGTTGAAAATGTTTTTTTAAAATAATTTTTTTAACTAAAAATTAAATAATTCAGTATCTGGTTTGTTTGAGACCTGTTTTGTAAAATTTTCTTATTTTTTGCTAAAAACTTTAAAAAATTTAGTATAAATATCACTATTTAGTGGAAAATTAATTAATTTGGTGAAAAATCCATATTTTTTGGTTATATTCAACTGTTTTTTATTTCGAGAGAATAATAAAAAAAACTGTAAAATTTTAATATTAAAAAGGATTTCTAAGCAATAAAAAATATTTCCGAAATTGTTAAAAATGCTTCCGGAATGTTTCAAAACAACTTTAGGAATAATTCGAATCCGTTTAGAAAAGTATTTAATTTCTTTTAGATTACTCTAATTTATCCTGAAATTTTTTCGTGTATTTTTTCCTGTAAAAATAAAATCTAAGAAATTTTCTAAATACTTCTTTGAAATATCTGAAATCTTCAGCAATCATTTTTAATTTTTTCAAGAAACCTAGAAAAATTATATTTATATAAGAAACATTACAAATTAAATCATTATTTGGAATTTTTATATATTATTAAAAATTATTTTTTCCATGAATTATAATTTTCTTAATTTTTTGTTTTATTCTAGAATGAAAAATCTTTTTTAGTTGAAAATTCAACAATTTTGGCAGGCATTTAATATTCTTCATTGATAACTCACCCTTTTTGGTTGAGGATTCAATAATTTTGTTCATTTTTTAAAATGAATAAGACAGGTTTTCATTTTTTATTGAAACCAGTTTGTGTTGGAGAATTCATATTTTTTGTTAAAAATACAACTAATTAGTTAAAATTTTAACAACTTTGTTAAAAAGTTTTTTTTTAGTTGAAAATTCATCATTTTAGTAGAAAAATTGCGTTTTTTAGTAAAAAACTAATTCTGTTGATAAAAGATTAATTTATTTCGTTGAATATTTAATTATTTTATTGAAAATGAACCTTTTTTTGAACATTTTTTTGTTTGAAATAAAAAAAAATTGATTGAAATAACAACTATTAAATTTTGTGTAGAAAATTATTATGTTTTGGTTGAAAAATCAACTATTTAGTTGAAGATTAACGTTTTTATTGAAATTTTGATTAGAGATATCTGAAATTTTCAAAAATCTTTTTGAATTTTCTCATGATTCTTTGAAAAAATATATTTTTTGTAACTGGAAAAACAAATAAACCAAAAAAATAAATAGTTATTACAATTTTTTATTTTGTACAATTTAATTTATAGTCAAAAGAATTGAGATGAATTGAAAAAATCTAAACTTTTTAATTCAATGAAATAGACCAACATTTTTAAAATCCAAAAAAATCCCATTGAATTCAGATAAATAGGAACTATTAGAATTAGTTAAAAATAATCTGATGAAATTCATAAGAATCAAATTAAGTTAAAAAAATAAATAAATAAAAATTTCTTGGAATTCAATTGTTTTCAAACACTTGAGGGTTAAAAAATTTTCTGTTTAAAATATTTTTTAATTAAAAATATTTGCATTAAATGCCTCCAGAATAAATTAAAAACAATGAAACAGTAAGGCACTGAAAATTTTAAACACAAGTTTTATATTGTTTATTTTTTAGTATTTAATGTTTATTGTAAAAATTTTCAATTTAAATATGAACATTGGGCATTTTCAGTTAATGATTTAAAAAATTAATTTAAAATAAATTCTGGTTTATGGATAAAAAAAAATCGTCTCTAAAGCCGCTGGGATTCGAACCCACGCAGGTCTTCAGATTGCCGTTCTTGAAGGACCGGTAGAAAAAAAGAAACTAACATCACGTTAAATTTAAAAAAGGGGGAAACGTATAAAATAGGGAAAAGACTGAAATCCCCCTAAAATAGAATGAAATAAAAAAAGTAAAATAAAATTATCAGCTAAAACGACGGGTATTTTAAGAGTGGGTTCTGAGTAATGTGATTCAGGGTCAAAACAATGGCGGATATGATCTACTAATTAAATAACCCATGCACTTGTAAGTCAATTGCCGGTTCGAAGGTTTTACGAGCTAAATTGTGTAATCAGGAGCGCGTGAATTTCACCTTTCTAGGCCACATCTACGCGCTCATTATAAACTTTACAATTTTTTACAATTTCCTAGTAGACTCTGTGAGTCACATTTAAATTAATTTTATCGGTCACAAAAAAATTAAAAAAATAAAACACGCACCGATTACAAGAAGCGTGTTAATTTATTATATTCGGCAAATAAAAACTGGAAACTGATTTTAAAAAAAAAAAACTAAATTCAAAGAATAAATAATTTAATTTGAAACGCTTTCAATTCCTGCCATTTCAGGTAAAATAAATCAATTTTTTAACAAATAGTTTGATTTTCAACCAAAAAGAAGAATTTTAAACCAAGAAGATTTATTTTCTACTAAAAAGACGAATTTTCAAACAAATAATTGAATTTTCAAATAAAAAGATCAATTTTTAACTAAAAATAGAATGTTCAAATGTCCAATTATTTTAAATAAAAATCAATGTGACAATGTGAATCAATCACCAATTAATGAAATATTTTTAAAAAACTGGATGATAACCAAAATTGAAAGTTTCATTTTTAGATAAACAAAAAGATTTTTTATCAAAATATTTCCATTTTTAATCAAATAGCTTAATTTTAATTTCAAATAATAAATAATAATCAAAATAAAATGTATTTTCGACCAAAT
>NC_046660.1:8222257-8233262 GCF_010883055.1 Belonocnema kinseyi | reverse complement strand
TATATATTATAAAGATATAAAATCCTGCAAACTAAAAAAATGTCCTAAAATCTTTTCAAATAATCTTTTTAAGTAATTTTGAAAAATGAAAAATCATCTGCTGTTTCCTAAGAATCTTAAGAATTATTGTTTATTTTTTTACGGGCCTTCACAATACTTAAAAAGCTTTTAAAATTATTATAAAAATTATTCTAACTTCAAATTATTTGAAATATTAAAAAAACTTTTTAATGGGTTTTGAATCTTTTAAATACTTCTAAATAATCTTTTAATTTTTCATGTTTTTCTACAAATAATATGTGTTCAATTGTTATTTATGCATCAAAATTGAAAATTTTACTTACCAATAACATTTTTTAATAGTTAAAATTGTAACTGTTAAATTTTGCTAAATATTAAATAATTATCCTTTGTCTCAATTAAGAAATCTAAAATTGAATGGGTTAAAAATTAATATTTTAGACTGAAACAATATTCTTAATTTAATGAAAGCCTTTAATTACGAATATATAATTATTGTAAAGTTATTTTTTAATTGAAAATATTTTATGAGGTTTCAATCGGACGTTTACTGTAAACATAAATTAATTAACAATTTTTTAATTTAAATGTACAAGTATTAAAAATTGTACTACAACTGATTTTACAAGACGATTAATTACAAATTAATTAACAAAATATAAAAAAATTAATATATTTTAACGCTAAAAATTGAATTTTTTCAATTCGGAAGCCTTAATAGTTAAAAAAATTAGTTTAAATAGTTTTAAATAATTAGATTCATAATTAAACGCTTTTATTCAATTAAAAAAAATTGTTGCAGTCTTAATTTATTCAATTCTTACTTAATTAAATAATGTTTTGTATTATTTAGTAATATTTGACTCTTTATTTAAAATAACTAATGACAAAATCAAATATTCAAAGCTAAACAATTTGAAACTGAGTTTTAATTTTCTGTTTTAAAAATTTATTAATTTAAAACTGGAAACGTTGAATTTTGATTTATAAATAACAATTAAGCAGCTGGTGCTTTGAATCGACTTAAAACTAATTGATCTTTTAATTTAAGAAGTGTTCAGTTTGAAAAACAGTTAACAATCTACCCACAAAATTTTCACCCGAAAAATTCGAAATTTCGAATTCCCAAAGTAACATAAAAATACCGAAAATTTAGGTGGCCTTTTGCATTCTTTTTTGAAAATTTTGAAAATCTTTGAAAAACTTTTTAAAAATGCTCTTAAAATAATTTTTTAAAATGAAAAATTGTTGTCAAGTTCTGAAAAAGTTTCAAAAATTTTTACATTTGAAAAAATTTAAAACAAATTCTAGGTTTCTCAAGATTTTGTAATAAAATCTTGAAGCTTTTCAAGGATATTTACACAATTTAAAGTTAAAATAATTTAATTTCTAACAATTTTTAAGAGTAATTAATATTAAACTAAATTGTTGCAATTTTAATTGTTCTCTTTTTTACAAAAAAAAACATTTAAAAAGGTTTCAAATAATTTAAATGAGGTGTTTGTAAAGAAAAAATTCGGCTATTCGTACTAAAAGTATGGTGCAAATAAACACAGCCTAATTAAAAACATAATTAAGATTTTTGCAAATTAAAAAAAAAAATTAGAAGCTTTTTAACTATTGCGGAGGGATTAAAAAAAAAAAATTCTTACGATTCCTAGGAAAATTGAAAATCATTTTTATTTTGAAAAATTATTTTAAGAGAATGTTTAAAAAGATTTTAAAAGATTTTGAAATTTGCAAGATATTATTAAAATCGTAGGAAAAATTCGATCAATTTAAATCATATTTATAGAAGTTCGGGAAAATTTTCAAAAATAATTTTAAATTTGGAAAAATTTAAAAGAACTTCTAGGTTTCTCAAGATTTTGAAATAAAATTTTGAAGTCAGATATCTGAAAAAAATAGTATTTCTATGATTTTAAGAATCAAAATATGATAACTGATGCCACTTTATATAAAAAACATTTTTTTTATAAAGAATTTTGAAATTCACGAAAAAAAAACATTAATTTTAATCATGTTTTTTGCATCTCCGTTTCGAATTTTGAAAGTAAATTTTTCTGTGACTGAAATCGTTAGAACAATTATTTTAAGAGCAAATTTGTTGAACAAATAAATATATTTTAAGATCATTTTGTTATTTTTAAAATTGGAAACAGTAGAATTGTGAAGACATGAGAGATTTCGAAGGGTTTTGAAGATTTGAAAAGAATTTTGAATTTTGTTTTACAATACATTTGGAATTCACCCTGAATTCTTATTAATTAAATTAATTTAACTAAATTAATTTAATCTTTGAGCGCAAAGAAAGTACCGTATGGACGTAACTAAAAGTACCTTTTGGCCCCTATATTTTATCCCATAGGGACTATGAGGCCTGCAGTTATAATTATTTTCCAAAATTGTTTTTTTCAAATCAGAAATCTTTCAAATTTTTTTTAATGACCCGGAAAAAATTAAAATTTCACAGGAAATGGCCGGGAATTAAAAATTATTAATCTGGTAGACACCTTTATTATCAGGGTTTCTACAAGACATGGAAAAGTCAAAGTGTAAGAATTAAATACAAAGAAATGGATCAAAATATCTCAAGTGTGCATAATTATAAGAATTGTTTTTATTTTAATTAAAGGAATCATTTTTATTGAATGAATAATTTATTGAATTAATTCTTGTAATATTGAATTTATTATTTTTATTGATTGAATAATATTAATATTTAGAAGAGTAGTAATATTTATTTCTTGAATAGTAATATTCTATAGTAAAGAGTATATAATAATTAACTTGAAAAAAATATTTTTATTTTTATTTTAATATTATTTGTTATTTCTCTAATTTTAATATTTATTAGACCTAATGTTATTAGAATTATTTTAGGATGATATGGATTAGGATTAATTTCTTCTTGTTTAATTATTTATTATCAAAATATTAATTAATATTATTATAAAATGTAACAAATTATGTTTATTTTTCATTTAATTTCTCATGCTATATTTAGATCTTTATTGTTTTTACGTTCAGGAGTAATAATCCCTTTTTATCTCAGTTTTATTCAAAAGATTTATTATACGAAATAAGACTAAATTTAAATAAATGTATTATTTTATGCATTTTTGTATTATATCAACAATAATATATATTATCTGATTAATATATCATTTAATTTTAAATTATAATATATATTATTTATTGAAAATGAAATTTGATTTTATTGTTCTGAATTTATCAATACTAATACTATTTATTATAATATTATCAAGATTAATAATTATTATATTGATAAAAAATATTAATTTTAATTACAAATTAGTTATAAATAATAGTTTAAAATTCTATAAATTTTGAACAATAATTTTAATATTTATAAATTTATATTAACTTTTTTATATTTTTATTTGAAACTTTATATAGTTTATTATAAAACATAATTTCATAGTAAAAATAATTTCATTTATAAATAAAAAGATTATGTAAAGATTATAAATTAATTTTAATATGTTCAATATTATGTTTTATATAAAATTTAATCGTCTATTAATTAAGTTAGAAGCTTATTTAAATTAAATGATTTCTTTTTTAATTCGATTTTTTTAATTCAATTTAATTATTGACAATAATCCACCTCTAATTTGGTTTCAATTAATATTTTATAATATTTGAATAAATAAATTAAATCATTATAAATATAAGTCGAAATCAAATTCTAAATTTTAGTTTCATTCAAAAATAAATTTTTTTTACAAAATAATTTTTAAATGCAATTCAAATGTTATAAAATTTTAACTATTATTCACAAATTTTTATAATAATTTGAGTGAACCTTGCTTTTATTCAAAATATAAACCAATAATTAAAATAAATATAATTATTTAAAAAAATATTTTTCTGTGCAAATTTTTTAATCTTACAAATTTAATAATTGGAAAAATTAAAGAAATTTGTACATCAAAAATTAAAAAAATAATACCTATTAACAAAAATGAATAGAAAAGGGTAAACGTAATAATGAAATATTATCAAATCCACATTCAAAAAAATTTATTTATTACGTTTTTTATTTTATTTTTTCCCTACGAAAAATTAAAAATAATAAAATTATGCTAATTATAATTAATAATAAATTAATAAGGAACAAATAAAATACATTTTATATTACAATTTTTAATTTTATTATTGGAAATAAAATGTAATTTATATACTATATAAAATGATAATTTCATCAATAAATTATTGTATAATTAATATTTCATATATCAACAAAATATCAATATCAGGAAGCAGCTTCAAACCCAACTGGGTTATAAATTTGTTTAAATAAAATTATTGTAGGTGTCATATTAAGTATAATATGAAACGAATTTTAAACTGAAATGATAAATGTTCATAAATAAAAGATTTTTTATTCAAACGTATTCAATTAAGTAGTTAATTTTCAGTTGAAACATGTTTATTTCAAAAAAAATTGAATAGTCAAATTATCTTTGAAAAGATTAGTTTTAAACTGAAAAACAAATTTTTCAACCAAAAAATTAATGTTTCCAACTTTTGAACTACTGCAAAATACAAACTTTTTTTTTTACCAAAATTTTCGGAAGAGATTCTAGAATATATTTGAACGTGGAAGAATTCTTTCACAGGCGGAGAAGTTTAATTAATTTTTAATTGTTTGAAAGAAACAATTATTTAAACAATAAAAAAATGTTTTTTACTACCGAACAATTTTTTAGCGTAAAGTATACTTCGTAAGAAAAAGTTTCATAATTCAATTATTGAATTTAAATGAAACGTTCGCGAGAAATAAATTTTTGAAGAAAAAAAAATAATCAAGAACTTTGATTGTTAAAAACTTTTAAAAAACTTAATTTTGAGCAAAAATATTTTTAGGGGAGTTATTTTGATATAAAAACGAATCGAAAACTGTATAAATTAATTGAAAATAGAACTATCAATTTAAAAGTGGCACACTTGAGATATTTTCTTCTAAATGGAAGATTTAATGGGAGAAGCAAAAAGAAATTCGTGAATTGATTAACTTTTGATCAATTTTATTGTAGACAATTTTATTAGGATTTGGATTTTTTTTATGGAATTTTGTAACCAGACTCTTGTAGTAACCCTGCACGGTGTTCAAGAATGAGATTTAAATCAAATTTTCGGGTACTATAAATTTTATTGTTTCTATTGTTTCTTGGACATATTTCACCAAGATTTATATCAAATTTGAAATAATCATTAGATCACTTTTTTCTAAATAAAAAAAGAAACAATTTTCATAAATTTGTGAAATGAGGATTTTTTAACATTTATTAAGCCGTATATTTACTGTTTTTGCTTAAATTTAATAATGTATTAATAATAAACATTTAAAATAGGGACGACTAAAAAATCCCGAAAAATAAAATTCCCGACACTGTAAAATTCCCGAATTAGAAAATTCTCGATTAATAAAATTGCCGAAAAATAAAAATACCGAATTGGAAAATTCCCGAATCATAAAATTTTCGAATAGTAAAATTTCAGAATTATAAAATTCCCGAATAATAAAATTCCCGACAGTTTATAATATTACCAAATTGGAAAATTCACGAATAATAAAATTCCCGACAGAAAATTGCCGATTTATAAAAAATCCAAATTGGAAAATTCCCAAATTTTAACAATTAGAATTAAAAAAATATATTTTATTGATTACAAATACAACAATAAGACATTAGTTTCAAAAATTATTTTTAATATTTAAAATTTCGAAGCTCATTTCTTGAATTTAAAATAGCAATAATTTTAAATAAAATATTTCTAGGTAACGCGTGTGTTTTAATGTTCACAGTATTTAAAAAATCTAAAAACGTTCGCAAAAATAAAATTTTAATTTTATATATATATATATATATTTATAAATTTAAAATTCAATTTTTGCTAACGCTTCTTGCATTTTTTTAA
Organism: Belonocnema kinseyi; assembly: GCF_010883055.1. Lineage (NCBI taxonomy): Eukaryota > Metazoa > Arthropoda > Insecta > Hymenoptera > Cynipidae > Belonocnema > Belonocnema kinseyi. Next base: position 8,227,292 of record NC_046660.1, on the reverse strand, counting down.
ATTCTATGCACATTTTCAAAAAAAGCGTCAAAATGTGAGTCATTATTTATTCTTTTAATGTAGAATTCCATTTTTGTATCGCCTTCCTTATTTTTGAAAACGTGCTCTTTTTAATTCAAAAAATAAGCTTCGAAATGTTAAAAATAATTTTTGAAACTAATATTTTATTGTTGTAATTTTAATCAATAAAATATATTTATAAAAAATTCTAATTGTTAAAATTTGGGAATTTTAAAATTCGGATATTTTATAAATCGGCAATTTTCTGTCGGGAATTTTCCAATTCGGTAATATTATAAACTGTCGGGATTTTTCGGTAATTTTATTATTCGTGTATTTTATTATTTGGGAATTTTCCAAATCGTTATTTTTATTCCTCGACAATTTTATTAATCGCGAATTTGATTATTCGGGAATTTTAATGTGTCGGGATTTTTATTTTTCGGGATTTTTCAGTCGTCCCTTAAAATAATAATAGTTCAATAAAATAAAATCAAGATTTAATGTTTATTTACATATGTAAATTTAAAGGCTGCTTAATAAAAAATGTTGTGAAAATTAAGATTTGTTTATCTATTCTACACCTTAAAACATAAAAAAAAAATACACAAAATAATTTTCACGAATAAAATAACATATTATTTATAGTGCATACTTATTTAAAAAATGTTGGGTTGTTAGTTTATTTTGTCAGGAGAGTAAATATACGGATTAATAAACGTTAAAAGATCATAATTTCACAAATATATTGAAAAAATAGGTTTTTTTCTAAATTTATAAAAAAGTGCTCTAGCAATTATTTTAAATTTGACATAAATATTGTTGGAAAATGTCCAAGAAACGATAGAAACAATAAAATTTACAGTAACCGAAAATTTCATTTAAATCTCATTCTTCAACACTGTGCCTGATTATAAATACGAAGTAAAACATTTGATTAAACAATATAAAAGAATAAGAATAATTGATCCAAATAATCCAGTAGCCACTAACACTTCTGTATGCACTGTCCCCGAGATTACTTTTTTTTAAAACGTCAAAAAAGGCCCCTCATTACGAATATCTTAGGTAGGTTTTCGGAATATGAGTCAGTTTTTGTTTAAACAATTTATAAAACATTTTCATTATTTATTGACAATAAATATTTATAAAATCATTTTTAATATGGCTGAGCGAAAATAAAACTTTTTTGCGTCTTTCACTTTTTTCGTACGACGAACCGTTTGGAATGTACAACGTTATAAACAAATGATTTTTTAAACAAAATTGCCATATTTGCAGTTACCTCAGAATCTATAATTCAGACAAATTTAAAGCTTTTACACTGCTTATATCAAGGATAGATCTCTTTAAAAAAAAAGAAATCTTCCGACCGAATAAAAACTTCTTTCCCTAAATTGTTGTTAAAAAGTTATTATTTTTAAGAGGAAACCGTTTAGACTCTTCATTTATTAATAAACAATCAACCAGTGTCATAATGTTGCTTCAAATTGTTGCAAAAGCCTTATGCAACATTATTAACATAATTTGTTGTATTTGATGTTTTTTGCTAAATTGTTTATAACAATTGATATAAATAATGACCCTCAATTACCAGAATTGAATTCAATTTTTTTTTATTAATCTTTGACATATCATTAAACCTTTCACACAGGTGAAAATTTGAATTTTTACTTAAGACAAGTAAATTAAAATCAATTATTTAAAAGTAAAGAATCTTTAACTGAATTGTTTGACACTTTTTAAATATTCTCTTAAAATAATTTTTCAAAATAAAAAATTATTTTTAATTTTCCTAGGAATCTTAAGAAAATGTTTTTATTCTTTTGAAGCCTTTCACAATTTTTGAAAAGAATCTAATTTTGTTGCTTAAAATCTGCGAAAATCTAAATTTTGTTTGTTAAAATTACTCAAATTTCGCTTACAAATAATAAATGTTTAATTGTTATTCATACATCCAAATTGTAAAGAAATTTTCTAAAATTTGTAAGACTTTCTGAAAATTGTAGAAAAAATTCAATTCATTTTGACACATATTTAGAAGTTCTGAAAAAATTTCAAAAATAATTTTTAATTTAAAACAACTTCTAGATTTCTCAAGATTTTTAAATAAAATTTTGAAGCTTTCCAAGGATGTTTAAACTAATTAAAAAGAAAATAATTGAATTTCTAATTCAAGAAGTGTTCACTTAAAGTTTTAAAATTTTTTAAATATTTTATGTTTCTAGCTTAAAATTCCTTAAAATTATATAATTTTGAAACTTTTAAAGTTCATTGATTGATTTTTTAATTTAGATGATTGAAAATGATAACGTGAATTTCTATAATTTTATATTGAAAAATGTTAGTACGTTCAATTTTATACACGTAAATTATTCAGCATTTGGATACAAAATTTTTTAATTAATAACTTTTAAATTTCAATTTTAAAAGTTCAAAATTTAACAGTTTCACTTTGACTGATTTCATTTGCAGCTCAGTTTTTATTACCTCAAGTGGAAATTTTTTTAGTTTCCGTGTTCAATTTTTTTAATTTCATTGACCGTGAAAAATGTTTGCGAACCGGAAAAAACCCGGAAAATGACAATGAATTTATTTTTTAACCGGGAATTTTACAGAATTTTAAGAATAAAAATTTGGTCCAACTTTCATTTCAACCGTTGTTTTAAAACTTTAAGAAATTTCCGTTTTAGATTTTTAATTTTTAAGCATATATTTTAATTTAAAGAATTTAAAAATGCAGTTTTAAAGGTAGAAAAAATTAAAAATCAGAGGTTTTTAAAATTAAGGGTTTTTAAAATAAAAAACAGGGTGGCCGCCGGACCGGAAACCGGGAATTTTACGAATTTTCAGAAGAAAAATCTGCCTAAGTGCGATTTTAACAGTTTTTAAAATAATTAAAGTGCAGCTTTCAGGATTTAAAAAATTAAAAGCATTTGAATTTGAAAATTTGTGATAAAAGGCAGTTTTATTTCATCAACTGTAAATATAAATAAATAAATAATTTTAAAAATGGATCTGTACTCTAAGTATAGAATTCTTGATAAGAATAGAAATTGATATATCATTTATTCCGATAATTTCATTTTTAAATAAAAATTTTCATGATTTATCAATAAAATATTTTTAATTCAGAGTTTCAGGTTTTCCTTTATATTATTTCTATTGATTCTTTCAGCTATTAAAAAATGTAAACTTGCGTTTTACTATTTGCAACTTAAAAATAAATCCGTAATAATATAGTCGTAATTAAAGTTTTTTATTAAATTTAAAACATTGTGAGTCTAAATTATTTAATTTTTATCCCATTTAATTTGACATTTCTTAATGAAGAAAAAGAATAAGTATTTAATATTTAGCAATATTTCACCATTCATTTAAGATGAGTAAATTGAAAGCAAATATTTAAAGGAAAACAATTTGAAACTGAATTGTTTTACATAGAAAGCTTTGAATCTTTAGATTTTCGAAGAACTTTTAATCTTTTAGCGTTACAATTTCAATTGTTCTGTTTAAAAAGTGTTTAATTTATAATTGAAATTGTTAAATTTTGACGCATAAAGAACAATTTAACACTTATTATTTAAAAAAAAAAGTGTCATTTTAAGAGATATTTAGAAGTTTTGAAAAGATTCAAAATTAATTAAAAACTTGAAATAATTTCGATTTATTTAAACGAAGTGTGTTAACATTTTTTTCAGAACTGCTAACTATATTTTAAAAGCAATCGAAATTTTTCTACAATTTTTTAAAAGCCAGCAAATTAAATAACATCCTCCAAATCTTCCATGTTCTTCTTTCATCATTTTTTAAATCTCTTAAAATCTTCTTGAACTTTCTGTTACAATAATTTTTCAAAGTGAAAAATTTTTTATTTTCCTAAGAATCTTTAAAAAAAATGTATTCTTTTGTAGTCTTTCACAATTATTAAAAAAATTCTCAATTTTTTGTTTGAAATCTGCAAAAATCTAAATTTTATTTTAAATTCGGCTGTAAGTATTTCAAATTATTTCAAATTCTAAATATCTCTCAATATTACTCTAATATTTTTACAAATAATAAGTGTTCTATTATTATTTATAAATTCAAATTTTTTTTCAATTTGCAGGATTTTCTAAAAGTTATACACAAACTTTCCCTTCATTTTGAAATAAAATTTTAAAGCTTTTGAGGGATGCCTAGACTATTTAAAATAAAAATAATTTAAGTTCTAATTCAAGAACTGTTAAGTTAAAAAAATTATTTTTCAACTTTTAATGTGTAGCTTAAAATTACTTTATATAAAATAATTTTGAAAATTTTTAAAGTTCATTGCTTGATTCTTTAATTTGGACTTTTAAAAATGTTTTGAAATATAGTTCAAAGTTCTGACAAAAAATTCAAAAATCAATTTTAATTTGGAAAAATTTTAAACTACTTCTAGATTATTCAAGATTTTGAAATAAAATTTTTAAGCTTTTGAAGGATGCCTAGACTAATTAAAATAAAAATAATTTAACTTCTAATTTAAGAATTGTTAAATTAAAAATATTATTTTTGAATTTTTAATGTTTCTAGCTTAAAATTACTTAAAGTAATATAATTTTGAAAATTTTCAAGATCATGAATTGATTTTTTGATATAGAGCATTGAAAATGTTAACGTGGATTTATATTTTTGGAATGTAATATGGATCTTTGAATACTATAATTTATAAAAGTTCTAAATTTTGCAGTTTATTTGCATTTGATTTAACGTTGTTTAATTTAAAATTGTTAGTAGCTTCCAGTTTATACGTGTGAGTTACTGAGCATTTGAATACACAATTATTAAATTGAAAACTTTTAAACTTCAATTTTAAAAGTTTGGAATTCATTGGTTCCACTTTGAGTGCTTTAATTTGTTGTTTATTGTTTATTACTTTATATGGAAAAATGTTTAGAATATAGTTTGGTTTTTTAGAGTATTTTTTTTAGATTTTTGAGAATATAGTTTTTCCTTTTAAGAGATCTATCATTTGTACAAGATGCAAAAAAGTTTTATTTTTGCTCATTGA
>NC_046660.1:8208215-8222157 GCF_010883055.1 Belonocnema kinseyi | reverse complement strand
AGTAAAAAATTATTAAATGCTTTAATTTGTTGTTTATTACTTTATATGGAAAAATGTTTAGAATATAGTTTGATTTTTTAGAATATAGTTTTTCCTTTTAAGCGATCTATCATTTGTACAAGATGCGAAAAAGTTTTATTTTTGCTCATCCAAGTGAAAAATTATTGAATGCTTTAATTTGTTGTTTATTGTTTATTACTTTATATGGAAAAATGATTAGAATATAATTTTTCCTTTTAAGAGATCTATCATTTGTACAAGATTCAAAAAAGTTTTATTTTTGCTCATCAAGGTTAAGAATGAATTTTATAAATTTTTTTCGTCCATAAATAATAAAATTGTTTTAAAAAAATAGTTTAATCAACAATTGCTTCATATTTCGAAAACCCATCCAAGATATTCGTAATGAGGTGCCTTTTTTTGACTCATTTAAAAAAGAGTAATCTCGGAGACCTATATTAGTGCATACAGATGTGTTAGTGGCGACTGGATAGGTTCTAAATTCAATTTGTTATGTAATCTTTAAGGTTGAAAAACGGTATGGACGTGAAAGAAATTGTGCCAAAAACAAAAAAAATGGAAGATTACGTGGCGGGGACAAGACCCGCGAAGAAGAAACGGAACAGAAGGTCGAAGTCGAAGACAGCATCAAGCGCAGATATGGGCAAGGATGCTGTCTCGCGAAATTCAGACACTGACCCAGAATATTCACGAAATCCAAAATTCCTGCCCGTATCGGCCAGCATAACAGTGACAAGTTCGACCACTGTATGGAACGCGAACACGAATGCAGCAACTGCCTTGTTTCCAGAGGCACAGGCTCAGGCTATTCAAATTATTGATGAGGATGTCCTGTTGAGTGCTGCTCTCGAGGAGAGCATTTTGACAGCGCGACTGGAAACGTTCAGAACGAGTGAGGCGACGAGGGTCAATTGGGCTGACGATTCAGAGGATCCAGAATGGTAAGAATTAGGGATTTTTTAATTTTTTTTTTTTTCGTTTTTCGAGAGGGGTAGTGGGATTTTAAGTATGGGGAATTTTGGATGATAGGTCTCCTTTTTTTAATGGTTAATTTTCTAATAGAAAAAAAGGTGTTCCACGAAAATAGTTCTATTTTCGAGTAAAGACATGGAGCTTCAATTATTTGTACAAGATGCCAAAAAGTTTTATTTTTGCTCATCGAAGATAAAAATTATTAAATGCTTTAATTTGTTGTTTATTACTTTATATGGAAAAATGTTTAGAATATAGTTTGATTTTTTAGAATATTTTTTTTTAGATTTTGTAGAATATAGTTTTTCCTTTTAAGAGATCTATCATTTGTACAAGATGCAAAAAAGTTTTATTTTTGCTCATCCAAGTGAAAAATTATTGAATGCTTTAATTTGTTGTTTGTTGTTTATTGTTTATTACTTTATATGGAAAAATGATTCGAATATAGTTTTTACTTTTAAGAGATCTATCATTTGTACAAGATGCAAAAAAGTTTTATTTTTGTTCATCGAAGTTAAAAATTATTGAATGCTTTAATTTGTTGTTTATTACTTTATATGGAAAAATGTTTAGAATATAGTTTGATTTTTTAGAATATTTTTTTTTAGATTTTTTAGAATATAGTTTTTCCTTTTAAGCGATCTATCATTTGTACAAGATGCGAAAAAGTTTTATTTTTGCTCATCGAAGTGAAAAATTATTGAATGCTTTAATTTGTTGTTTATTACTTTATATGGAAAAATGTTTAGAATATAGTTTTTACTTTTAAGAGATCTATCATTTGTACAAGATGTAAAAAAGTTTTATTTTTGCTCATCCAAGTTAAAAATTATTGAATGCTTTAATTTATTGCTTATTGTTTATTACTTTATATGGATGGTAGGTCTCCTTTTTTTAATGGTTAATTTTCTAATAGAAAAAAAGGTGTTCCACGAAAATAGTTCTATTTTCGAGTAAAGACATGGAGCTTGAATTATTTAATAATTACTTAATAATACGAGTTTTTAAGAAAGTATTTCAAGTTTTCAGCAAGTAGTTGATTTTTTAAGCTAGAAAGATGAATTTTCGACTAAAAATGTTTAATTTTCAACATGAAAATATGATTTTTATAGTGAAAAATTCATTTTCGGTCAAATAGTTCAATTTACTACCAAATTTTTTAGTTCGCAAGCTAGAAAAACGAATTTTCATCAAAAACTGTTAATTTTCCGCCATGAAAATATGATTTTTAAAGGAAAAAGTTCATTTTTGGACAAAATGTTCAATTTAATAACAAATTTTTTAGTGTTCAAGCTATAAAGGCGATTTTTCTACAAAAAATTCAATTTTTCACCATAAAAATATGATTTTTAAAGGAAAAAGTTTATTTTTTGGCAACATAGTTGAATTTTGTACAAAATTTTTTGATTATTAAGCTAGAAAGGCGAATTTTCTACAAAAAATTCAAATTTTCACCATAAAAATATGATTTTTAAAGGAAAAAGTTTATTTTTTGGGAAAATAGTTGAATTTTTTTACCAAATCTTTTATTTTTCAAGCTAGAAAGACGAATTTTCGATAAAAACTTAAATTTTCACCATAAAATTATGATTGTTAAAGGAAAAAGTTTATTTTTTGGCAAAATGGTTGAACTTTCTAACAAATTTTTTAGTGTTCAAGCTAGAAAGACGAATTTTCGACAAAATAGTTAAAATTTCTACATAAAAATATGATTTTTCCATAAAACAATTTATTTTTTGGAAAAATAATTGAATTCTCTACCAAGTTTTTTAGTGTTCAAGTTAAATTGAAAAAAAAAAATTTTTGCCCCGAAAACATGATTTAATATAAAAAAGTTAATTTTTTGGGAAAATATTTGAATTTTTTAGCAAATTTTTTTATTATTAAGCTAGAAAGGCGAATTTCCTACAAAAAATTCAAATTTTCACCATAAAAATATGATTTTTAAAGTAAAAAGTTTATTTTTTGGGAAAATAGTTGAATTTTCTAGCAAATTTTTTATTTTTCAAGCTAGAAAGACGAATTTTTGACGAAAAACTTGAATTTTCGCCATAAAAATATGATTTTTAAAGGAAAAAGTTCATTGTTTGGAAAAATAGTTGAATTTTCTAGCAAATTTTTTGATTTTCAAGCTAGAAAGGCCAATTTTCTACAAAAAATTCAATTTTTCACCATAAAAATATTATTTTTAAAGGAAAACGTTCATTTTTTGGGAAAATGGTTGAATTTTCAACCAAATTTTTTATTTTTCAAGCTAGAAAGACGAATTTTCGACAAACGCTGTTAATTTTTGACTAGAAAAATATAAATTTTCAATAAAAAAAGTTCATTTTTGGAAAAAAACAATTGAATGATTTACCAAATTGTGGAATTTTCAAGCTGAGAATACGAATTTTCTAGAAAACAGTTTAATTTTTACACCGATAATATGATTTTTCAACAAAACAGATAATTTTCTACGAAATAGATCAATTTTTCAGTAAATTGTTGAATTTTTAAACCAAAAAGACGAATTTTCTACAAAACCTTTTGATTTTCAACCTAAAAATATGATTTTTCAATACAAATTTTTTAAATTTTCACCTAAAAAATAAAAAAATTTACCACCAAAAATTAAATACCTACATCTTTAGTTAGGAATTTTATTTCTAACAAAAATAAAACGAATTTTCAACAAAATAGTTAAATTTTCAACCAAAAATTTAAATATTTAACAAAGTAGTTCAATTTTTAACTAAACAGATACATTTTTTACTAAGATGATTATAGTTCTGCCAGAAAAGACGAATTTTTAAGTAAATTGTTGAATTTTCAAACCAAAAAGACGAATTTTCTAGTAAGCAGTTCATTTTTCAACGAAAAAATTTTAATTTTCATCAAAGAAATAAAAATTTAACATCAAAAATGGAATGTCTACATTTTCAGTTAAAAAATTGATTTCCGAAAAAAAAACAATTTTCTATAAATTATTTTTTTTTATAAAAAAAAAATTTTAACCAAAAATAAAAGAATTAATTTTACAGTTAAAAAAAATCAATTTTAAACCAAACAAAAAAATGAATTCTCAATAAAGTAATTTAATTTGTAACTAAAATTATGAATTTTCTACAAAACCGTTAAATTTTCAAACCAAAATTATGATTTTTTTTAGAAAAAAGTTATTTTTCTGGAAAATAGTTGAATGTTTTACAAATTGTTGAATTTTCAAGCCAGAAAGACGAATTTTATACAAAGAAGTTCAATTTTCCAACCAAAATATGATTTTTCACAAACAGTTTAATTTTTAAAAATTGTTGTAAAACGAATTTACAACAATATATTTCAATTTTCGAACCATAAATGCAACTTTTCTACTAAACAGTTCAATTTTTAAATCAAAATATGAGTTTTCAACAAAAAAAGTAATTTTCTACCGAAAAGTTCAATTTCGTACCAAATTGTTGAATTTTCAAACCAACAAGAGGCATTTTTCACAAAACGGTTAAATTTAAATCCCGAAAATATGATTTTTTTTAAAAAAGTTCATTTTCGGAGAAATAGATCAATTTTTTATTAATTTGTTGAATTTTCAAACAAAAAATACAAGTTTTTTTACAAAAAATTTCAATTTTCAAATCAAAAATATTATTTTCCAATGAAAGAGGTAATTTTCTAACATATAGATCAATTTTTTACTAAACTTTTAAAACAAAAAGACGAATTTTCCACTAAAAAGTTCTTTTTTCAAACCAAAATATTACTTTTCAACAAAAAAATTTCAATTTTCAAATAAAAAATAAAAATTTACCGCCAAAAATGAAATACCTATATTTTCAGTTAAGAAATTGATTTAAAAAAAAAAACGTTTTTCAACAAAGTTTTTTTTTCATCAAAAAATGATTTTTTAAACCGAAAGTAGAAGAATTAATTTTTCAGTTAAAAAAATCAATTTTAAATAAATCAAAAAAATGAATTCTCAACAAAGTAATTTAAATTGTAACTAAAATGATGAATTTTCTAAAAAAAAACGTTAAATTTTCAACCCAAAAATATGATTTTTCAACAAGAAAGTTCTTTTTCGGGAAAATAGTTTAATGTTTTAACAAATAGTTAAATTTTCAAGCCTGAAAGACGAATTTTATACAATGAATTTTCAACAAATTAGTTAAATTTTTAACCAAAAAATTAATTTTCAACAAGGTAGTTCAATTTTTAACCGAACAGATACATTTTTTACCAAGAAGATTAAAGTTCAGCCAAAACGACGAATTTTGAAGTAAATTATTGAATTTTCAAAGCAAAAAGACGAATTTTCTACTAAACAGTTCAATTTTTAAACCAAAATACGATTTTTCAACAAAATTGGTAATTTTCTATCCAAAAGATCAATTTTTGACTAAATTGTTGTTTTTTTTCAAACGAAAAAGACGAATTTTTCTACGAATTGGTTCAATTTTTAAATTAAAATATAATATTTAAAAAAAATTTAATTTTCAACTAAAAAAATTAAAATTTACAACCAAAGATTAAATAATTAAATTTTTAGTTTTGAAATTGATTCCCAACAAAAATAAATAGAATTTTCAACAAAATAATTAAATTTTCAACCAAAAAAATTAATGTTTAACACAGTAGTTTAATTTTTAACCAAACAGTTAAATTTTTCATAAAGAAGATTAAGTCAAAATGGAAGGTATTTTTTTAAAGTTGTTTAACTTTAACACATTTACTGGATTTTTCATTCAAAAAAAGACAATATTTCAAAAAAGTCATGAATTTTCAGCCCAAAAGTTAAATTTTCAAATGGAAAAATTTAATTTTTAACGAAAACATAAAAATTTACAACAAAAATTGAATAATTACATTTTTAGTTTTGACATTGATTCCCAGTAAAAATAAAACGAATTTTAAACATATTGTTTAATTTTCATGTCAAAAGAAAAATTTTTCTGAAAAGCAAAATATTATTTTTCAACAAAACAGCTAATTTTTTACGAAATAGATCAATTTTTAACTAAATTTTGTATACAAAAAGATAAATTTTCTAATAAACAGTTAAATTTTCAAACCAAAATATGATTTGTTAACTAAAAATTTCTATTTTCAACTAAAAAATAAAAATTTACCAACAAAAATAAAACGAATTTTCAACAAAATAGTGAAATTTTCAACAAATTGTTGAATTTTCATTTAAGAAGAAAGAATTTTCTACAAAACAATTAAATTTTTGACCCAAGAATATGAGTTTTGCACAAAAAATCTATTTTTCTCCTACATAGTTCAATTTTTAAAACTTCCACAATTGAGTAAAACATTGAACTATTTAGGAGAAAAATAGATTTTTTGTGCAAAAATCATATTTTAGGGTCAAAAATTTAACTCTTTTGTAGAAAATTCTTTCTTCTGAAATGAAAATTCAACAATTTTTTGAAAATCTTTACATTTTAATTACTTTTTAGTGGAATTTTCAAATCAAAAAGATTAATTTTGAACTAAAATGATTAATTTTTAAGTCAAAATGTGATTTTTTTAGCCAATTAGTTAAATTTTCAACCCAAAAGATTAATTACCTACGAAAAGCACTCAGTTTCAACAAAGTATATGAATTTTCATCTATTTTTTCTTTTTAAAAAAAAATTGTTTTTCAACCAAAAATAGAAGAATTAATTTTACAGTTAAAAAAATTAATTTCAAACTAGAAAAATAATTTCTCAATAAAGTAATTCAATTTGTAACTCAAAAATATGATTTTTCAACCAAAAAATTTCAATTTTTAACTAAAAAATAAAAATTGATTTTTAACAAATTTAAGGAATCTTCTAAAAAATAATTCAATTTTGAACAAAAAAATTTTTTTTATTAAATACGATTTTCAACCAAAAATATGATTTTTCAAACAAAAAATTTCAATTTTCAACAAAATAGTTAAAATTTTTTTAAGAAAGTAGTTCAATTTTCAACCCAGAAATATGATTTAAAAAAGGCAATTTTTTACCAAACAGTTCAATTTTGTAACAAATAGTTGAATTTTAAAACCAAAAATCGAATTTTTAACAAAGAAGATTAATTTTATATTTGAAAGAATAATTTTTGAGCCCAAAAAATAATGTATTTTTTAAAATTTTATTTAACTTTAAAACTTGTAGTTGATTTTCCAACTAAAAAAGACAAATTATTTTTACTAAATTTTTGAATTTTCAATAAAAAAAAATACGAATTTTCTACAAAACAATTGAATTTTCGAACCAAAAATATTATTTTTCAACGAAACAGGTAATTTTCTAACAAATAGATCAATTTTTTACTAAAATTTTAAACCAAAAAAATGAATTTTCTAATAAACATTGAAAAAAAAGGATTTAAATAAAAAACAAAAAACAATTGGATTCAACAAAGACGATTTTTTAACAAAATACAGTATTTTCAACCTGGAAAATTAATTGTTTATCAAAAAAGACGAATTGTCTACAAAAAATATAAATTTTCAACCAAATAGTTAAGATTTTTTACCAAGTTGTAAAATTTTCGAAAGAAAACTATGAATTTTCTACAAAGTAGTCGAATTTCAACTAAAAAAAAAACTAATTTTCTACCAAATAGTTGGATTTTGTTACCAAATTGTTGAATTTTTCAGCCAAAACAAAGAATTTTCTACAAACCAATCAAATTTTAATCAAAAAAGAATAATTTCCTACCAGAAAAAGACGAATTTTTAATTATTTCGGTTGATGATTCAGAATTTTATTTAAAAATAAATTAGTTTAATTAAGATTTTTTTAAAATTAAAAATGTAACTATTCCATTTTTCGGTGAAAATTGATATTTTTAATTCAAAATTCCACTATTTGGGTGAAAATTTATATTTTTTAGTTCAAAATTCAACTATTTTGTTGAAAATACATCTATTCAGTTAAAAATTAATCATTTTGTAGTTGAAAATAATGAAAATTCATCACTTTAATTGAAAAAATGAACTATTTTGTTGAAATTCGTCTTTTTTTTAAATAGAAAATTATTATTATTTTTTCAAATCCTTTTTTTTCTTTAAAAATATAACTACTTGGCTGGAAGTTAATCTATTTATTAAAATATAATCTTTGTGGTTTAAAATTTATCTATCACAGTTGAAAATTTATAATTTCAATTGAAAATTCATCAATTTGGTTGAAAATTTGCTTTTTTTTCTGCTGTAAAATTAATTATTTTAATTGAAAATATCACTATTCCATTTTTGGTTGAAAACTGATCATTTTTGGTTCAAAATTTCACTATTTCGTTGAAAATTTGTATTTTTTAGTTCAAAATTCAACTATTTTCTGGAAAATTCATGAATTCTGTGCAAAAGTCGTTTTTTTTTTTTTATAGAAAATATAATATTCTTTAATTTTAGTTGAATATTATAATTAATAATTCTTTAATAATAATTGAATCCTCAAAAACGAAAAAAAAACATTAAATTATACTTGGAAAAAAAACTGGAATTGTCAGGGAATTTTCTTCCAGAATTTGAGTAATTTTTTTTTTTTTTTTTAGTTAAAAATTCAACTATTTGGTTACAGATTTATCTTTTTGTCGCTGTAGGAAATTAATTTTTTTGTTTAAAATGAAACTTTTTGGTTGAAACTTTATCTTTTTTTTTAGTTGAAAATTGAACTTTTTTGTTCAAATTTATATTTTTTGTTTGAAAAATCGTCTAATAAACTATATCTAATTAAAATTTTTTTTTTTAAATTAGTCATTTAAATTTTCAGAAAAACATAAAGCAATAATTATTCCTGAACTTTTTTTTATATTTGCAAAAAGATAAGTAAAATCAAATTATGGGAAAAACTAATTTTGAAGAATTCGAACAAAAATTCAGAAGGTTTTTAATAATTTTGAAAGATTTTGAGATTCAATTTTTTTAAAGATTTGTGGGAAAATTTTAAGTAGTTAATATTTAATTTTGAAAGAAGAATATCATGTTTTAAAGACTTGAAAATTTTTTTTAATATGGAAGACTTTAAGACAATTATTTTTAATTTTTTTAGAATTTAATCAAAATTTAGGTAAATTCAATTTTGACAAGAGAATGAAAAATATATGCTGAAGATTAATTGGAAAATTTCAAACAATTTTTTCAAAAATATGTTTTAAGAGCACATTGAAAAAAATTACAATAAATTTCAAATTATTTCCTCAAATTAAAAAAGACTTTTCTAAAAATTCAGTATAATGAACAAAATTGTTTAGGTTCCTAAAAGAATTTCTTTCGACTTTTGAATTTGAAAAATGAACTTTGGGCGAAAATTGAAGAAAATTTTAAAACATGTCCAAATATTTCCTTAAATTTCGAAATTTTTTGTTTGAAATTTGCAAAAATCTAAATTTTATTTTAAATTCGGCTCTTAATATTCCCCTAATTTTTTTACAATTAATAAATCTTCTATTGTTATTTATAAATTCAAATTTAATTTTTGGTTAATTTGCAAGATTTTCTAAAAGTTATAGACAAAATTCATTTCAATTTGCAATTTAAAAGTTCTGACAAAAAATTCAAAAATTATTTTGAATTTGGAAAAATTTAAAAACTTTCCTAGATTTTTAAAGATTTTGAAATAAAATTTTTAAGTTTTTGTGGATGCCTAGAGTATTTAAAATAAAAATAATTTAACTTCTAATTTAAGAACTGTTAATTAAAAAAAATTATTTTTCAATTTTTAAAGTTCCTTAATTGATTTTTTTTATTTAGAGCATTGGAAATGTTAATGTGGATTTATATTTTTAAAACTTAATCTGAATCTTTGATCTCTATAATTGATAAAAATTCTAAATTTTCATTTTATTTGCATTTAATTTAAAATTAATTTGCTTATTGTCTATTACTTTATAGGGAAAAATGTTTAGAATATAGGTGGATTTTTTAAATTTCAATGACCGTGAAAAATGGAAGTTATAAATATATTTTAAAAGGGCTCGAATTTTTCCGATTATTTTGTAAAATTCCGTAAAATAATTTTTTCTTAATCTAGATTTTTTATTGACACATTTAAAATATTCAAAAATCTATTCTAATTTTCTTCAAATTTCTAGGAAATTTTGGTATATTTTCAGGTATTTTTTGATTTTTCACAATTTCAGGAAAAATTCGGTTAATTTAAAAATCTATTTTTCGGAATTTAAGAGGCTTTGCAAAGATTTAAAATATTTTAAACCTTGGAAGCATTTACGAAAATTGATCGAATATTTATTATTTCTTCCAAGCTTCTAAAAGTCCTAAATGTCTTTTGAAAAGACTCGAATTTCCCTAATAATTGGTCAAACCCTCTAAAATAAAAAAATAAAATGAAATTAACTGATTCAAAAAAAAGTAATAAAACTTATGTTATTTTATTCTTTCAGAATTTAATTTCAGCAAGAATATAAGTGCCCAGAAAATAAAAAAATAGTTATTAGAAAATTGGGTAGTAAAAAAAAAAAAATTATTTGTCTTTTTTTCTTATTCGTCAGGGTTTCAGCTTATAATCATCAGTTCGAAATTTCGGATGACAAGGACAAGGACACCGAGAAAATCGAAAAGAAATCTCAGGATGATAATAATAACCGCGATGATAAATTTGGCAATTCTCGGGATGAAAATTTGTATTCAAAAGAGATTGATGAGCAGGGAAGAGTTGGGAATTTCGCAGATCGAAATTCTGGATTGGGAAGTGGAGCACGTATCAAGGAGCAGGAAATTTTTGGTCATGAGAGTAATCGAGGTTCTTTCAATCGAAGACCACCGAATTATGTGCCCGATAGAAATGAGCCTGATCACTTTGTGAAATTTGATTCGTATGATAATAGAAGCCGAGGTCAGAGGGATCGAAATTATCAAACATTCAATCAGCGGCCCAGATTTGAGAATCAAAGTTACTCTCAGAGATATGATAATCAATCCCAGAGACACGATCAATCACACAAACACGATCAATCATACAGGTACGATCAGTCACGGAGATATGATCAATCACACAGGTACGATCAATCCCACAGGTACGATCAATCCCAAATGTATGATCAATCACAAAAACATGATCAATCCCGAAAATACGATCAGTCCCAAAAATACGATCAATCACAGAGGTACTATCAATCACGCAGGTACGATCAATCCCAAAAGTATGATCAATCACAAAATCATGATCAATCCCAAAAATATGATCAATCCCAAAAATATGATCAGTCCCAAAAACACGATCAATCCCAAAAATACGATCAATCCCAAAATCACGATCAATCGCAGAGATACGATCAATCACACAGGTACTATCAATCCCAAAAGTATGATCAATCGCAAAAACATGATCAATCACAAAAACCCGATCAATCCCAGATACACGATCAATCCCAGAGAGATGATTATCAATCGCAGAGACCTGATAATCAACATCAAAGATATGATAACCATCATGAGAGGAGCGAAAACAAACACCAAACATACAACAACCACCATTATAGGTAAGTAAAAATTAATTTTATCTTATTATTTTTATTATTTATTTACTTTATCTACTGACATTTTTTTAAGAAAAAAATTTAAAAAAAAAATTTTTTTTGGAAGAGGGAATAAATAAATTCCGAGCTGGAAGAGGCAATTTTTTAAAATAATGAATTCTAATTTCAAGTTGAAAAGGGATATTTTTGAGAAAAATTAAAATTATGAATTGGAACAGGAAATTTGGCAAAAATTAATTAATAATTTATTATTTGTTGATGGTAATTTTAAATTTCAGTAATAGAAATATTTATAAGAATTTAACAATTGATTTATTTCATAATTCGGTCTATTTATAATTAGTTAATTTATATTTTTGGCATTTTTTTTTATAAGATTCTTGAGAAACTTGAAAAAAAAAGATTTTTTAATATTTCAGACGTGTCAGAGAAGCATTTTAAAATTTTAAATATTGTTCAAAATTTTTTTAAAATACCTTAAAATCTTCTGAATTTCCCCAGAAATTCTCTTCAATTCTATTAAATATTTCTGGAATTTACTCGATTTTTTATCTGTTTTTATTTTATAATCTCTGTCGAAATTGAAACATTTTGCTTTAAAATCTTTTAAACTTTTTTTAAAAATTGAAATAATTTCCTTAAAAATAATTTTTCGAAATAAAATCAAATTCTTAACTAAAAATTTAGATATTTTAGTTGAAAATATAACTATTTCAGGAGTAAAATTGACCTTTTATAGTTCAAATTTCAACAATTTGCATGTAAATTTCTCTTTTCAAATTAAAAATTCATTTAATTCGTTATTTAAAAATTTTTTGTTTTGGTTAAAAATTAATTTCTTTTGTTGAAAAATGAGATATTTTCTGTAATAGTCTTATTTTATAGTATTTTATAGGACAGTTTATATTTGAGTAAAAAACAATTTAATTTATACAATAGAAAAGAATGTTAAAAAGACGCATTTCCAGCAAATAAAGATTTTTCACTTAAAAAATAAATAAAAGTTTATCTCGATTATTGAACCCTTCAAGCCAGAAGACAAATTTTCTTTACAAACATTGAATTTCCAAACAAAAAATATGAATTTTCAGCAAAAACTTAATTTTGCCACGAATTTGATGCATTGTTACCCCAAAAAAATGAAATTTCAAACATATTTTTCTTCTCCTAAAAAGGCGAATTTTAAAACAACATTTTTCGCAAAAAAGGATGATTTTTTAACGAAATTGTTGAATTCTCTACCAAACAGATTTCTTTTTGGTTTAAAATTGATCTTTTTTGTAGAAAATTAAACAATTTAGTAACAAATCAACTTTTTGTAAAAAATTTACTATTTTTTGGTAAAAAATTTTAATCTTCTTTGTTGGATATACAAATATTTGGTTAAAAACTTAAGTAATTGGTTGAATTTTCATCTATTTCGTTAAAAATACTTTATTTATAATACCTAGAACAATTTATTTTCATAAATTCGTGAAAAAGATATTTATTTCCTAAACTTCTTATTTGAAAAATAATTCGTTCTGGTTACTTTATTATTTTTTTTTTTTTTAGTAGAAAATTCAACTTTTGGGTATTAAAATAAATTTTTTGTATTTAATTATAAATTTTTGGTAAAAAATTAAAATCTTCTTTGTTGAAAATTCATCGTTTTGGTTGGAAATTCCAATATTTGATTAAAACTTTATATTTAGGTTAATAATTTAACTATTTGGTAAAATGCTCATCCATTTTTTATTTTGCTAATCTCGTGAAAAATCTTATTTCCTAACTTTCTTATTTAAAAAATAATCATTTTGTGTTAAAAATTCAATTATTTGCTTTTAAATTTATGTTAATGCCACATTTATATTTATTTAAATTAAAAGAATTTATTCTCCTATTTTTGTTAAAAATCTCATTTTGTAACCTTCTTATTTAAAAAGTAATATTTTTGGTTCAAAACTTTTTTTTTGTTAAAAATTAGTATTTTTTGATAGAAAATTAAAATCTTCTTAGTTAGAAATTCATCCTTTTGATTCGAAATTTAAATATATATTTTTTTAATTCAAATTTTGGTCAACATATCAACTATTTAGTTAAATGTTTACCTGTTTTATAATTTTGTCTACAAGAATTTATGTTTCTAATTTGTTGAAAAATCGATATAATTTCTAATCATTTTATTCGAAAAGTCGCCCTTTTTTTATTTAAAAATTAATCTTTTTGATAGAAAACTCAAATGTTTGGTCGCAAATTAATTTTTCTTTATACGAAGTTAGTATTTTTTGGTAGAAAATAAAAATGTCCTTTTTTCTAATCTTTTTATTCACAAATTGATCCTTTTTTATTAATAATTCATCTTTTTCATTCTAAATTAATCTTTTTTGTAGAAAATCCAATTAATTGGTTCCAAATTGATTTTCTTTTTACAAAATTTCTATTTTTCTTGAAAATTAAATAGTTTTACTTAAAATTTTAGGAATTTAAAGAGTTTTAAATTGAATCCAATACA
>NC_046660.1:8204821-8208115 GCF_010883055.1 Belonocnema kinseyi | reverse complement strand
ACCTTTAAAAAATGTATTTTCCTATATTCGTGAAAAATCTATTTATTTCCTCATTTTCTTATTCAAAAATTTATCCTTTTTGGTTAAAAATGTATTTAAAAATATTCATATATTTTTTTAAATCCTTCAGTTTTTTATTTTTACTTAAAATGTTAGGAATTTGAAGGATTTTTGATTGAATTTAATGCACTACTGGCATGAATTTCACCTAAAAAAATGTATTTTTCCAATTTCGTGAAAAATTTTCTTATTGAAAATTTCGGCCTTTTTGGTTGAAGACGCATTTTTTTTTGTAGAAAATAAAATTTTTTGATTGAAAATTAACTTGTTTGTAAAAATTGAATCCAATACACTACTTGAACTAATTTTATTTAAAAGAATTTCTACTTCTAATTTCGTGAAAAAACTCCGTATTTTCGAATCCTTTACTTAAAAAGTTATACTTTTTTTTATTCAAAATAACATTTTTTCGCAGAAAATTTAAATACTTGGTATCAAATTAAGTTTTTAATACAAAAATAGAATTTTTTTATTAAAAATTAAAATCTTGGTGGTAAATTCATCTTTTTGGTTCTTAATTCATTTTTTTTTTGTAGAAAATCCAATTATTTAGTAGCAAATTAACTTTTTAGTAGAAAATTAGTATTTTTTGGTAGAAAACTAAAATCTTCTTGGTCGTAAATTCATCTTTTTAGTTCTAAATTAATTTTTTTTTACAAAAACAGGAGACTAAGAAGTTTTTCATTTTCAACCAAAAAAGATTAATTTGTTACAAAAAATTTAAAGTACTACCAAATAATTGAAATTTGTACCACAACAACAAAAAATTCACGAAATTCAAATATTAAATTTGTTTAGTTTAATTTACTACCAAACAAGGGAACTTTCAACAAAAAATAAGAATTCTAAACCAAATAGTTCAATTTCCAACCAAGAAGTTTTTCATTTTCTAACAAAAAATAATCTTCTAGAAAATACATGAATTTTCTACAAAAAGTTAACTTTCTACCAAATAGTCACATTTTCAGCCACAAAAATGAATTGAAAACCAAGAAGATTTTAGTTTTTTACCAAATGATATTAATTTTTTACAAAAAAAAATAAGTGCAAACAAAAAAGATTACTTTTTAAATAAGAAGATTATAAAATGAGATTTTTAACAAAAATAGGAGAAAAAATCTTTTTATTTAAATAAATAAAAATGTGGCATTAAAATAAATTTAAAAGCAAATAATTGAATTTTCAACACGTAATAATTTTTTTTACAACAAAAAGAAACGAATTTTTAACACAAAAGAATTACTTTTTAAATAAGAAGGTTAGATTAGGTTATATGCATTTTTAATCAAATATTGGAATTTTTAACCAAAACGATATATTTTTAACACAGAAGATTTAAATTTTTTCTACCAAAAAAAAGACTGATTTTCTATAAAAAAAGACTAATTTTCTACAAAAAAGATTAATTTTTAAGCAAAAAGGATTACTTTTTTAGATAAGAGAATTAGAAAATACGAAAATTTTTGACAAAAACAGGAGAATAAATTCTATTAATTAAAATTGATATAAATATTTGGATTTTCTACAAAACAAATCAATTTACTACCAAATATTTAAATTTTCTACCAAAATATGTGGTTTTTTAATAAAAAACGACTTTTTAAATAAAACGAATATAAAATAAAGAAATTTTTCAGAAAATTAGAAGCATACATTTTTTTAGATAAAATTAGTTTAAGTAGTTTATTAAATTCAATTTAAAACTCTTTAAATTCTTAACATTTTAGGTAAAAATATTTAATTTTAAAGAAAATAGGTAAACATTTAACTAAATAGTTGAATTGTTGACTAAAATATGAATTTTTTTTAAATATTTGAATTTACAACCAAGAAATATTTTAATTTTCTACCAAAAAATACTTTTTGTTTACAAAAAAGATAAATTTTCGACCAAGAATATTTTAATTTTCTACCAAAAAAAACTCTACCAAAAAGATGAATTTTTAACCAAAAACGATTCATTTTTTTTATAAAATAATACTAGAAAATACGGAATTTTTTTAAAAAGGCAGGAGAATAAATTGTTTTAATTAAATTAAATTTAGGTAGTACAATCAATTCAACTTAAAACGCTTTATATTATCAAAATTTTGAATAAAAACATTGAATTAAAAAAAATGGATGAATTTTTAACCAAACAGTGAAACTTTCAACCAAAAATAAGAATTTTTATACAAATAGTTCATTTTGTATCAAATAGTTAAATTTTCAACCAAAAAGATGCGTTTACAATCAAGTAGATTTTAATTACCTGCTAAAAAAAAGTAATTTTTTACAAAAAAAAGTTGATTGTCTTTCAAAAAACTTAATTTGCTACTACATTTTTGAATTTTCTACCAAAAAAATGAATTTTTAAAATAAAATAGAATAATTTTTTAAATAATACGATTAGGAAATAAGGAGATTTTTCATTTAATTATAAGAATAAAATCTTTTAGGTAAAATAAATGCAGGTAGTAAATGAAAATAAATTTAAAACGCTTTAAATTTTTAACAGTTTAAGGGAAAATATTTAATTTTAAATAAAATAGATCAATATTCAACCACATAGTTGAATTATTAAGCAACAAATTAATTTTCAACCAAGAAGGCTCTAATTTTCTACAACAAAATATTTAAAAAAAAAACAATTAATTTTCTACAAAATACATCAACTTTCTACAAAAAAAATTCACTTTCTACCAAATGGTTTAGTTTTCTTTAAAAAAAAAGAGTTTTCAAATAAGAAGATTATGAAATAAGATTTTTCACAAAAGTAGGACAATAATAATATTTTATTTTCAACAAAATATATTAACATTTAACCAAATAGTTTAATTGTTAACCGAAATATTAATTCTTAACAAAATATTTCAATTTCCAACCAAAAGGATAGATTATAAACAAATAAGACTGTAAATTTTTACAAACAAGTTAATTTTCAATCAAAAAATTGTATTTTCTACAAAAAAAATGCGTCTTTAACCAAAAAGGCCGAAATTTTCAATAAGAAAATTTTTCACGAAATTGGAAAAATACATTTTTTTAGGTGAAATTCATGCCTGTAGTGCATTAAATTCAATCAAAAATCCTTAAAATTCCTAACATTTTAAGTAAAAATAAAAAACTGAAGGATTTAAAAAAAAATGAATGTTTTTAAATACATTTTTAACCAAAAAGGATAAATTTTTGAATAAGAAAATGAGGAAATAAATAGATTTTTCACGAATATAGGAAAATACATTTTTTAAAGGT
>NC_046660.1:8201020-8204721 GCF_010883055.1 Belonocnema kinseyi | reverse complement strand
AAATTAATGTCGGTAGTATATTAAATTCAATTCAAAACGCTCTAAAATCCTGAAATTTTAAATAAAAATATTTAATTTAAAAGAAAAATGGATGAAATTTTACCCAAACAAGGGAACTTTCAACAAAAAATAAGAATTTTTAACCAAATAGTTTATTTTTCAACCAAAAAATTTTTAACTGCCTACCAAAAACACTAATTTTCTACTAAATATTAATTTGCTACAAAATTATTAGATTTTCTATAAAAAAATTAATTCAGAACCAAAAAAATGAATTTAGGGCCAAGATTTAACAAAAAAAAACTAATTTTGTATAAAAAATTAATTTTTTACTAAATATTTCAATTCTTTACCAAAAAATTCCTTAAATTTTAAGTAAAAATATGTAATTTTCAAGAAAATAACCAAGAATTTAACTAAATAATTTAATTGTTGAACAAAATAAGAATTTCAACAAAAAACAAATTGGATTTCTAACCAAGAAGATTTTAATTTTCTATCAAAAATACTAATTTTCTACTAAAATGTTAATTTGCTACCAAATGATTGGATTTTCTACAAAAAATATAAATTTACGACCAAGATTTTAATTTTCTGCAAAAAAATACAAATTTATTAGAAAAAAATTAATTTGCTGCCAAATAATTCAAGTTTCTACAAAAATGATAAATTCAGAACCAAACAGATTTTAATTTTTAATAAAAAAATACTAATTTTGTATAAAAAAAATTAATTTGATACCAAATTATTCGATTTTCTACCAAAAAGATGAGTTTTTAATGCAAAAGGATGAATTTTTAAATAAAAAATAGAAAATAAGGATATTTTTCACGAAATTAGAAGCATAAATTCTTTTAAATAAAGTTTAAGTATTATATGGAATTCAATTTAAAACTCTTTAAATTCTTAAAATTTTAAGTAAAAATATTTAATTTTTAAGAAAAATAGAAATTTTGTAAAAAGAAAATCAATTTGCAACCAATTAATTGGATTTTCTACAAAAAAGATTAATTTAGAATGAAAAAGATGAATTATTAATAAAAAAGGATCACTTTGTAAATAAAAAGATACCAAATAATTGGATTTTCTA
This sequence comes from Belonocnema kinseyi, assembly GCF_010883055.1. Taxonomy (NCBI): domain Eukaryota; kingdom Metazoa; phylum Arthropoda; class Insecta; order Hymenoptera; family Cynipidae; genus Belonocnema; species Belonocnema kinseyi. The sequence goes on along the minus strand of NC_046660.1, from coordinate 8,203,631 downwards.
CAAAAAAAGATAAATTTGTGACCAAGAAAATTTTAATTTTCTGCCAAAAAATACTAACTTCGTATAAAAAAAATTCATTTGGGACCAAACATTTGAATTTTCTATAAAAAAGATGAATTTTTAATAAAAAAAGGGCGATTTTTTTAATAAAAAGATTAGAAAATATTTAGATTTTTCACGAAATTAGAGACATAAATTCTTGTAGTTGGATTATTGTAAAAAAATTAATTTAGAACAAAAAAGATAAATTTACGAACAAAAAGATTTTAATTTTCTACCAAAAAATACTAATTTTCTACTAGAAAGTTAATTTTCTACTAAATAATTGGATTCTCTACAAAAAAAGATGAATTCAGAACCAAAAAGATGAATTTACCACCAAGATTTTAATTTTTAATAAAGAAATACTAATTTTGTATAAAAAAATTAATTTGATACCAAATATTTAAATTTTCGGCCAAAAAATGTGATTTTAAATAAAAAAAAGATGACTTTTTAATTAAAAAGATTAGAAAATAAGGAGATTTTTCACGAAATTAGAAATATAAATTCTTTTAAATAACATAAAATTAAGTAGTGTGTTAAATTCAATTAAAAACTCTTTAAATTCCTAACATTGTGAGCAAAATATTTAATTTTGCAGAAAATAACCAATTATTTAACTAAATAGTTTCATTGTTGAACACAATTTGAATTAAAAAAAAATTTGAATTTCTAACCAAGAAGATTTTAATTTTCTACCAAAAATACTAATTTTCTACTAAAATATTAATTTGCTACAAAATTATTAGATTTTCTACAAAAAAGATTAATTTAGAACCACAAAGATGAATTTATGGCCAAGATCTAACTACAATTTTTTGAAAAAATTAAAAAATTAAAATTAATTAATTAATATAAATTTTAAAACGCGTTAAAAATAGTAGAAAATTATATAAAAAAAAGTTTATTAGAAACTACAATTTTTCGCAGGAATTTGGGTACTTTTACAATATTTTACAATTACAAATTTTGACAAAAATTATAATTTTCAGCTTGTTTACTTAATTGTGATTTATTGTGAAAGTAGAATTATTTACAAGAGTACGAAAATTGTAATTTCTTGCAAAAATTTGAAATTACTTTTTTAAAAAGATTAATTTTGTATAAAAAAATTAATTTGCTACCAAATTATTGGATTTTCTACAAAAAGGATAAAAAAAAGATTAGAAACAAAGGAGATTTTAATTTTCTAGCAAAAAATACTAACTTCGTATAAAAAAGAAATTAATTTGCGACCAAATATTTGAATTTTCTATCAAAAAGATTAAATTTAAAAAAAAGGCGACTTTTCGAATAAAAAGATCAGAAAATATGTCGATTTTTCAAAAAATTAGAAACATAAATTCTTCTAGACAAAATTATAAGACAGGTAAATATTTAAATAAATTTAACATTTAACTAAATAGTTGATATGTTGACCAAAATATGAATTAAAAAAATATATTTAAATTTCGAATCAAAAGGATGAATTTCTAACCAAAAAGATTTTAATTTTCTAGTAAGAAGTTAATTTGCTACCAAATAATTAGATTTTGTAAAAAAAAAAATAATTAATTTATAACTAAAAAGGCGAAGTTACGACCAAGAAGATTTTAATTTTCTGCCAAAAAATACTAATTTTCTACTAAAATGTTAATTTGCTACAAAATTATTAAATTTTCTACAAAAAATATTAATTCAGAACTACCAAAAATATGAATTTATCGGCAAGATTTAACCCAAAAAAAAGACTAATTTTGTATAAAAAATTAATTTTTTACTAAATATTTGAATTCTTTACCAAAAAGATTAGAAAATAAGTAGATTTTTCCCGAAATTAGAAGTATAAATTCTTTAAAATAAAATTAGTTTATGTAGTGTGTTAAATTTAATTAAAAACTCTTTAAATTCCTAACATTGTGAGTAAAAATATTTAATTTTGCAGAAAATAACCAATTATTTAACTAAATAGTTTAATTGTTGAACACAATTTGAATTAAAAAAAAATTGGAATTTCTAACCAAGAAAATTTTAATTTTCTACTAAAATGTTAATTTGTTATTAAAGGATTGGATTTTCTACAAAAAATATAAATTTACGATCAAGATTTTAATTTTCTGCAAAAAAATACAAATTTCTTAGAAAAAAATTAATTTGCTGCCAAATAATTCAAGTTTCTACAAAAAAAAATTCAGAACCAGATTTTAATTTTTAATAAAAAAATCCTAATTTTGTATAAAAAAAATAATTTTCTACCAAATTATTCGATTTTCTACCAAAAAGATGAATTTTTAACGCAAAAGGATGAATTTTTAAATAACAAAAAAATATATAAAATAAGGATATTTTTCACGAGATTAGAAGCATAAATTCTTTTAAATAAAATTAGTTTAAGTAGTTTATTGAATTCAATTTAAAACTCTTTAAATTCTTAGAATTTTAAGTAAAAATATTTCTATTTCAAGAAAAGTAGAAATTTTGTAAAAAGAAAATCAATTTGCAACCAATTAATTGGATTTTCTACAAAAGATACAAATTTCTTAGAAAAAATTAATTTGCTATCAAATAATTCAAGTTTCTACAAAAAAGA
>NC_046660.1:8186841-8200920 GCF_010883055.1 Belonocnema kinseyi | reverse complement strand
AAAAAAAAAAAAATAGAAAATAAGGATATTTTTCACGAAATTAGAAGCATAAATTCTTTTAAATAAAATTAGTTTAAGTAGTGTATTGAATTCAATTTAAAATTCTTTAAATTCTTAAAATTTTAAGTAAAAATATTTAATTTTCAAGAAAAATAGAAATTTTGTAAAAATAAAATCAATTTGCAACCAATTGATTGGATTTTCTACAAAAAGGATGAAAAAAGAGATTTTAATGTATTTAAATTTCGAAACAAAAGGATGAATTTCTAACCAAGAAGATTTTAATTTTCTAGTAAGAAGTTAATTTGCTACCAAATATTTGGATTTTGTAAAAAAAAATAATTAATTAAGAACTAAAAAGATGAATTTACGACCAAGAAGATGAATTTCTAATAAAAAAGGATGATTTTTCAAATAAGAAAATTTCTAACATTTTCAGTAAAGATATTTCATTTTCAAGAAAATGGGTAAACATCTAACGAACTATTTGAATTGTTGAGAAAAATATAAATTTTTATCAAAATATCATATATACTTCCCGTTTTTTTTTTCCACCCAGGTACGATAATCAACAACGACGTTTCGACAATAACAAATTTGGTAAGAATCAACGCCGGGATTATCGAAACAGGGACCCAAATCCTGATTCCGCTTTTCATCAGGAAGAATTTCAAGACCCAGTGTCAAACAATTTACAAATCAACCAAGAGCATTCACCTGACGAATCTCAACGAAATATTGCCCTCGAGGTTCAGCAAGCCCCCGAAAAGGAGCAAGAGGACGAGCCCAAAACACCGGAATCGAAAGTCTCAATATCCGAGCTAAAACCGGAAGAGGCTAATGTCCGTGAGAGTTGTGCGAGTTTGCCAAATCCGGACGATCCCTCATCACTCTGCTTCATGCAGACGAGCTTCAAGGAGGCGGAATCTTGGGAAAAGGTGGAGGACGATCATCTCTCGGAGAGTGGCTCTGACAGCTACCAGGAGGCGTCGCACTTATCCAGCAATCCCTTTATTGTCAAGGTCCCAATTCAGATTCTCCATCCGTCCATGATGTGCCAGACACCCGAAGTCATTCCAATTCACAATCTCTTCCCGCATAATATGCCCGCACAAAATAAAGTCCCACCTCCCATGACCTATATTGCCAGCAGCAATCCCTTCATTGCGGGTGCGCCCCTGGCAAATGCCAATTTTCCCGAACAGCCGGAACTTCCGCCGGAAACGTGTCTGCCGATGCAAAATCTCGACATGAGGTACTTCAATCAGCCTCTCGTTCACAATCATCCCTTGATGCCCCTAAATCTGCCAATTGGAATTCCATCATGCTCCTCTCATGTTCAAATTCCAGTTGGAAATCAATCCGGGATAAATTATGTGAATTCTCTGAATTGTCAGTGTCCGCAGCATCTCTGCAATCGACTTCCGGTCCCGAGTCTCAACTGTCCAAGTCCCTATCATCCCCAATTTACCAGTTTCATGACACCAATGGGTCCAGTTTTGATGCCAATTGTTACGCCCGTCAATCCGGAAGTGGTCGTTCCGTCCGAGGAGTTGAGGATTCAACCGGAAGTGGCGGATAATGAGCGAACGGTAACGAAGGTCATTGAAAAATCGGCGAACAATCTTGTCAATCTCTGTGAGAATCTTCCGGCGCGACGCGCCAATTATCCGCGACATTGTCCGCCTGGATTTGAGAGCAATATTTTTTCGACGATTACGACAAATCCGAAGAAAATTATCTGCGACAAGAGGAATAATGCGCTGCCGAGTTTTCGTAATAATTCGCGCGATTTTGGAGATGAGAAGAGGGACAAGAGTGCGAAGAAGACGGAGGAATTTACGGATGAGAAATTGGCGGTGATTTTTAACGATATTTATAATTCTCCAGCGCCAAGACCTGGATTTCGAATTGGCGTGGGTCGCGGGAAAAGAGTTGGACGTACTGATTAAGACCTGAATTATCAGGTATTTCTTTTTTATTTTTCTTTCTTTCTTTCTTTATCTTTTATTGATGAGATTTCTGCGGGAAAAAAAAGTGTGTATTTGTTGAAGAAGCTGATGTTTGATTATTATTTTTTAGTTTTATTTCACTAGTAGAATAAAAATTGAGTCGTTTTTTTCTCTCAGGTTTTAGTGAAACTAGTCTGATTTAGAGGTTTATTATGCGAGGCGATTTGCCATATAGTTTTTTTTTTTTCTATTTTTACATGTTTTTTTTTTCCTCGACAGATTTGGTATGTATTATTCTTTTATAACTAGAGTAATTATTAAAGTTTAGCCGAAAATAGGCATTTCAGAAAATTAAGGACTATTTTTTTCTGTTTTTTTTTTTTTTTTTTAATGAAAAAGAATTGGGATTTTTTTTTGTTGACGTAAAAATTATTGATGGTATTTAAATAATGGTGGAAAAGTTTTTATTTTGAAAAATCAGGGGGTATTTTTATTTTTTTTTAATTATTGGAATATATAGAAAATATAAATTAATATTTTTGACTTTTAAAAATTCTGTTAAATTAAGTTTTTTTTTGTCTGATATTTCTGTTGATAAAATCTTTGAAAAATGAGTAGGAAAAATAGCAGTCGTATTTACAGAGTATAAAAAATTATTATATTAATAAATTACAATAAATCACAGGAAATTAGAACTTTTGTCTTTTATTCGTGTATTTTGAAGAAGATTGTTCTTTTTTTTTCGTAACAAATTTAAATTTTTTTGGATCGAAGTTGATCCTTTTGGTTTGAAATTGTAATATTTTGATTAAAATTTATATTTATCTCAACAATTCAAATATTTGGTTAGATATGTTTACCTATTTTCTTGAAAATTAAATATCTTTATTTAAAATGTTTGGAATTTAAAGAGATTTAAATTAAATTTAACATGCTCCTTTTTTTATTCAAAATCATATTTTTTGGCAGAAAATTCAAATATTCGGTATCAAATTAATTTTTTTTATACAAAATTAGTCCTTTTTAAAAAAGTAATTTCAAATTTTTGCAAGAAATTACAATTTTCGTACTCTTGTAGATAATTCTACTTTCATAATAACTCACAGTTAAGTAAACAATCTGAAAATTATAATTTTTGTAAAAATTTGTAATTGTAAAATATTGTAAAAGTATCCAAATTCCTGCGAAAAATTGTAGTTTCTAATCAACTTCTTTTTTTTATAATTTTCTACTATTTTTCACGCTTTTTAAAATTTAAATTAATTAATTAATTTTTTAATTTTTTTAAAAAATTGTAGTTAAATCTTGGCCATAAATTCATCTTTTTGGTTCTAAATTAATCTTTTTTCTGGAAAATCTAATAATTTTGTAGCAAATCAATATTTTAGTAGAAAATTAGTATTTTTGGTTTATTTAAAGAGTTTTAAATTAAATTTAACATACTACTTATAGTAATTTTATTTAAAAGAATTTAGACTTCTAATTTCGTGAAAAATCTCCTTATTTTCTAAACTTTATATTTAAAAAGTCATCCTTTTTTTTATTCAAAATCACATTTTTTGGCAGAAAATTCAAATATTTGGTATCAAATTAATTTTTTTATACAAAATTAGTATTTTTTTAAATAAAAATTAGTATTTTTTATTAAAAATTAAAATCTTAGTGGTAAATTCATCCTTTTTGGTTCTGAATTCATCTTTTTTTGAAAAAAAATCCAATTATTTAGTAGAAAATTAACTTTTTAGTAGAAAATTAGTATTTTTTGGTAGAAAATTATCGTAAATTCATCTTTTTTGTTCTAAATTATTTTTTTTTTACAATAATCCAGCTATAAGAATTTATGTCTCTAATTTCGTGAAAAATCTACATATTTTCGAATCTTTTTATTTAAAAAATCGCCTTTTTTTATTAAAAATTCATTTTTTTGATAAAAAATTCAAATGTTTGGTCGCAAATGAATTTTTTTTATACAAAGTTAGTATTTTTTGGCAGAAAATTAAAATCCTCTTGAAAATTAAATATTTTTACTGAAAATTTGAAGAATTTAAAGAGTTTTAAATTGAATTCAATGCACTACTTAAACTAATTTTATTTAAAAGAATTTATGCTTCTAATTTTGTGAAAAATTTTCCTTTGCATTAAAATTTCAACTTTTTGGTAGAAAATCAAATAATTTGATAGCAAATTAATTTTTTTATACAAAATTAGTATTTTTTAGTTAAAAATTAAAATCTTCTTGGTTGTAAATTCATCGTTTTGGTTCTAAATTCATATTTTCGTTTTCCCTATTAAATTTAATTTATTACAACAAATAGCGACCATTTTTGTAGGAAAATGCAAATAATTACAATAAATTAACACAAAATTACAGGAAATTTAAATGAAACTTACAGAAAAAGTTATAAATTTTACAACAAAAGTTTACAGTTTTTTGCTGGGATTTACACACTTAAAAAACTTTTAAAAGTATTTGCAAATTTTTATTATAAAATTGACCATTTGCACATGATTGTTCTTTATTTTGAATAATTATGTTCTTTCAAAAAATTACAAAGGAGAAAAAAATGTAGAAATTGTAATTTTATGTAAAAAATTGTATTGTTTGTAAAATTTTGAAAAAGTGTCCGAATTCTTGTAACAACGTATTTTTTCTAGTAGAATTATTTTTACAATTTTGTACAATTTTTACAAATTAAAAAAAAAACAGATCTTACAAAAATAGTTGTAATATTTACAGTTTTTGCTAAAATTGGAACACTTTTAACAAAATTTTATATGTAATTTCAAATGTTTAGAAAAAATTACAATTTTCACATTTTTATACCTTTTTATAAATAATTATATTTCAACAATAAATTAGAATGAAGTAAACAATGTAAAAAATTGTAATTTTTTGTAAAAATTTGTAAAAATGTCCAAATTACAATGTTCACATGTTTGCATTTTTTAAAATAATTTTATTTTCACAATAAATTACAATTAAGTAAAAAATTTGAAAACTGTCATCTTTTTGGAAAAATTTTTAATTGTAAAATTTTAGAAGTGTCTGGAATCTAGTAAAAAATGTCTATTTCTGATTGTAGTTTCTAGTAGAATTATTTTTCTAATTTTTTACCATTTTTACAGTTAAAAAAACAATTGAAACTTACAAAATTGGTTATAATTCTTACTGTCTTTGCTGACATTCAGAAACTTTGAACAAAATTTGAAAATTATTTTTAAATTTCTACAAAAAGTATACAATTTTCATGTGATTGTACTTTATTTTAAATAATTGTATTTTTACAATAAATTACAATGAAGTAAACAATGTAAAAATTAAATTTTTTTCTAACAATTTTTAGTTTATACTAAAATTATTTGTGTAATTTTCTACAATTTTTGCGGTTTAAAAGAAAAATAAATTCTGATTTCTAATAAAAATTTGTAATTGTAAAAGTCTTGGTATTCCGGGAAAATCTGTTAATTTCTAGTAATTTTTTGTTGTTGTAATTTTCTACTATTTTTACAAGTAAAAGAAAAAGATTGTAAACTTACAAAATTATTTATCGTTTTTACTGTTTTTCCTGAAATTCAGACACTTAACCTAATTTGAAAATTAATTCCAAATTTTTACAAAGAAAAAATTACAATTAATTAAATAATGTGAAAATTTTAATTTTTCTTACAAATTCGTAATTGTAAAAATTTTCCAAATTTCGTGATTCCATGAAAAACTTGTAATTTTTAGTAGATTTTTTCGTAATTTTTTACAATTTTTACAAGAATGCAGATACTTTTAACAAAATTAAAAAAGTAAAATATTGTAAAAGTATCCAAATTTGTGCGAAAAATTGTAGTTTTTAATAAACTTTTTTAAAAATAATTTTCTACTATTTTTAACGCTTTTTAAAATTTAAATTAAATTAAAATTAATTAACTAATTTTAATTTTTTTACTACCTTTTTTCTTTCGGTACACACACAAAATTTAATTTCAATAAAAAAATATTTTTCTAAAGAAATTTTCAAGAACCAATCGAAAACTAACGAATTAGAGTTTTTAAGACTCGAAAATGATTTAAATTTGTCATGGAGTTTACTGGTAAGTAAAATTAAAAGTGCCCACTGATTTTGAAAATTAGAACAATATTTCTTTTCACTCCCTTTTTCCCAATTTTTTATTTTTTTGTGAATTCTTTCCTGGTGTTATGTGAATTTCGGCAAAATTGAGCAACAAATTTTTAATTTTTTTGCCCTTTTTTTTTGTAAAAATGATCAAAAAACCCCCGGATCTTTTATTTTCTGAAATCAGTATTTTGCGCTATGTCTTATTAAATATTATATTTTTTTGTTGCGTTTATCATTATGTGAAGCTTCCATAATTAAAATTAGTTATTCTCGCGATCATAGTGACAACCGAAATTGACAATGTCGAAGCATTAAAAAATTGAACGATTAAAACTTCCGATGAGATATTCGAGGGACGACTGAAAAATCCCGGAAAAATCAAATTTCCGATTTAAAAAAATCCGACCTAGAAAATTCCTGAATTTAAACGATTTAATTTTTTTAGAAATATTTAATTAATGAAAATATAATATATCAAATTTAAAAAAAAATTATTTTTATTGTTTACAATTTCTAAAAATATTGTTACAATTTAAAAAACTTCAAACATTAAAAATCATTTTTTGTGTAGAAATATTTGATTATTATATTTTTAATAAATAAATAATATTTATTGCAAACAAATTAAGTGCTTAATTTGAGATTTTTTTAGTTCGGATATTTTATAATTTCGCATTTTTCTGCCGAGAATTTTATTATTCGAGTATGTTCGAGTTTGGTAATATTATAAACTATCTAGAAATTTTTATTCTAGAAGTTTTTTATTCTAGAAATTTTTGATTCTAGAAATTTTTTATTCTAGAATTTTCCAATTGAGAGATTTTTTCTCGGGATGTTTCAGCCGCGCCACATTCGATAAAGAAAAAGTTGTTTTTTTTTTTAAATGAAAATTGCTTGGCTCTAGTAATTTAGATGTAAGTTCTAGGAACATGAAGACAAAAACTTATATAACTTAATTTTATCTTCTTATGTAGTATCTATTTTTATAAAAATACAAAGAGATTAAGTAGGAATGTACAGGGATGCATCGAGAAAAGTGTGTGTAAATATTAAATTCTATTTTTCTAAGCTCTACAAGAAGTATTCGAAAAATCTTAACAAATAAGTATTTTAAAAACTTCTAGTTTCTAAAAGATATTATAATTAAAGGTGGGGGGCATCTGATATTAAAAAAAGAGATGAGAGGCGTAAATTTAAAATTTGCAACAAATGCAAATATAGAGCGACAAAATATTAAAGTTCGCAAATTGATTATAGTTATTTTCTTATTATTATTATGATATTTTTTTTGTTCTACTTACATTTATAACGCTGAAAAAAGTATTACGTTTCTATAAAATTATCGCAAAAGATAAATCGGTTTTTTTTTTATTCTCCTTTCACTCTTCGATTTGTCATCAAAGGAATGTAACTTTATTTTATTTTAAACAATAAATTAGACCTTGAACTTTAAGTGCACGTTGGTGTGCATGAAACGCATATTTCAAAGAAATAACAGAATTTAATCATAATCGTATTGTTTTATTTTTTCAGGTATTCTTACAATGCATAATTATTAATTTTGCTTGAAAAACTTTTTAAATTAAAATTTATATTGAACGTCTTTTGATCAAAAACGTGCCAAATCAAACAGTTTTATTTTTTGTAAATAATTTTTATTTCACAATTCAGCACTGATCTATTTCGAAATTTCTTTATAATTTTTTTTCTTTAACCAAAAATTCGATTTAGTGTTTTTTTTAAATACTATGCACATTTTCGAACAAATTTTTTTCTTTAGAAATATATACATATTTAAAGTGTTGTCCTAAATTCAAAAAATAATTGTTTAATCTGTAACATAAAAAAAATTGTTCTTTGATAAAAATATTTCATTACTGTATTTTTAATAAATAATTAATGTTCGGGAATTTTTTAATTCGGAAATATTATCAAATGTTCGGGAATATTATTTTTTGGAATTTTGCAGTCGCCTCTTATAATTTTAAAAATTGGATAATTTAGAATTTAAAGGGAAATAAAATTTTTTTTATCACAATCTCTCAAGAAAAATTTCAGATTGAAATGTTGAAAATTGGAGAATTTTATTTTGAATTGAAGAATCTCGAAACTGAATTAAATCAGATTAAAATTTCGAAAATGCAATTGAAAAATTCACGAATTTAAACATTAAAAACATTGTTTTAGAATAAGTATTACTCATTAAAAAAAACAATAATGAAATATTTTTATCTACCATTTTTTAAAAAATATTTATACTTGAAAAAAATCACAGTTTGAGCTTAAAATAACAATAATTGTATGAAAATTATATTTTGACAGGATTCCATTCAACACTGATCTATTTTAAAATTTAAAAAAATTGGTTAAACATTAATAATTCGATTTTTGACGACCTTTTTTTAAATACTATGCACATTTTCAAAAAAACAAAAATATTCAAAACTATATTTGAAAATGAATTGTCATTTTAAGTTCAAAAAATGATTTGAAAAAAACTTTAAACATTTAAAAAATTTCTCTTTGATAAAAATATTTGATTATTGTATTTTTAATAAATAAATAATATTCGGGAATTTTTAAATTCTGTAATATTATTAACTGTTCGAAAATTTTTTTCTTTAAAATCTATCAACAAAGATTTCACCCTAAAAGTTCGAAAATTTGATATTTTTATTTTGAATTAAAAAATCTTGAAACTGAATGAAATCAAATTAAAATTTTGAGAATACTACAATTTCAGAACGACTGAAAATTCTAAAATATAAATAAACTGAATCGGAAAATTCCCGAATTCAGACTTTGAAAAAATTGTTTTACAATAAATATTATTTATCAAAAATACAATGATCAAATATTTTTATCAACGATTTTTTTATACTTTTAGTTAAAAAAATCATTTTTTGCGTTGAAAGTAACAATAATTGAATAAAAATTACATTAAAAAAAAAACAAATTAAAAATCTTATGTCCTTCGAACAAACATTTTTTTGTTGTTAAATTTTTTCCGATATTGATTTAACATTAAAAATGAGATTTTTGCTAACGTTTTTTATTTAGAAATATATTTTTAAATGTATTGTGATTTGAAGTTAAAAAGTAATGTTAAAAACTTGAAACATTAAAAAATTATTGTGTGATAAAAATATTTTATTATTGTATTTTTAATAAATAAATAATATTCGGGAATTTTTAAATTCGTTAATATTGTAAACTGTTCGGTAATTTTACTTTTTTTTTAATTTTACAGTCGCCCCTTATAATTTTGAAAGTTGGATTATTCAAAATTTAAAGGAACTAAAATTGTTTGATTTCTAATTAAAATGTTCAAAATTAAATAAATTAAAATAAAAAATCTGTACATTCAGATTATTTCGAATTCGTCAAAAGAAAATTCTGGAATTTTAAACTGTTAGTAAACCAAAAATCATAATTTAATATTAAACTTAACTAAAAAAATGTTAAAAATAAACAGTAATATTAAATAGTGAACATTAAAAATGAAAAAATTCTGCTTCTGGAGAAGATAGTTAGAAACAGTAATAATTTGTTAAAACATAAATTTAATAAATTTGTAAGAAGAATAAATTGTCTAAAAAATTATGTTTATTAACTTAAATTAATTATTATTTCACTATAATTGGAACGTGGACAAAATGTGGAAATTATCAGAAAAAATTACAAGTTTCTAGAATTATTCTAAGAAAATATTCTAAATAACAATAAATTGTTTTAACAGTTATTAGAATATTCTGATAAATAATTTTCTTGCGTTCAATCTATTTTGTTAAAGTTAATGTATGGATTTGAAGTATCAATAATTAAAAAAAAAATATTTTTCAATGTATAAGAACAATATAAGAACAAAATTTTTATTACAAGTGCAACAATTTATAAAAAAAAAACTACACTGCACATTTAAAAAAAAAATATACTGAGAAATTATTGTTTTCATTCGCGTTATTTGAAATTTACACAACTTTTTTTAAAATACCTTACACATAAAATGTCTTTTTCCAAAACATTTCATTGTTGTATTTTTAATGAATAAAAATTATATAATAAATAAATAATGAATTAAAAAATAGAGTACTTTTATTTAAGGAACATAATTTTTCTTTATTTATTATTAAAACAATTTTTTCATTGTTGAAAATGGTTCAATGAAAAAATTAATACAACAAAAAAGATATATTCCAAGACTTGCAATTTTTATTAAAATAATCTTTCCATACAACTAATATTTTTGAATAAATAAATATTTTTATAATTATAATTAATATTTTTTTAACTCAGAAATTTATTAGTTTTTTTCAGTTTATAATAATAATAATAATTTTTTTTATTACGTATATTTAGGGTTTCTATAGAAACTAAAAAAAATATTATTCCCAGATTTCAAAAATTTGATTTAGATTTTGTCTCATCAAAATTTTTTTGTGAATTGTCCTACCGGAAAATGCTTGTTAAAGTATTTGTAAAAAAGTGAAGTTTTCTGAGTTTTTATTGCGTTCAGAATTTCGAAACCTTGAAATGTTAAATGCAAATTTTTGTGGACTGCATCATCAACTTTTATGCTCTTGTATATTTTTTCACGCTTGAATGACCTAAGGGAAAAAACTCATTTATTGATTTAATTGCATGTAAAAAGTATGCAATTTATTGTTAAATTAAGTTCTTTGTTATCAGAGATTAAATGTTATTTCTTTTTTTTTTTTTTAACATTTGACACTTTCAGATTTTTGTTGGAGGAAATAATTTTGCCGATCTTTCAAAATCCCGCACTAGGAAAAATATCCAAAAAATAATTACCTTAACAGAAATTTCCCGAAAAATAAAAATTCCCGAAAGAGAATGAAATTATTGAAATTTTTTATTCCTGAAATTTCAATTTCCGAATTTTCAAATGCCCGCAAAACAAATTTTAATAATTTTAATTTCCTTTTAGAAAATTATGTCATTGCGATTTTGTAAAATTGCGAGGAAAAAAACCGAATTTACAACAGTTAAAAGATCAACTGTTGAAAATAGAAAAAAAAAATTGATTTTTCAAGATTTGACTTTTCTGCTGTTGGAAAATTAAGAAAACTGAAAATTAAAGAGAATTAAACATTGAACGGTGGAATATTTATTAATTTTTTATTTTTTATTGTTTATCAATTTTTGTTATTTGAAAATTAATTTTCAACTCTTGAAAAATAAAAAAAATTAAAAATATAGAAAATTCAACAGATGAAAATGCAAGAAATTGAAAATTATATTGTTAAAAATGTAATTTTCAACTGTTGAAAATTAAAGGAAATTAAATTTAAATATATCATTTTCATCAGTCAAAAATGAAAAAAATCCAACTGCTCAAAAAACGTTTGAAAATTAAATTCTTAATTTTCTTCAATTCTAGACGCTAATTTATTCCGAAGCGTGATCGTTTTTTAAAATTTTTTCGAATTTGAAAAATCAAGGAAATTTTAAAGTTTTAAATCTGATGCTGGCTCGAAAGAATGTTCAATTTTTAACGGCTGAAATTAAAATTTTAACTGCTAAAAATGAAAGAAAATTCAACGGCTGAAAATCCTCTAAAATTGAAAATTCAACTCTTAAAGTTAAATTTTCTTCATTTTTCATCAATTTAATTGTGAACTGTCGAAAATTTAACAGCTGAAAATTAAAGAAATTGAAAATTAAATATTTGAATATTTAATTTTCGACTGTTAAAAATTTAATTTTTAATTCTCTGTCATTGCTAATTTTTTAATTTCCAAATGGAAAATAAACCTTAAAAAATAATTAAAATTTAATATTCTATTTTTAACAGTTAAATTTTTATCTATTGAAAATAGAATTAAATTGTTGGGAAATTGAAAATTCAACTATTCAAAGTACGATTTAAAACATTTCAATAATCAACTGTTGAAAATTACAGAAAATTGAAAATAAGTATTCAATTATCAACGTTTGAATTTATATGTATCAAAAATGAAAGAAAATTAAACTGCTGAAAATCGAAGAAAATTCAAATTTTGAATATTAAAGAAAATTAAATATTCTATTTTTAACAGTTAGATTTGCGCTCATTGAAAATAAAATACAATTAAACTGCTGGAAAATTATGAAAATTAAAATTCAACCTGGAATTGTTAGGGAATTTTTATATACCTGAAAAAACCTGGAAATGTCCGGAAATTTTTTTTTTGAAGTCAGATAATTTTTTCGCGAGCGTGTTTAAATTTTCTTTAAATATCAATATAAAATAAAATTTATTCTTGATTTGTGAAAATAGCTTTTTATTACTGTATTTAAGTATTTTTTTGAATTTTTTTAAATTGATTTTTTTAAGCTGAAAATTTAAGTATTCTTTTTATGGTTAAAAATATCTCTTTTTAGTTGAATAAACATTTTTTTGATTAAAAATTAACATCTTTTTTTATTGAAATATCAACTTCTGCATTTTTTTAGAATCCTTTTTTTAATGAATAGGACCAATGTTAAACTCTTTTCAGAAAAATTATTTTTTATTTATAGTTCATCATGTTACATGAAAATTTATCTCTTTGGTTGAAAATTGAGATATTTTGTTGAAAATTCATTTTTTTCTTAGCTGTCGGTCGTTGGATTCTTGTTTTTTTTTTTTTTTAAACAGGAGTTTGCATCAATTTGATTACTGGAAGTTAAATAGAATTTTTAATCTGGATTTTGAATCGAATTTAAATTTCTTAAATTTCTTAAATTTTTAAATCTTTTTTAGTTCAAAATCCATCCATTCGGTTGAAAATTTGCTTTCTTTAGTTGAAATTTGGTCTGTTTTTTATTTAAAAATTCAACTTTTGTTTAAAATTCATGTATTTTGTTGATAAATCGTCCTTTTTAAGTAAAAAAATTAATCTTCCAATTTTATTTATTATTTCATATTTTATTTATTATTTTATTATTTTAGTCTAAAATTCATCACTTTGTTCAAAAATGTAACTATGCTTTTAAGCATTGTTTTGGTTTTTGTTAATTTAATTTTTTTTACTGAAAATGTAACTATTTCAATTAAATATTCTATTATTATTATTATTTTATATGTATATATTTACAAAATTGGAAATTTGTCTTTATTAGTCAAATTTGTTTTTTTTTTAAGTTTTCAATTTTGAAAAATCAAAGAAATTCAAATCTGACTCGGGCTTGACATTTTTTAGACTATTTTTAACTCTATGGCGTATAAAAATTGACGACTTCCTCTAAAAATTTTGGCGAGTGAGTGCTAATGAGTGTGAGGTCAGGATAAAGCGCAGGCGCGATCGCAATTTAAAATGACATCGGTAACTTCAACTTTGGATGGAAGTGTTAGTATGTACCTTACCTAGATTTGGACGAGATGACTAGTAACTTCTCTCCATTTTTTTGAAGTAAAATTTTTATTTTTAAAAATTGTTAAATCAGTTCGGAAGGGAAAGAAAAGGAACTGAAATATATAAATTTAAATAAAATTTATTTAAATTTTATATTGTCTATTTGTTTATGTGTGCCGTGAATTGTCTCTTGGGATTATCTTCAGAAATTCACAGGTGATTTTTCGACGACAAAAAGTAGTTCTGCAAACACAGCAAAAGGTACGATATTTGACTATATACATTTTTAGGTTTCTATTTTTGATCTTGTTAATTTTTTTATTTTTTTTTTCGCTGATGAATGTCAGGAGAAAAACTGTATATGATTTTTAAAACAATTATTTTGTAAATTTAAAAGCGACGACTAAAAAATTCCGAAAAATAAAATGACCGAATTTGAATAATTTACATTTTAAATAAATATTATTTATGCAAAACGCAAAAATGAGTTATTTTGGTCTAATAATTTTTTTTTATAATATTTAATGTGTTTGAACGAAATGATTGTCTGAATTAAAAATAATAATTAGAAAAAATGTTGACTTAAAATTATATTTTTCTAATTATTGTTATATTAAATGTAAAGAATAACCTACAAAAAATGGAATTAACATAAATAATTTCATTTATATTTATATTATA